>NW_020799113.1:4029838-4053396 GCF_003259725.1 Athene cunicularia
TAAAATGATCTATCTAATGACAGGAGACTTAAATGCTAAAAGCATTTTCAATATTTTCAATCATTCTTGTATATGCTTGTGTATATTCCACTTTGTGTATTAGCAGCAAACATGAAGTCCAACTTGCTAATAAAACAACCCTGAATTAACATTTAGTTTGATTTTAAGATAGTATTGCCAAAATTTTCCAATCAGCATTGCTATAAATGAGTTTTCCCAAGGTATGTACAGCTGGACTGTGGCTCTGGCCATTCTTAGGGAAGGGCAAGAAAGGAAAGGACCCTATTTCTATGAATAAAGCATCTTTTGCTCAGCATAGCCAGATGTAGGCATTTACAAACAGGAACGAGGCCTTACCGTTGGTCTGCTACAAATGCAAAACGAGGCCTTAGTCTCATCTGTGAAATGCAAAACCTTGCGATTCACAGGTTCCCAGCTCCCTTAAAGCACCTCCAACCCATAAGCTGCCTTTCCCTTTAGCCATGGTTGACACCATGGAGGCAGAAACGTACCTTGATTCTTCAGTTCCTCTTCATCAAATGCTGTATTTATTTATTTTATTGCATTAAACAATGGCATTCGGTTTTACCTTCATTCTATACGACATTCTCAGGGTTGCCCTGGGAAAGCGTTTTGGAATTGTATGAATGTTCAGAATACAGATATTCGAGATAATTTGTTGTGACATTCAGGAGAAATTAAGCAAAATTAAGCTAGGATGATAACAAAAATATTAGGAATCAGAAACAATTACAACTAGAATGTTTAAGAACAGTACCTAGGACTAGAGTGACATAAATAAAGCAACACTAACGCAACCCCTCCTTCCTCTCATTCTCACACTAATGTGCCGCATCTAACTTACAGTTTTTGCTACTACTGAAGAATTTAGGAGGTTAAATCATGAAGTAGGGCCTCAGTATGCTACCAGCTCAACAAATACTGACAAAAAATGGTGAGTGCTCCAGAACATTCCCAAAATGCGGTTGTTACCAGTGCATTTCCTATTCCTCCTATAATTTGAATACACACAGATTAAAACACAAATGAATTTATAAGAGTTATAGTATCTTTGTAACTTTCTATGTCAAAAACCAGATTAGATAACAAATACAGAGGCTGTAAAAAACGTGTTAGCTCACTCTCTGTTTATCAATGATACCTCTGATAACACAAGAAAACAGAAGTATTTAGGATACCAAAGGAGAAAAGAAAAAAAAAAGTCTGTTTTTCCCTGCAAGTAACCTAAACAAAAAAAGCAACCAAATGTGTAAGCAGAAGCACTGCAGTCACTTCACTGCACAGATTAAAAGACCCCAAAAAGGGGCAACGCCGCCTTTCACCTGTGACACAGTCAGAGAGGCTCAGCGCCCACCAGTACGCACATAAAAGTGACGAGCGAGTTGTTGTAATGAAGAGCAGAGGTATACAGCCTTTATGAAGAGCAGAGGTATACAGCCTTTATCAGATGATTAATAGAATTCCATTGTAATATCCATATCTCACAAAGGCATACTCTGACAGGGTCCAATTACTTTCAACAAGCTGGGCCTGCTACATGGACCCTCTGAACCGGAATGGCCCTCCAATCTGTATGCTTTCGTTCAGACAGATAACACCAACGTGTTTCTCTCTGTGATCACTGCCTAACTTAAATGAGTTAATCTCGTTTTCCAGATGAATTGTTATTTTGTCTCCCGCAGGCTGTGATTACCGGATAAAAGTATTGTGTTAACAGGAGGGCCAGGGTCTTTTCAGCAGCGGATTCCACATTCAGATAACCAGCCATTTTTTTTTTTTTTTTTTTTTTTTTTTTTTTTTTTTTTTTTTTTTTTTTTTTTCTAATGTGAAGTAAGAGAGTGGCACTAACAGGAGAAAACTGTGAAATGACACAGAGATAAACCTTCCCAAATAATTACGTAACTTTGTAAGAGGTCAAAGGGGCAGTTTATCTTCATATTTCAAAAGAGCGTCCCAGTGAACCAATCGCATTTACAGCCTACCTCTACATATTTTAAGATGTTATTTGCCTTTCAGTTCATGCCTGCCCTTTCTTTCTCTAATGGCCTTTGTTTCTTAGGCCATTATAATGTGTTTGAGAAGTTCACCAGGGAGGCTATCAGAATATAAATATTTGGAAGCACTGCAATATATCTGGGCAGTATCAGAAAACAGGAAGAAAACAAGCTTATGATTTCACAAACAGTTCTCTTAAACTGACGAAACAAGAGCCATATGGTGAGAGTTACAGTCTACAATGCATTTTTCTGAGATAAAGTATTTTCTCAGTGACAGCAGTGAGATTCTTAATTTCCTTTTCTCCATAAAATGTTAAAAAGCCCCACTCTGATGTTAATTCCTACAAACTACACCTTTGGGGGGTTAATGCAGGAGAAGCACAGACACAAATAGCCAGTTGTGCCTTGACCACCAGGAAAATCCCTTTGGGGTCAAGAATGACTCACACATAGACCCCATCTAGGCAAATTCAAACCCATGAACAACAGCAGAACCGCACTGACTCATGTCAAGTCTATGTTTCATGCGTTTTTATCTGTATAGAAAAAACATGGAACTATTATTTTAGTTTAGTATCTAGTGCCAAAAGGTAAATAAAATTTGATCTCTCAATGCAGTAGATTTCTCCAGTGGTTCTCCCAGTATGTAGATCCAAGTAACTCCTGAGGTGGGTTATGTCAACAATTCGGAAACAAGATGCAGCATCCGATCACTGGCAATCTATCAAATGCTGCCCATGAAATGCAGTCGATAAGCTTATGAAAGCTTCCTGACAGAAAGCCACAACTTTTAACTGCAAAAAGCCGATGTCTTCAACAAAATATGAATGAATATTGGCGCCTGATGTGCATCTGAAGCACACGGTGGCTGTATCCCACCCTGCGGCACAGGCAGAGCAGACCCTGCAAGTCCAGGGCCCCCAGTTTTGCAGAGTTGGGGACCTAGTGAAGCACATCACAGCTCCCTTTATGCTCCTGTGTCCACATTTCCTTCCGCAGGAAAGGCGAGGCTGCGACTGAAGTGAAAAGCAAATCTGAGGAATATCAGTCTCTACATAAATATTTGGGCTCCATCTTTCTTATGCAAAGAATAACTGACACCGGCATATATGAAAATCATTTATAGGTAGCCAGGTAAATTAATGAAAAGATAACACATTTTGGAGTTTCTATATTAGAGAGTTTAAATATTTCTTTATCTGATAATGAAGTGAAAAGTCTGTGCAGCTGGAACCACCGTCATCATATCACTAAGTTACGTTTTGATCAAGTTGTCAGTATTCGCATTTCCAGCCAGAGGCATAAGTTCAGCCTCTATACTGGGAACTAAGTTCATGATCTGTCATTTAAAGATCCCTGGTATTTTTCAAAATGGGTAGATGATAAATTAATGGTTCACATTCTCTTGTGAAAAACAAGCTTTAGGATTATGCATTACACACAACAGAATGCAAAATGTCAATACAGCATAAGCAATCAGTCAATCACGTACTTAGGGTGTAAAACCGACGTTACAGTAAAAACATGTATTTGCTCAAGAAGATGAATAGAAAAGATCATTTTTACACAGTAGCAGGCTCCCTCAGGTATATAAGGAATCACATTGTTTGCTGGGCTACAAAAAGACATATTCCAGTCTTCTTCTCCACCCAGCACTGCGTTTTATTCTGCTTAGCAGGAGACAAGTGATGCAGCTAGGAGAGTGTGAAGTGCTCCTATGCATCATCATAAACAAGATAAGCAGAATTATTTCCTACATTACAAACATCTACACCTACAACAAATCACTGAGAGGAGCAGGGGACACTGTGGGCGCAGAATGGGCACAAAGACACGTGCTTTTAGAGGCTCTTATCAACGCTGCTGCTGCTGTAGGAGCACGAAGCTGGCGTGACTTTGCCTTGTCTTTGCCTGAAGAAAGAAGGAACAGTATTTTTCTGTCCTTTTCTACAAGTGTTTTGATTGCATTGCTCCTCTCAACTTAGTCTAGGAAAGGGTAGGCCTAAGTAGAGATCTTGGAGGCCATGGGTTCTGAGGTATATTATCAATAGGAGGATATTTTTTTCCCTTTTTCTTGCATAATTAACAGATCAGATGTGGGAATAATTATGAATAAACATCAGGCAGTGTCATTTAGAGACTGGTCACTTTGACTAACCTGTGATGAGTCTAGGGATTAAGGTCCCAGCACAGCTGTAATCAGGACTGCTCACATCCTGGGTCTGGTTTTTGTGCAGGGGACACCCCTGACATTCTGCTTGTTATACAGAAATTCAGAGTTACCACTGAATAGTCCTATTTCAGATCTCAGTGGAAGCGAATACTGGTCCTCCTCACAATAACAGTCTTTTCCCAGACAAAGCCAACACTGGTATAGCAGAAATGATGCTAGTAAGAAGTGATGTGAATTGGTAACAAAGAAGCTTGATCAGCATGATGGAGACAGACAGTCACAGACACAAATTAAATCTCAGACACAAAATTAATTTCTCATTCATTCTTCTGTACGCCGGTGCTACAAAAGACTTTGAGAAAGTTGCACTGAAGGTAGCAGCTGGAAATTATATTGTTTCAAGAGCTGAAAATATTCTCTGTGGAGAAATTTTAAACCCATAAACTTTTCCTTTTCTTCCTTTTTTAAAATAGTGCATCAAAATGCATGCAGAGCAGATCTACGAATTGCTACACGGTTTTATTTTTTAAATTGCCAGTCTTTTATCCGATGGTCTTATAAACATAAAATTGATAAAATGGACAGCTTTCTTTCTAAGCTAGCTTACATCTCTCCTTTTTTTGAAAGCTTCCTAAACATGCAAGCACTCCATAAAAAAGTAACTGGTGCATGCAGAAGCAATGCAGTTCACAAATGAAGCAGTATAATGTCAATGGTTTGAAATTGTTCAGTCTCAGTTGTTTTCCAAGTCAATGCACTGGCAGTCTTGCCTGAATGCAACTAGTCAATAGAGGGAAAATAAATAGAGCATTTCCAGAATTCACCCATCAGCACTGAAAAGTGTCTGCTTACTATTACACAGTTTTAACATGTCATAATCGTTTTTCACAGTATAGAAACCCTCCTTCTACCTTGGACAAAGAATGAATGACTATTTTAGCATCCTATACATATCTTCTAATAGAAATTCCAAGCAAACTGTATTGATTATAGTATTGTAAGTGGTATGTGTTATTAAAGCAGAATCTGAATCCTTTAGCCTATTTTTAATGCTACATTATGAACAAAAATTTCTAATTTGGATATCTACAAGCAGAGACTTCTGTGTTTGGACTTCTGAACAAACTCATTTAACATTTCTGTAAGTATCTGTACATTGAAAGAGCTCCCTGTAATTTCAGGTAGAGTTGAACACCACAATTTACTCACAGTATTATTCCCATAAAGAATCCTATTGACTACTAAGTTGAACAGGTTTTGCTCACACAGGTAAAAGCTTTAGTGCCACAGCTATGTGACTAAACACCCATACATTAAGCAGCAGAGAGATACAACTGTCCCCTATCTTTCTATCTTTTATTTCTCCCTTGCCTGGATGACAAGTGCTATGTCAAATAGCACCACTAGGCTCAATGCTACACAAAGAAAGAAAGGAAGCAGACAGGACAGCCACATTACTACACTTTCCTTTGGAAAAAAAAAAAAAAAAAAAAAAAAAAAAAAAAAAGGTTATGCCTGCCACTAATGCTAAATTGCACCTAAGGTGCTATGCTTACTTAGATAAGGTCCTTGCAATGCCACATAATTACAGAAAGGATCTGCCATAGTCTGAAAAATAAGGAGAAGTATGTCTTTTCCAATCCCCTGCCTTGTTATCTGTCACCTGGATGAAAATCACGTGAAAAAAAATAAAGAGGGGAAAAAAAATTCCCCTTCAGACCCAAGAACACACTAACGCCCATGGATATAAATGTTACAATAAAAGAGCAGGACGACTACTAGCAGAGCTTTTATAGCTTAACAGTATTTTGACAACAAATGTTCATATTTCATTTGAAATTTATGAAACCTTTGTGCCTGTAATCCCATGAGCAGCTACATGGTAAATGAAAGTAGCAGGCAGTCTAGATTAATAATATTTTGCTTCATACTGGAAGAGCTTTCTAAGGAAAAGAAATCTCCCTTTTTTTTTTTTTTTTTTTTACAGTCTCTGTATTGGAACAGATTCAGAGCTCTAAAACCTGCTTGCAAATATTCACAGATGCCTTATTAATTTATGAGAAACTGAAGGACCCATCACAAGGTATAAGCAAGCAATTTAGGAATAACAAGTAGAGGGGTATGATACATGGCAAAATACCACAGCTCCTAGTGCTAGAGAGCTACCAGTGGTTTAAATCAAGTTCAAGGGGAATACCTGGAGTAAGCTACTCTACTTCATATTCTAATAAAAAATTGGCATGAAAAAAACTGGTTGCCCTATGAATCATAACCTTTGCTTTCACATTTTCACAGTTTAGACATACATGTATGCTAAAAGCTCAAGTGTGGCTTCTTGCACTTAAATGTCTAAGTGTATAAGTGTCTTTTTCAACAGCTCTATTTATCTTCAAGCATATCCAACACCAAGTGTTGGGTTTTTTTACTTTTTCTAAAGTAGTCTCTTAGTGCAAGCTATCATGGCAAATATGATGTGGGCCAATTATGTGCCTAGAAAGTAGATATTTATTTTTATTAAAATTTTTATATATTTTTTGAACTCTCATGTGGACTTATCTCACATGCACAAGGTATATTAGGTTGGTAAGACCACTCTCTGTTTTGTTCCAAAGCAGAAATCACGTGACATGTAAGAGAGAAAAAAATGGTAACTTACTTCAAGCAGCAATGGGAGATACATTTTAAAAGAATAGTTATTGAAAACATTTGTGTCCTTTTCATGAAAAATACAGCTTTTGTTCAGTTATTTTTAATTTCAAGTATTTCTGTAGTATTTTATTTTCTGAGTTTTATGTGAAAACTTAACACTTTAGCCTTTGAAAAACAGTATCTCTGAAAAATAAATACTTCATTTGACATAGGTACTTGATCTTTAAGGTATTGTGGTAAAGGAAGTACTTGCTAAAGAAACAAGCATTTAGGTCAGAAATGTTCACTGGTGGGAGAAAGGCTTGGGAAACGGGTGAAGCAGACACAACTGAGGAAAAGTGAATGACAGAATGGATAAAGAGTAATATAATAGCCAAGTTAAAAATAGAGTCTAGGCAAACTGTTTTACTCACACAGTAAAAACTGCAAAACAGGGCATTAGATGGCTCAAGGAAAACCACACAGAAGATACACAAAAGTGAAGAGATAGATGTACCTGAGAACAACGTTATTATGGATCTTGTGTCACTAAGGGACTTTAATCTTTCCAAACTACTACAAAATGAAATTACAAAGGAATTGAGATGTGTGATTAGGGTACCAGCTCTCTGCAAATATTTAAAAAAACACCCTTCTTATCTGTAACACACAAACAAATAATTCCTTTGACTGAAAGCGGTTCCAGAAAGACATCCTCAGCCTAACAGTCCAAGACTTGGCATCTGGAGCAAACCACTGGTCAACATATTTGTGGTGATCAAAGGAATATATAAGAAGTGTTTATGGAATACACTGCTAAAAGAAAAGGTTCTCTTTAATTCATAGTTGAGTTACAGTTTGATATATGCAAAAGTGTTTTAAAACTTTTTTTCCTTATTTATCTAAGAATCATCTTAAATGGTCATCATCTTTTTTTGAGTCATCTTCCAGATGAGTCATTTTTTGACATAAAATTCCACGGACTCATTGGCTGCTAAGTGAAAAATCACTTCCTTTATCTTGTTCCTTTCTAAGAAAAGGTGAGTGGAAAAGGAAATAAAAATGCTCTCACCTCTACATGAAGAAATGTTGATATATTCCTCTCGTTTTCTTCCATTATTGACCCATCAACTACACGATATTTTTTTCCTTTCACTTGACTATGTAAAGTATACCATGTTCAATATGATACACTGGAGAACACACATCTAAATATTCAACTTTTATAATACTGCATGGTTTTTATTATGGAAATACTGACAGCAGTTAAGCTTAATAGATTTCTTCTTCATTTAAATGAAGACTACAGCCTCTTTGCTGAAAATAGAGTTTTCTTCCCAAAATAATGCACTCCCAGCATACTCATGCGGGTATCCAGTAACACGAGCTTTTGCTACTGAAAAGAGGAAGATCAGATCACCAAAAAGGAGACTGCAAGCACTAACTATTATTGCATCTGAGTGTCTCAAAGCTAAATTTTCAACCTTCTGTTAATTTAAAATGCCTTTTTCAGTCAGCTGCTTAATTCAAATCTGAAAGGCATTTGTTCAACCCCTTATCACACTGTGTAGCTACTGGGGACACAAGCCCAGCTCATTGTAGACCTCCTACCACAGGCAGAGTCTGCACGGTAGGGAGTCCCACTGATGTTTGCCTTTCAAAGAGCATGTCATTTTAGGAAAGATGATTAGAGGTTCATTGGAGAAAAGAAAAAACTCGTCAAACTTACAGTCCTGTGTTTTGCACTAATATACTGCAGTTAGTATTTACCACCAAAACCAGAATATAAGTTATATTGTTTTGAGTTCTTTCCTCATAAATACACTTTGGATTGCCAAATATATTAGCAACCGAAGGAAGTCTTCCATCAGCATCTGTGCTGAGTGGATTCGATAACAGTCTAACCAATTTACTATAAAACTTTTATAGAAGCATTATATACTTGCATCAGATTCACAGTTTTATTAATTTACACAGATTTTATGGTTTCTTGAAGTTCTTACGTCTGAAAGAATGAACTGATACTCGAAGAAAGCTGAGTCTAGTGAGAAAATGATCTGCTTAAAGACCATTCAGTCTCATAAAAGGGTAACTATACAGTAGTTATACCACGATCTACGTTTCCATATTTATAAAAACTGGTATAGGTATAATCGGTTAAGAACTCCTGCTCCTTCTAATGCACAATGAAGTAAGTTTGACTGATCAGTTTTGTGGTTTAACTTTTAATTTCGAGGGGGAAGGGGGGGTCTTGAAAGAGATCAGGGTAAAGGGAGGTTTAGGGGATTTTTCTGCTTTCTAAAGAGAAAGGTCCAGGAAGTAATTGCTCCTCTGAGTTCACTTTCAGGATGCTCCAGAGTAATAAATTAAAGACAGGAGTTTTCTTCCTTTCCAAAATAGGGCTAAAACATTAACACAGTTTAACATTAATATATTTTATGAAGTGAGACTCAATCAGAAAATGTTGGCTTTGTTTCTGTGTCCTGGATGGGTAGCCAGCTAAGTCCAAGAACCAACGTGAAACTTCTACACTAAGGTTTGGCCTGAAAATCAGATATTGCTTAATGAACTCTACACTGTACCATATTATATTGCTTATGATACCAGACACTATACAATTATTGACTAGCTATGCACCTATCCATAGCCTAAAATCCAACTCCATTATTTGTACTTACATAATAATTCCATGATAGAACATCTTCTGTAACTACTACCCCACAAATAAGCACAACTTATGTAACAGCATAATAATAATAATAATAATAATAATAATAATAATAACAACAACAACAGGAACAGAATAAGTCATGAGAATAGTGTGGAATACAAAATTCTTCCAAGTGGCTTGTTGCCTCCAGGCAAAGTGTGTGCATTTGCTAAGTAAGAGCTAAGTGCCTCACCCTCCTAGACCCAAGGAGTATCAAGCACAACTCTTCACAGTCTGAGCAATGTGACAAAATGAATATGTAGTCACATCCTGCAGCATGTGGACAAGCCCTGCTGAACACAGTATCTATAGTGCATGTGTCTGTATATATATTTAGTAAGTATATATATACACACATATATAGTGTATAGAAGTATACATATGGCATATACAAGCGTATAATATATACACGCTACATACAATACTTCTATGTATATAGAGGAGTGTATATATATCCAGAAAAGTGGGTGTGTGTACAGAGAAGTGTGTGTATACATGTACATGCACACACATACACACACTTCTGGGTAAAGGAATGGCACAGAGAATTTCTCAGTGCGATGGATCTGAGCTGGAAGCAAGTCCCTGAGCTAAGACTGAGCCATCCCATCCTCTGTGACTCTTACCGAGGGGCTGCACTGCACCCTGGCATCACGAGGAGTTTGTTACTCTGACCAAGCACGGGGCAAAACACACCTTGAAGACAGATGGACTCGCCTACATAGGTTTAGTTTCACATTTGTTTACGCTTCGAGGTAAGTAAATGGATTGAGGCCATAAAGTTTGCTAGTTTGTATATTTTCTATTAAACAAAAAACTCTGTAAATAAACTGGTAATGCCAGGGGATCAAGTGTGCTTAACCTGGGCCTGCTCCGAACCTTTTTTTCAGCTGCTTAAACTTTGTTTTTATTACCCCAAGAAAGAAACTTTTAGCAAGTAAACAGCGTTCAGTGCCTCCTGTGGCAATGCCAGAAAAGCAACTCCAAGAAGTAAGCTGTCTTCATTTTGAAGTACCTTTGTTCCAGATGCTATTTCTAGCATTTTCACAATATCATGTTTTTACTAATAGATATACACAACTTCAAAAACAAAGCTACACTAAATTACAAAGCCAAGCCCAAGTAATTTTGTTAGGTTAATTTTCCCCATATTTTCTCTACACTCAAATTAGCTGAATCAAACTCAGCTAATTTAATATCAAAACAGTATCTTCAAAGGTGTATGTACTAAATGAGATAATATCCAGTGCATACTGTATCTGCAAGCAGTAAGAGGTTTATAATGTATGCTTTAAGGAGAGAAGGGCATGAAAAGATCTGGTAAAACTCGGGATACCTGATCTCAAATATATAGAACAAAAGGAGAGTCTTCTTCAAGGTATGGCACAGACAAGAGTGAACATGTGAAGGACGTCAATAAGTTTTACAGTAATATCAAACAGATCCTTATTTCTATAATGCATATGACTTGTGCGAATCCTCCATGTATTTTAAGACCACAGTTTTCAAAGGGTTCAGTTGGATTTTTCTTCAACCCTCCACCCTGGTTCTCTGAGCCATAGCTGACCTCAGATTGTATGACAGGCTTTTCTGTTTTTAAACAAAAATTCTGTCCTAAGAATTATTTTAATAAAAAACCAAGGAAGAGACCCTTAACTATCATATTCAGTATGCTATATCATAAATCAAGACACAGTACCTCATACAGTTCTAAATCACTTTCGTCTGTCACTCACAAAGACCACATAAACCAGGAGCGTTGATCCACAGACAAGTTACCCATCCAGAAGGCATTTACTGGATTCTCTCCCATCATCCAACCTCATAAAGGTCAAATATAAATTTCTTAATAAAATGTACAAACAAAATCACAACTACAGTTAGAGCACCCAAACCCCATAAAAATGTACCTACATCTGAATACTTGTTCATTTAATTCCAACTACATTAATTGTTTATAATACCTCAGCTAGACAAGTGCTTTAACATATTTAAGAGTTGAAGGCTACAGTACCTCAGATTTCCAATCTGATCTCTTTCAATTTCTGCAGCAACAGAACAGAAACGCAGATGAAATGCAGAACATTTTCTTTTTCTTTACAAAAATCTAATAAACTTTACAAATACATGTATCTGAGCTGTTCAGACTAGAGATTATTTGCATTTCCTTAGCCAAGCACTGATAATCTTGAATAGAACCACAATTTCTATAAAAATATCACAAATGTGGTAGCTATACATTCATCCTAATGAACACCTTTTAGTTGTATTTATGGCATTAGTCCAGTTATACAACACATGAAAAAAAAGGAAGAGAGTCTCCTTTTTTCCTGTGTCTTTCCACAAGGAAGATGAAGACTGGTCTGGTTTTGAAGACTAGTTGAGTACCAGTGGCAGTTTGCCTTCCCCCATGTGTGTCTTTCCAAGCCATACTGAAAGAAGTAAAAAGAAGGTTATGCTGAATTTTTCTCAGCAGAAGTGGAGAGGATTATAAATTGCTCTGAAAGCTCCCTTAAAATGTTGTCAGATTTTGCTCTTTTACATCTGAGAACGGCCTTCTCTGCTAACTGGCAATTGTTCCCAATGTTT
Organism: Athene cunicularia; assembly: GCF_003259725.1. Classification (NCBI taxonomy): domain Eukaryota; kingdom Metazoa; phylum Chordata; class Aves; order Strigiformes; family Strigidae; genus Athene; species Athene cunicularia. Next base: position 4,041,957 of record NW_020799113.1, read on the forward strand.
CACATTTCCTCAGCTACTCATGCTCTTCCCCATCCTTCACACTTGACCATTTTCTGTTCTCTCTACTCATCCCAGCACTCCCCCAATTTCATCATGTATCCAACAAATTACCTCCCTCCCTATTTCCCGGATAATACCATGAGAAGTTTAAACAAAAAACCAAGATGAAACTAACCATTCGGTAGGTATCTGTTTCTGTGGTACAAGTTACCAGAGAAACACTGGGACTCTTCTTAAATTCAATTATAGTATGAGGGATTCTGCTTAAACCTGTGGCATGATAATAATAATAATTCATATAGTGAAACAACTTCAAAAATTAAGAATCTCAGTTTTAGGTAGTTTTTGATGGAAGTCTCCTTTAGGGTCCACATGTTTTGTAGTTAGAAATTACAATTGCTGCCTTCAAGAACCTAAATAAGAAATCAAAGGCCAACAAGGAAAATAAAAACAGTCAGTTTAAATGATGTATCGACCAGGGAACCATAAGGTAAATTGAGATATATACACTTACGTTACAAGTAACTCATGGCAGTCACAACTTCTCTTTTCTTGTATAGAATCAATACGTGGTTGTGCTTCTTCAAGAGAAGCCAAAGTAAAATGTATCCTTTTGGAAAAGAGATCTTCTTACACACAGTATAAACAACTGAAGAACAAACTAGATATTAATATATATAATAGTTATTTTCACCTTCACTTAAATAGTGCCCTATTTTATAGTGCTGAAATAAAAAAATCTTAAAATAACAACAAATCCCCAGGCATCTACTAACAAGGGTACTATAGAGATTTAGAGGCCTCTAGTGATTTCTAGAGTGTTAGTTTGTGTACCCGCATCAGACTGATGTTTCTGCATTGAAAACCTGCAGTCGATCATCCTCATATTATTTCGGTTTTGTTATGGGTGGTGGGGAGAGTATTATTTTCTATTGCATTAGCACTCCGAGAGCCCAGTCAAGATCGGGTTTCATTGTTCAGCACAACAAAAACATAAGCAGCAAGCAGTCCTCCAGCTCCTGCAAGCAGAGACTCCTACCACTCATGTTCATTATTTCAGAGACCCAAACCCCACTGCAGTATCTGTGCCTGTAGTATCTAGCAGGTAGCAACATGGATTAGCACAAGCTATGTGTGGGCACAGGCACCCAGGGTCATATTTGCACACACTCGGGTCATAAACAAAGACACCGAGTTTTGACAGCAGATTTAGAGGCAGCTTTTTGCTTATTTTTAGCTCAAGACTATTATACATCAGTCTGAACAAATGAAACATATGTGTGGTGAAGCATTACAGAATTTTCCTGTTTAGATCCTCTCGCCACATCTTTTCAAGATTACAAATATTATCATAGAGCAAAGACACATGAAAAAATTCAACTGTCGTCCTCATCATATTAACAGGCATGACATATATTCCGTGTGTAATCTAAAACCACAGTAACAACTCACTAAAGCTAATATTTAAAGGCATCTTGGTATGAACCCCGACCAAAATGAACCATTTAATAGCTACGAGTCAGATAAACAGGGCTTCTCAAGAGATACCATTTTTTTTTTCAGCCAAAATTCCATCCCTCCTACACCCTTCCCTATAGAGTTCTCAGTGGCAAAGCAATTTACTCTAGTTACTAGATCTACAATGCTAAGAGCGTTTTTTTCTTCCCAGAGTCATTTAGAGGGATGGGTAAACCAGACTAGGTTAAAAACAACAAAAAAAAAAAAGATTTAGAGTGCTGAATTTTCACACAGACATAACTAAACCTTTTAGCAGGCCAGATTAGTTTGCCATTCCTCTGAGCCCTATGTTTTGCAGTGAAGCTGCATGCCTGGAACTGCAACAGGGAAGGATATGGCTGGCACAAAGACGCCATCTATCCTCAGTGCACAAAAATTCTTGAAACAACCTGATAGCTCATAAAAAAAGCAACAAAGAGGTCCAAACAGCCAAGGCCAGAATATTTAAGACATATGATTCATTTGGTATACTTGATCCCAAACGTTCCTGTTACTCCTGAAGAAGTAGTCCCCAAGGAGAGAAGATTACAGAAACTTTCCTGGTAGCTAGGAGAAGAAAGAAAGATGCTGGCATTCCCTATAAAGCAACCTGATTCTCAGAGTAATTTTTAATTATGTTTCTAGCAATACTTTCTAAAACCAGGTATATTTCGTATCTCACAAAAATAAGAACAATTTTTAAAGATTTCAATTTAAACACATTTTTAAGAGTTTGCACCTTGTTATTTTTCATCTTTCTTTACTCTTTGGAAATTATGAATACACGATGCAGTGTTTTCTCTAGATTTAACTAACCCACAAACATGATTTATAGTTCATGGTTCAATACTACAAAAACATCTCAGTGTGGACTCATCACTAAAAAGAGCTCAACTCTCTCTTTTCCTATATTTTACATCCTGCCTCAGGCTGAAGATCTGGGAAAAAAATTCAAGCACTAAAGCCTCTTACACTGTCGAACAGTTTCCCTATGGTGGTAGTAAATGCCCCAGAGCATGAGTCATTTATAACTTCTCCGGGAACAAACAAACAAAAAGTATGTAACAATATACTCTAGGAAGTTATCTTAACCTCGCAAGGGGCTGTTAGGCAACATGCTCCAGTATGACGTTTCCACCTATGATGCCTATGACAACGAGAAGAAAATAGAAAATATGACCAGTCATCATGTATTTTCCATCTGAACCATGCTTAAAAGCAAGAGCAGCAGATGGTAGGCAAACTGGGATGGGATTTTTCTTGCAGTGTTTTTTTTTTACAGCAATTGAGTAAATAGTGGTTGTTCAGCTGCCCTTCCTCTCAGCTACAAAAAGATACATATCCTCTTGCAAACAGAGATCAGATACTGGGTAAAGATGTGTACAGTGAGACAGAGGCAAAACCAGGCAGTCTGGTAATAGCCGTCCTGTACTGTAAGTTCCCTGCGAAGCCCTGTGAAGATACTGGCACAAAAATCTGCACTGCATATTGCTGCAGCATAATTAATTAAGCCTGACAACACCCCTGTGAAATACAATAGGCCTAACCACTAAACCAAATCATCCTTATAAACATCCAAATGTCAGCAAGTGAATTTATGTCACATTTACCCATCACAGAAAAAAAAAAAAAAAAGGAAAAAAAAAATCACATATAGCTTCAAAAAAAGCACTTTACATTAACTAAAGCTCTCTTTTATATTTTTGAATAGTAATAAAGAAATCAAAGGTATGACAGCCTTTTACAGGGATAACACCTCAGAACATTAGTAGATAAATCTTTGAAGGGGTAAGAATTATTATCAGGATTTCCAATTGCAGAATCATACACTGTACTTGAGAATCCTCTGACACTGTACATAAAATATGACAACTATTAATTCATAATGACAATCTAAATAATTAAAATAAACCAAAAATCTCATTAATATCAAGATTGTGATAGTTGGATGGGTTAGGTGGTAAGGCAAAATGTACTTCATAGGCTATTACGCCTTTAGGATCAGGTATCCCTAACAACACACACCGAGACAAACATAGACATATGTTCCAAAAGTAACTCCAGCTTCGGTCTTTATGACTCTAGCTTGAAGGATTTTATTTTCTGTATAATCTTTAAAGTAGAAATGCAGTCACTAGCCGCTGGCTGCACTGTTTATCATAAAGTCAGCTCACTTAGTGCTGTCCAATTAAAATAAACTACAGCTGCAATGTATCACTATTTTCCAAGTATCTGAAAATATTCCTGCAAAGCCCAACCTCCAAAAATAAAACATAAATGAAAAGCAACAGTTCACTTGGCAACCATCTAGGAGAGGATGTTTTGACATTATTTTCATGTTATTAAATGCACATTTTCCACTTAAAAACAAGAAGCTCCTGTCACAAATGATTTACATATTAAAATACTTTATATGACATAAGAAAGGCATATAATGGGTTGCTGCTGTAACCTTTTAAAATAAAATATAGGAATACAAACAATATATTTTCCTTTGATAATTTCTTTGACTATTTTGCTGCTTATTGTGACAGACAGAGAACATTTCAATGCTAGCCAATGTAATACAGTAGCTTTAAATAAAATGTCCAAACTCCATCTGACTATATTGTTCACTTAATTTTAAATTACTTTTCTGCTACTGCTCTCTTCTAGTTCACGCCTGGAAAAATGACAGACTATAAAAGTTTTCTTTATCATACTTTAGCCAACTATGGTTCCAAAATGATTTATTTACGTAAATTTGTGAAAACCAGCTTCTCATTACATGTTTGTATGCTTCGTTTCAAGCGCGATGAGAGAACGGGAAATAAAATCCAAACTTTTTTTCTGTTAGTGACTTTGTTCTAGTTCTTCCAGACATTGCACTTCTAAACTCAGGCTGCCACCAACAGACAGCATACAGACAAGAGAAGGTGATGCTCATCTGCAATGCACAAATGTAAGGCAGCAGCAAGGCCCCTCTCACTAATGGCAAATAGTGAATTTATATAAAATTAAAAAAAAAAAGTAACTTTTATATGTTGTGTAAAGTTCCTTTGCAGAACATTTCTAGGTGGACAGCACTACAAAAATTACACAAACAACTTGAAATACCTACAGAAAGTCTATCACTAGAAGATTTTGCGTGGCTGGAGATGCACAAATTTTCTTACAGACAATTTCTAAAAGTTAGACTGTATTTAGATAAAGAACAACACTGCACCTTTAAGAAAATGTTATTTTTCCTGAGGCCCTATCAAGGTAAATTTCATCAGTATTCAAAGAATGAGCAAAGCACTTCAACAATTTATTTCAATAAAAGAAGACTTAGCTGAAAGGAGTATAAATGATGAGAACTTGCTTTAAACTGATTTATTCCCTGCAGCAATAAAAGGAATGTTTCTTCACTCAGCTGTTTAATATGCAAATATGCAGAGCATCCAGCTTCTGACAGCACATCATTAATAAAACCTTGCACTAAGCAGAGCTCCCGATATTTCATCCTGATGAAAATACATGATGATGATTTTAGACTGTATAATTTCAGAGTTGGAACAATGTACTTCCCAGTGATGGAAACTCAGCAATCCACAGTTCTAGTGTAGATTTTTTAATAAATTAACCTATTTCTGTAAGAGGGAGACATCTCTTTACAAGAACTGTGAATATGGAAAAGCTTGTCACCAAATCCTCTCAACCGGACAATCCAAACCTTAGTTTGAGAATCAGTACAAAAAGAACAATGTTATTTATAGAAGAACACAAGAGTTGATTTCTTTTTTAACCAACTAATCCCTCGCTTATTTATGAAGCTTCACATACTTAAAAAAAATTCCCTTTACCTGTATTTCTATCAGCCACTATACAATCGGATAGATTTTCAGCAGATGTGGAAATTAATACAAGCCCTTAAAATAAATTAAACAAGAAAAAAAGACTGCGATTTTACTTCTTTCAGTTAAAACCTGTGAAGATTAACTCCTATATTTCACCACGCTGTAACAATCTACTTCTTACGTTTATAGCCAAATTAAGTAAGTACACGTGGATTTTTTCTTCTTTGCTTGTGCTAAAACTCTTATGCTCTTTCCAAATAAGTTTTTTAAAAAGTTAAAACCTATCAAATGTTTGAAATAGGGAAAGGAATATTTGCCAATACTTTGCTCTGAAGTCTTTCCAGTCCAAGGTTGCAAATTGGAAGCTGTACAGAAATTCTAAATATTTTAAAGCATCTTTTTGTGCAGAACTGATCCTATGGGCGACGCAGAAAGTCCGTTTCTCCGTTGGAATTAATACTCACACAGATGATGTTGATCACCTTACAACATGAAAATCTGAGGAGCACTCATTTGCTTGCAATAGTAGGTGACAATTAACAACTTTTTTAAGTCTGGTGGGCTTTTTTTTTTTTTTTTGGCTAAAATACGTTGTTCTTTTGCCACTGTACTGCTAGGTCAAACATAAAGAGAGACCCCTTCTGCACTGCAAGAACAACACAAAAAAATGACTTTGCGTTTTAATTCAGAAATATTTCTACTATGAATCAATCATTTAGTGTATTTCAAAGAAGTGTGAAGGATTTTCCTTTGAATCATTTCCCACCGGGTACCTAGGAAACAAAACATCTTCAGGGCTAAATTTCAGGGGAAGTCTTGCAGGTTTTAGTAAACTTCTCCTAGCCAATACTTTACATGTTTCTGTTTTCTGTGCGTGGCAATACTCCCTCATAACTCAAATGGGATTAACCAATTAAACATTTCCCAGTAGTCTCTAAAATAGCTGCTCTTGGCATGTTTTTTGCATGGAACAAACCTCAGCGGGAGGATATGATAGAAATCTTGCACTATTTAAATATAGAATTGGGACATCAAAGAAAGGGTTGTATTGAAATAACATGGATAATTAAGGAAGTGGAGAACAGTAATAACTGATTTACATAAAATGCTAATAAGCCTCTTGACTTGTTCGGCAATTTCTGCTTTAGGCATGGTAACTGCGGGTTCAAATTTGTGTACTCATTTTATTTTAGTATTTTCTTTTTCTTCCTTTTTCTCCCCCTATTTTTTAAGCTCTCTACAGCCAGGCCAGTCTGTACCTGGCACCAAACCTTCTTCAAAACAAAATCCCAGTGTAATCAATTTAAAGATAAACTTGTGTAAAAGTTTGGTACGCGTTCATATCCACACAGACATACAAAGCACAAAGTGTAAAGGCTTTTAATTACTTGTCTGCATGTGTATGGATTCAGATTGCATCCCCTCTAGTTTAGCTCACTTTCACGTCACGCTGAATAATGTGTTACAAACGATCAATGACATATTAAAAATGTTAAATGCTCTTCACAATTACCAGACTGAAAAACTTTGAAAACAACTGGAGTGTAATGGGAAGAACGTGTTTCCGTGGTGTTATGCTTCTCGCTACTCGGATGGGATGAGTAGGGCACTGTAGCAACACTATAGGTTATAGCTATTTTACACTGTACCCTTGTGCCATTTGCTTCTGCAAAGAAATTATATGCTCTGAAATTCTTGTTTTATTTTACTCTCCTACTGATCTCTCCTCACAGTGCTACAGCAGCAGTGGCTTTGAGATGTGAATGTGAATGAGTGTCTGAGCTGTTCCTTCAGGACATGTCTGCGTATTGACCTTCAGCTTACCCTGTTTCCCTGTGAGCCCTCTAAGCATGATCCATCGCTTTCTCAGGCCATTCTCCCTTCACCCCATTGATGGGTTTCAGAGCTACTTAAATTTCAAAGTCCTGATGCGTTGCAGCAGTGGCCAGGGCTCAGCTTTGCTCACTTATAGATTGTACAAGGTCACAGTAAGGGAAGGGGAAAAAAAGCCAGAGCATTTATCAGGATGTATTGCTTTACTTTTTCTATCCATCACAAAGGCGATGATTCTATTTTAGTGAAAATCCATTGAACTCAGATCAAGTCAGATGGCTGTTATCATTGGAAACTCAAGAGCTGTCACACCATAATCGGTACAAATGATGAACACTGAAACGTGGGGCTTGAGGCCGCTTAATGGTCTTTAGTGAATTTTTTTTCTGTTGCTTTTTAAACACCACAAAATCATTTTACTGAAGTGATTTCAGTTTGAGAACACTAAGATTTTGTTATGCAAGCACGGTTGATTCAATTACAGATGATCTGACAGCTATTGTGCAATGTTTTCTACCAGTGTGCCCTCTCCCCCACGCACACACCAGTACACGCATGTAGAACACCCATACAATCACAATTATTTGCCTCAAAGCTATTCTGATTCCGGTCATCTTCTGTGATACACTTTCCACTTGCAATAGGCAACACCACCATACAACATTAACGGGAACCTCTGCAGCAATATTGGTTTGTGTTTTGTGAATGAGCTTTGGTAGAGCTTCCCTGTTCTACAGCTCCCCTGTGAGAAGGAGCGCTGAGCAAGCAGGGAAAGGGGAAAGCAAGACAAACTTCATTTCTCTTTCTTTTTCTCAAATCACAAATAGCTTAGTGAATATTACATTTTAATAAAAAATTGGGGATCTTGATCATACTTAAAGGCACCAGAAAACATTCACCACACAAAGACGGAATTAACGGATATTATTCAGTATAACTACAAGTGTATTTGAATCGCATCAGAAACAGAGTACAGGGGAGTGCAAAGGAGCAGGGTAGAGCCATCATACCTGACAGAGAGTTCCATCTTCCCTGCCGTCCAAGCATGCTAATTATTCTCATACTTAAAGGCTTCACTCTACCTCCTATCAGTTCTGACAACTCACCCTCTGCTTGTTTTGATTTCATCACACACACATAAGAAACACCAGCTACCCCAGGTTCCAGGGGCCTTGACAGATAATTAAAAATGCCTCTCTAATTAAGAGAAAAATAGCAACAGACAACTTTGCTCCACAGAAAAACAAGCCATTCCACAAAACTGTTATTTTCCTACCAAAATCCCATAACGAAATAATTGCCATCCAATTTTTGAAAGTACAAAAACAACCCAATCCTCTTCACTTCCCACACAAGCCCATTCCCCAGACAGATGATTTATAGTACTTATCCAAAGTAAACACATTCAGCTTCACAAGTACTAGCAAATCTTTGCCTTGAACAGCCCCTCCTCCACCACACCTACAGAATATGGTCGAGGAAAGACATCATTATTATGTAGGAATGTCCTAAACTACCTGTAGCTTTTTATTGTTTAAAACTGTGTTTAGATCTCAGGTTTTGACCTCCTCCCATGGAGCCAGAACAACACATTTTCAACAAGTACCCCAAACCATACAAGATTTCAGGAGGGAGCAAAGGCACAAAGGAAACAATCATTTCAACTGAATGATGAAGAACAGCACATATTTATTATTACTATTATTACAAAGAACACATAGCACCTTATAAAGAGAAGAGTCGATGCCTGCTAGTTAACTTGCCACTGCCACATTCATGAGGCCAGTGTGGCCTCACCAGCCACTTACGGCAGCTTCAAGTCTGTTCTAGTATGGTTTCAGCTTCCAGCAAAGAGCATAATAAAAAAAAAAAAAGACTAAAATCGACTTAAGGCATGTTTCTTCTCATCTGCTTTCTTCTTAGAGTAGCCAGTGTACTGTAAAAAAATGTGCTTTTACATTTTGTAGTGTAGTGGAGTGACTCTGCTGTCTCCTAAACATGTCCATCACGGGAGGGGAGGGGAGTGGGGATCATCAAGCAGAGATCTCTGTGCATCTGGACATCTAATATAAACAAAAATTTAGTATTTTGCCTGAACAAAATTTCTAAGCAAAGCCATGGGGAACGCAAGCCTGTAGTTCCTCTCTGTTTTCACCCATCAATGCTTCCAGAGATCTGGAACAGGGCATGGTGAAGGCTGTGCACAAGTTCTTCACGAGACCCTTTAAAACTCCTGCAGAGTGGCATTAATAAGCCTCAGAGTAATGGAGGATCAGCCCCTGTGCTCTGTGCTTCAAGAAGCAGAAAATCTTAAATAGGCTGGTATTATGTCTTTAAATCTCTTTTTATAAACACTAAAACAAATGCAATTTTGGGAAGCTCTGTGTTTGAAATAGTGTATTTTTCTTTAATGAGAAATACATGTTAACGTTCAGTCTAATAAAAAATGATGATGATAATTTTTGTAGATATTGTAAATGCAGCAAGCAACAATTCAGACTTTTAGCTGTAGTCACCTGTGCACATGCTGCACGCTCTGGGGAGAGCATACGACATACGAGCTGCGTCATGATGTATTTTCAGCAGTGAAATATCTTGGGCAAATAACGGATTATAGAGAATATCCAAAAAGATGTAAAAGCCAAAAATATGCTTAAAATTCATATACCAAACAAACTTTTTATTGCTCACCGATTTGCAAGGCAAATCAAAAGACATTAGTACCATCACTACTCTTTGCTCCCATCTTTGGGGCCAGGCCAGTGACAGAGCAAGGACTGAGCCAGGGGACACTCTGAATTACCACAGTTAAGCAGACCGGTTTCTTCTTTATTTCCTTCACTTGAACTCTGTTATTGCCCAGGAGACATCTGAAGAGTAGGGTATGTGTTGCTCAGCTATACCAGTAAGCACTAATTTGGCCTCAACAAAATTTCTGATTTTGCAAACAAGCCTTCTAGCTCTTCTCTCCCTCTTTTTCTCAACTACCCATGTACTGAGATGTACAAATTCAGGCACTTCCAACCCTATCCTAAACTTCTAATGCAGCTTTTCATCCCACGTAAGGGAAATATCTTCACCATTTCCAGAAACCCTGGTGTCTTCTGCTGTCGTTTTGGGACAGCGAGTGGCAGTGGGAGACGCTATTTCACACGGGCCTTTAATTCCTTTGAACATTTCCATGTTTTGCTGCACAGAGCCAAGCCACGGCTGCGCTCAGTTCAGGGTACGTGCTTCAGCGTCCCACTGCAGCACAGCAAGGACTCGCTTTGCAAAGTTTTAATGGTACGTAGTTTCCCAAAGCACAAGGGCCTATCCAGATCTTATTTCTTTTTCCCACAAAGTCAAACTTGTTAAGAATACATCTGTAAAAGCCTGAATCTTTCTGAAAAATAGCATATGGGCCCAAATCCTGACAATTCAGTTTGAGGACAAATGAAACCTCTTTCTAATTAGGTAATTTAAAAAAAAAAAAAAAAGGGGGGGGGAGACACGGAGGACAGCATAAACTCTCTCTTCTTAAAATGCTACCATACAGGTTTAAAATCTATCAACACTGGGTATAGCTTGAAAGCACATCATGCCATACACACACTCTGTACTTTTCACTTTTATTTGAAAACACGGAATCAGCTCCACACAGGCTGTTTCAGAAGCAGCTGAAGTTTACTGGAATGTTATTCCTCTATTCCCACAATGCACCGCATTACTGCAGCTCGAGGAAGAGCTTACTAAGTCACAAAAAAGAAGGGAGAGAGAGGAGTTGTTTAAGAAGGTGACAGGGCAGCAAATAAGGTCCCTAATGAGAAGTCAACAGGTGAATGAGACCTGGTGGAGACAGCAAGCTGAATCTGCCGCACACCATGTTTCAAACAAGACATTAATAAGTTAAAATAAACTAGTGTCATTTACAGATGTGGCTATCTAAAATTGACCAAAAAAAGCACACCTGCAGTCTAGCAAAATTGCAGTTGAAAACAGGAATTGAAAAACTTAGACACAGTCCCAACTCAACACTAAGGTACGCCAATAGCAAATAATCAGGAAGGCAGGAGCAGAGTGGAGTTCTGCAAGTCAGCTTCTCCACCTGTGTTTTCTCTCATCTTTGCAAATCTTTTCTGGGTCATGAGATGTCAAGTGAAAACTATCACAGCTGTTCAATAAGTGGAATTAATACACTCCCCAAATGTGCACAATCATCATTTTTTTGAAGCAATGCACCAGATCCAAGTCTACTGGAACAGAATGCAGCCTAATTTTGACAAATACTTTTAACAGTGTTAGCCTCGTGG
>NW_020799113.1:4053446-4069321 GCF_003259725.1 Athene cunicularia
TTTTTATAAACACTAAAACAAATGAAAAAAAAAAAAAAAAGGAAAAAAAAAAATCACATATAGCTTCAAAAAAAGCACTTTACATTAACTAAAGCTCTCTTTTATATCCACAAAGACATGTTTTCATCATACTGGTCTTACAGGTTGTGAATCTTAACTGGCCAATGTCAGTAAAGTGCTCTGAAATCCTGATAGAGTATTGAAGTTACCACAGAAACACGTAACACTTGTCACTGATTCACTAAATACAGTCCAGAGAGAAACAGAAATAAAAGACAGAGCATAGATTCTGAAATGAAAATACACACAGCATTTTTAACAAGCTTAAAAAAAAAAATGAAACAACAAAAAAGTCCCTCTTAAACAAGTCTTGCTGGACACAAAATTCACTGCCACTTCCAGCACCTAAGAGCTGCTTTTCCTTTTCCACGCCTTACAGGTCTCTCAGGTACCAGCAGCAGCAGCTGTAGCAGGTGATGTAAAGGAGCTGACCCCTCTGCCTGGGAAGAGAGCGCGGTGCACTGCCACCACCAGCACGGCAGGCACCTGCACTCAAAGCAGGACTGACGTGACATGTCCCCATCCCAAATAACAGCTTTATATTCAATTCCATTCACTGGAGGTGTCAGCAAGGGAAACAAGGTTATGTGGCAGCAGCTACCATATTTTACCTATCTATATAAATACATTTAAACATGTGGAAAATAAGGTTAGGGGAATGACCTTGAGGTATGGACTTGTCTAGTAACCCTCATCTAACTTTAACCTGAACACTGCAAGTGGGAGGAAAACCAGTGCACGATACCGATACTTCTACTATAAACATCCATGGGAAAGAATTAAACCTGTTACGTGCTTTAACACAGCCCCTGTCTGTGAACTGGGAATGCTTTTGTAGTGTGCTGCCTCATAGAGCAGACAAGCTTCTTAATAACTGGATGTTAGGAGAATTGAAGCAAAACTTTTATCATTGCTATTAAATCTCTCTTTTCAGTCCCTAAGCTCCCTATGAAACGGCGTAACAATGCTCCTATTAGGTAAGCAAGGGACAGAGTGGATGCAAATCCCCATTGAATTAACGTGCCTGCTCCTGAGTCAGCACTGGGCCTTCCAGCGTCGACCTTCCCAATCAGCATGTCTGGTTTTTCCCATTTCCCAATGGCACGGGGCTCATCTTCTCTCTGAAGAAATCAACCCCTGTATGTGGCACCTCTCCAAATTAGCACCGCAAACCAGGGTGGGTTTTAGAGTCTAATTAGCATTACTAGAGAGTGTCCGTTTTTCAACAGCCTCCACAGTATTTAAACCATGGAAATTAAAGCCCGTGGCCCTATAAAGTATACGGTTCGTTTGTAACATCAGAGAGCAAGACGAACACACCTACCGCTGGCTCCTTGCCAGTTTTAGTTAGCAGAATTAGGGTACGAACCTGGGATCTCTCAGTGAATAGATGCTAATGCACCGGTGAAAGGTCATCAAAGCAGTCTGGCTTCGATATCCTGTAGAGGTACTGAAGTCTCTCATTCCTCCACTATCTTTTGTCCCCATCCCGTTTACCTAATAGATGATCCTAACAATTCACATTGGCAGTCCTTTGTAGTGTAATGAACACTATGTGGTCTGATGAATGCAACCACTGCACAGAAAACGTCAGTTCTTTCATTAAGAAAACCTTCCCAAGTTCATTGTATTGAACCAGCGCTCCAGCTATTAGGCTGATACATGACACAGTCAATTCCAGTTACACTTTAAGTGACTATTCATGTTCAGTGAATTCAATTTTTAAAGCTAATTTATAGATGTTTAGATATTTACATGAATGCACATTTCTTCCAACTTACTCTTACATGCCTTTTTCTGAGCTTTCTGTTATAGTAATGGCGAGGGGGGAGAGGGAGGGAATCCTATTTCCCAACAGATCCTGAAAATGCATAGCTGATGGAAAAGACGCTGAAAACCAAATCAGCAGCTTTCTCAGAATATACTTGCATAGAACCCTGAATTACCTGTAGGTAAAATAAATCACAGTGTATGTATGTATTAATGTTAAATAAAATATCTTCATTAATTTCTTTTAAAAATATCTATTGTTATTTCGGATTTATTTACGAGGAACCATTTTCTGATATTAGCCAACATAGTACCTGCTTGTACATAGTAGCACAAATAGTGGCATGTAAGCTTTTGAAGCAGGTAATTAAAAAAGTTAAACTATTGCTGCTACTGAACAGAAAGCAGCAGTTCTTTCATTAAGAAAACCTTCCCAAGTTCATCGTATTGAACCAGGACTCCAGCTATTAAGCTGTGCGATGACACAGTCAATGCCTGCTATGGTATCAATTCAATTTAACCATCTTTTTGTTATCACTAGCCTTTCTGTACTTTATTTTAACTGACTTTGTCTATTGATAATTATTAGAGGAACGTTGGTTCCAAAAGACAGGCATATTTTCATTATACACATCCTCTACAGCCCACAGTAGTATTTCCATACAGGTCATGCTGAAGCCTGCAAAGCCTTTACAGTGTGCACAGATCATGATGCAGTTCTTTAGAAATTAAAAAGAAATAAGGCACTTACTGCATCATTTGGATATTGAATGACAGAAATTTAGCTTTCCATCTATGTTTATTTCTTTCAAAATATATTACAAAAATGTTTCCATTAATGTGGATTTGTTTTAAATTAAATGTAAACTATCAAGTCTACTTTTCCACAATGAAAAAAACCCAAAATTATTACATTTTGTCTTGACCAGGCTTAACATGCTTGAGGACTAAAGCTATACTGTTCGGGAAAAAAATATACCTTTCTTAATACTGCATTTCATAGGAGAAATTACAATTATGGGATGCAGGGACTTTGTGGCTTGATATACTTTGCAAGCGGAGAAGGGGGATGCCCTTCAAAGTTAGAGGGTAATCATTATTGACCTTGTGCATTCAAGACAGCATAGCAGGTTTCTATATAAAGAAACTTACAGAGAGGTCACTGAAAGCACTAGTGAAGAGACATAAAAAAAGGAGATAGGACAGAATCCCGCATCAGTTAAGCAGGTTAAAAATTTAAACAGATTTGGGCAGTGAAAACAAAACCAAAAGAACATTTTCTTTGTGTCATGCAAATTTATAGTTCTTCATTAAATCCCTATTATTAGTTAAGTAGTCTTTACAATGTAATTATTAACTTTTATAGTTTCTGCAAAGTTTTTTTCTCTTCTTTCCACGCAGCATGAGCACTCTGGTTTCTGAACAAAGGGGCATGTGCTTAGGGATGGCACTCGGCAGGCAGGAATGTGGGTTCTGGTATCCCCTCCTTCACACATTCACAGGGTGCCTGTTAATCTCTCTTTGTTTGAATTTACCTGTCTGCAAAACAGGTACAATAAAACCACCAGACATCTCCCCAGCATTATATGACACTGAGTTTGGCACTTCAAAAAGCACACTTAATAGAGCATTTTGAAATCAGTGAATGAAAAGCATTATGTAATGAAAAATAAATTACTTGAGTATGATGAGCTTGTTTGGAAAATGTTCAGTGAAAATGCTCTGGTTAGGAATATTAAAACACCTGGGATACACAGAGGATAGCTCTAACGTGCTTTTTTTCCTTTCAAACAAAATTTTAAAATAAGCTTGAACACAGAAAAGGTCCTACTCACATGTACTTTCTATTCCCATTTAACTGAATCACAGTCAGCAGTATTATACAGTATTCACATATTTTCTGTTTTCCCCTCTAGATAAAGAACAACGAAATTGAAAGAGAAACAGAAATAAAAAGACTGAGATCTTACTTTTATAAACAGAGAAGGCACAAACCTGCCGACCTGTCTGTGACTTGTGCTATTTATTTTCAACCTACAGCCTCACAACGGCTGTTTAAATTTGGCCTGGTTAGGCAAACCTCTCTTTTCTACTGGGTCTTTCATGTCAAGAACACCAGACTACCGTGCAGCTAGGAAACTGCAATCTTAGTACACTGAAAACCTCCACCAGAAGAGTCAATCATTCTTATTAATAGATGCCCACAGCGTCCTAGAAACAATCCGCTCGCATGACTGTCCTGTCCCTTAAACTTCCCCTCCTCTGTCAGCCGATAGCATACAGTTCCCCAAAATATGTTTCATTTTCAAGAGATAGATTTATTACAGCCCTGTTATCACATTCATACCCTTCCTGAAAAGATAAAAATAAGAAAGACCTTACAAGAAGTTGTTGTAGCAATAGCTAAATCATAAATGTTTGATAAGGAATGGCTAAATCCAGATAAATAACTGTTCAATCCCACTTTGTATTAGGCAGATAAAGTCATACAGGAAATCAATGTGATCTATTGAAATGAAAAAAAGTCCAGCTTAGGGACTATACAGTATTATAGAATATGTGACATTATAAATGGGCTGCTTCCATAAGTGTTATACAACGAGAAGTTGCATAGTTTTTATTTATTTTTGTGTTTATGAATGTAAAAGCAGTCTGTGAAAGTCACTATTTGTCAACAGAGCAAATGTGGGCAGCAGTGAAGTAGGTGAGTATTTATAACCTTTTTATTTTCCCACTCTTGAAGGGAATACATAATCCTCTCTAGGGATAAAAGGATCTTCAGTCACCCACTAGCCCAGGGCTCCTTTTTAGCACAGGCTGACAGATGTGCTAAAATTATAAGTGAAGTGTTGTGATGTTGACTCCTAAAGCAGCGATCATTAAGGTTGAAATTAGTATCCCCTCCCAGCCATTCAAATGTTAAAAAGTTCTGACACCCGGCGTAATTGGACAACTTTACCTAGTGGGGATAGCATCACATTTTATCCTCCTGACTTCTTTCTGCCTTTTTCATCCCTGCTCCAATTTAAATGAAGCAAAACAACTTTTCATACATCTTTCACTTACACAAAACAAAACAAAAATCTGCTTATGCAGAAAGACATCTCAAAAGCAGACACATAAGTTCACAACTACATATACAAGTAGTATTGTTTAAGGCTATACTATTTCAGCTGACAACAGTATTTTAAATAAGATGCAGTTAAAAAAAAAAAAAAAAAGACTGAAGGAAAATATAAACAGATGTCCTAATATGTATTAGCATCTGCTGAAAGAAATTTAATTTGAAAATGTAAAATACACTTTTCTGGGTACATGTACTCATTAGTTACATGCACTGTTAACATACTTCTTTGTATGTTAATCTTCTGAAATCAGTGTTTCACAAGTACTGTGCGTATATATACACCTGAATATATCTCCAACAAATACAGCACTTGCTAAAAATGGGAGTAAGTGCTAAAAGATATAAGGAATCCACATAATTAGATTTCAGGTCATTTGGATCAGTGTGAAATAAAAAACACGATAATGTGCTATACACACTGCCACTTCCTCAAATATTGCTGAGTTTGACACGTTAACTAATGGACCATCACCTGATAAATACTGGATGTACAGAGATGAATAAAGTCTCAGATGGGCTCTACCGACTCAGACCAAAATTCTGACAAAACCAGCAGTGCCGTTGTACTATTGCACTGTTCTTGTGCCGTGGGTCTAAAGAAGAATGAAGCATATGATTTTACACAGTTGTCTGATAGATCTTCATCCTTTATTTTATGAGAAAAACTTAAAAGGTAGCTCAAGGCTCACATTCTAACATAAAATACGGGAAAGCTGACTGTGTTTTAAAATCAAATAAAATTCAATGTTTGTGAATGCTTAACACTTTGCTATTGAGTTAGATTCAATTTATAAAGGTTGATGAGCACATCTATTTCTGGCATGAACAAAGAAAGCGTTAATACTGTGGCTCTCTCATAGTCCTATACTTTACATCGTGTCACCAGCTTCAACAACCTCGCTAAGCCCTATACTTCATCTTTCAGCTGAACTGTGCATATTGCTTCATCTACACTGGGCTCCTGCCCAGGGCTACCACGCATCTCCATCAAACTACGCTGGCCTCATGCAGAGAGCACACACACCTAAACTTCTATTACACTCCCTTGCTGTGCTTCCTCTCCAGTATGTCACTCACACGTCAGGCTACCGAAGACTTACCGGGCTAACGCACAAATCTGCCTCTAATTAAAGACAGGAGACAAGCTAACGTGCACAACTTAAGTTCTGCTTTGGCACTGCAGCTGCGGTAGCAAGTGCTGATCTGACTGAGAATTTTGATAGTTAATGATTCATTCTCAAGGCAACCGGTGGCCCCTCCTGTCCCACAGCAGCATCCCTGCCACTCAGCATTACTGAGAATACGGTTTCTGACGCTGAGCTACTAGCTGACCCAGCCGGGATAGCCTCTTCCAAACTGCTGTCTCCCACTTCCAAAGCCACTAAGCTACTAGATGGGGAGCATTAACACAGTCTGCACAGATGCTGTGTAAAGAACAAGGATCAGGTTCCTGCATCTTGGCTTTGCAGATATTTTTGCCCGTTTCTTTTCTCTTGTAATCAAGCTTTTTCACTAGTACGTGCCGTGATCTGTCTCTCTAAGGATGCGGTTGGTCAACTCCCCTTCTGTAATCTCCTCCAGTATTAACCATCAGTCCTCTGGACTTGCCGTAACTGTCAGCTCACCAGAATTTCCTTCTCATCCATGCTCAGATTTCTACTCATGATCTGTTTCTGTCTGTAAGATGATGTCTGTAAGACTTTCATCCTACACATCCACATGAAGGTCCAGCCCACAAAAGTGTCACCCCTTTTCTGCACTCATCATGCTGAGCATCTTTGGTAGAAAACTTACTTTTTCACAACAAATTCATCCTTTCTTCCTCTAATACTGTAGTCTGTCAATGTAGTAATCTTGAATTTAATCCAGTTTATACTGATTCACTATCAACATGTCAATGCTCACCCTAGATCAACTTCAAGATAGACTTTTTCAGTGACGGCTTCCTAAATTTTCAAACAAGCATTTTCATGCTTTCTTTTATTCTGTTTACAGATCTGCCCACAAGCATTTGCAATATTATCTCATTATCTTTTTTTCATAATGCATATTAAAATTCTCCTTTTCTTTGGTATCTAATCTTTTCTTTGGCATCAAAAAAAAATCATGCCTAAAACAGGGTCTACCATATTGATTAATATTATCTCATTATATGCTTGTTCTTTTTATCTATCTGTATCCCTGACTTTTGATTAACACTTAAATTTTAAGCAATACAGACTTGGAACAATCTTTTTGGTTGATTTTGCATATTTATTAATATGGCTGGGTCCTCATCTGTGACTAACAGTCTAGGCACTGCACTAATGATAATTATCATCATCTTGTTGTTCCTTCTTTGTTGATATATAAGCATGTAAACTGGATTTTGTTTTCTGGGTAGGACTGCCAGGGATGACTGTTAGGAATTCTGCTTGAAGAAGAAACTCAAACGCTTTTAGTAATTGTTTTCAAACTAAGGGTTATAGCCTTTTGGTTTTTTAACGGAAATTAAGGCTGGGAAAATTTTCAGGGTAACTGTCAGGAAAAATGATTTGGAAAGTACTAATTAGAATGACTTTGTGTTGTTGTCAGATAAGTAGCATACGCATATCTTTTTTTTTTTAGTAAACATATTGTAAGAAAATAAAAGAAACATTAATTGCAAATTCTGCTCGTATATGTATCAACAAGGACACAGGAGCGTAATACACCAAAGTGACAGTCAGTCTCCATAGAAGAGAGATAATGTGAAATGCTAACTCTCAAAGACAAATCTACCAAAAGTGAGAGTTTCCAAATGCTGGAGAACCTCCTTTAAGAATGGAAGCACCAGTATTCTTCTCACAAATCTTCATGAATTGGAGGTATTAAATAATCTAGTCTGATGCCAGCACTTGGATTAAATTCTAATACATTGCCATGCACTAATTCTATTATTAGGGACTGAAAGGGGAACAGAGCATGCAAACACATCACCATGACTGTATGCACTGTATCTTTATTTGGAATAGGAATTATTTTAAGGACATCTGAAGCTCTGTTTTTCTTGCACAAAATCTGGGGTGTGAACCTGAAAAATTAGCAAAAGGGCAGAAAAGCTTGAAAACAAGCTGATTATGACAGTCCTATCAAGAAGAGAGTGAAAATGCAAATGAAATAGACATTTGCTAAATATAGTTTAATTTATAAATAAGACTTTGCATCACAGATTTGTTTATCCTCATTCGGTGATAATTGTTCACAGCAGAATATATCAGAAAATTCTATAATAGGAACCACAGCCAGGAAATGTTAAATAATTAATCACCCTCCCAGCCACTTGCATTTCTGTTGATATAAATGACCGTATAATTCCAAACCCAATTATCACTACTTAGCCATTCCATTTTGTAGTTAAAATCCCACAAAATTAAAGTGCATCAATTGTTAATGGTAATAGACCAGACAAGGGATTAAAGATTATTTTAATGTTTATTTCCTGTCAGGAGGTTTTTTTGGCAGGAAGCACTATAGACAAAAGGCTACATTAAGATGAGATTCCTACAATGTATTTAAATCCACTAACTTCTAAAAACCTTATGGTATAATTACTTGTTTAATCTACTTGTTCCCTGAAGATACCAATGGGGGTTTATCAAGCCAACTTCATTATATCTGCTTCATAGAAATCAAAATATTCTCTTTTACTTTGCAAAAAGCAGTCAAGCTTACCATAAACACGATTCTAGCAACAACAGACTTGAAAAAGGAAGGGACTATACTAAAATATAAGGGGAACGAGATTACTATCAGGACTTTTGTGTCATATTCTGGTTGGTTTATCCCCTGTTATGACTGGCACTATGTATTTGCATACAAGATTTGCTCCTTTTAAGCACACTTAAAACAAGCACTTTAATACCAATAAAACGTCATGAATTACAGAACTATTTTTTACCTGCCATAAAATTGTGACTTTTATCCACTCTTCAGAAAAGTATTTACACAAATTCATTATATAAAAAAATGTCTTATTTCAGAGATCACTTTGTTCTCTTAAAAAGCCTGTTTTAATCATAAGGCATTGCCTACAAAACTGATTAAAGTACTTTTTCTGTGTTAACACAGTGAGTGGAACTCTGTAGAACTGGGTGTGAGGGTTTAGGGATCTGGGGAGGGGCTCTTACAGTTTACTGTTTCAATAGGCAGCAAGAGTTGGCTGAATTTTATGTGCTTCAAAAGGTTATTAATCTGCATAAAGTTATAGACATGCATCTGTTCCTTGGGTCTTTTGTGATAAAACCATCAGATTTGGTCCTGGCAATAACGGTACCAGTTATTTTAGGCTTGCACTCACATTACCCTACACAACCTCAATCATTTGATTCTAGTCTCTTCGATTTATAAGCAGAAATCTACGTATGTACTAAATATAAAAGCTGAGTGGGAAATACTAGTGTTCTTGTGTACATGCACTCCCTTGGCCATTCAGCAATACTAACCAATTCTCCAAAATCTCCAGATAACTTACAACACACAAGCATTATAGTACTCTCTATCCACTTTTTTTTTTTTTTTTTTTTTTTTTTTTTTTTTTTTTTCAGGAAATTCTTACCCTGCACATACCCAATGAAATACAAATCATGATGCAAATCGCACGGTACATAATCACTGCGAATTGTATCAATGATAGAAATCGTTTCTTTGCTTCAAACGTTTTGTTAGGAGCACCAAACGTGCTGTGCAGCTAAAGTCACCTTTCATTCCTTCTCCTCTCTCCTCTTTATGGAAGAGAAAGACAGCTGGATGGGTTTGTGGCAGTAACACCTCGGTGCTGTCCCAAGGAAGAGGCAAAGAGCCTCACAGCTTGCTCACGAGGGCAGTGAAGAAGTTCCTGTCTAAAACCAGGATCGCCTGGCAGTAATATCACTAATTTGTGAACAGTGAGTTATTAAATGCCCAGTGGTGTTAATAACTCAGATGTCATCAGATCCAGGTATTGAACAAGCAGCTTCTGAGATATACTAAGCAGCTGTTCATTCTGGAGTCCCAGTTGTTACAGGATACTACATTGATGATGCACATTCGGCATAAAGAGCACTGCAGAATTAAAATCGCTATGTAAGGTACTTTTCCCTTGTTTTCCCTGGTATACATACCCCCTCCACCCCACCACCACCCCCCCAAAAAAAAAAAAAAGGAAAGCAAACCACACAAAGCTCAGAGTCCATATCTCTTCTAAGATTTGTGAGAGCAAGTAGACATGGTTCGGAAAACCATTCCATAACCTTTCACCAACATAAAATTTACTGTGAATAAGGCCCTAAAAATCTATGCTCAGCTCTGATTTAAACCTCTGAAACCCAGCCTCCCAAGAACACTTCCATTCTAATAAATACCTCACTATGACATGATATGCTAATTACTTGGGTCCTAGGGGGAGCTTAAACAACCTATCCACAAGCAAGCTCTACCACAGCGCTCGCTCAAATGGACACGACAGGATCTGGCCTAAAGTAAGTGTTCTTATTTTAGCAGGTTTCAGATGTTACTCAAGTTAAAAGACATGCCATCCATCCCAGCTTCTCTTCTCCTAACACTACTGCCGTGGCAAAGAGCAAAGTAGGTTTGGTTTTTGAGACTGAAAATTTCTCTGTAATTTTCTACGCTATTCAATACTATCAATGAGAAGAATGACTCTAACTTGTGCAAACAAGACTTCCTTCAAAGCTCCAATGCTCTGTCTCTTTTCTTTTTAAATTGTGGCATTAATAATGGTCCCAGCAGCAAGTGGAGAAAAGATGTGAAATATATGCCCTCTTTATAGATTTCCTGTTTCTGCAATTTGACTTGAAAAATGGCAGTGCTCTGCCATCTGAAGTTTTCAGTTTGTTTAACTCCAAGCAAAAAGACAATTAAACAACTTACAGTATACGGTCATGAGACTATAATTGCACACCAGTGCTACTTCTTGTGTCAGCTGCCACAACGAGCAGCAGTGTTTTAGCTTTACTAGCCTCGCAAGCCTGCTGGAAGTTACTGACTATGGAAATGGCCTCATGCTGAGAAGAATATATTTCATGAGCAAAAAAATTGCCACGGCATTCTTGATGTGCTGAATTAGCACAGAGTAAAATGAAGAGACTCCGCACTGGACAAGATTCTAGAAGTACAGGGCATCTTTTAATAATTTTTTTCCTAGAAGCCAACAATATTTCATTATTTTTTTCTTTTCTCACAGTTTCTTACAATTGACTCATTTTCTATAAACATAGTTTTCAAAATCCCTGTAAGCAAATTTTTATCTCGTTATCTATACATCTTAGGTTACCCCCTGCAACACTTACGTAAGAAACGATACATCAGTCTTGTAATAGGAAGTCATAAACACTTGAAGAAAGGATGGTTTAGGTGAATGGAAAAGATAAATTGAGCCTTTCAAATCCTGCTTTGGGTAGAAATCATTCCCAAAACAGACTGACCAAAATAAGTTCCCATTTGAGAGATATTCAACACAGTTGTGTTTGCTCCCACAAAGACATTCTCAGATTGGCCCTATTTTGACATTCGTGGTCAAGCACCTTGTAGATATGACAGTCGCAGACCAATAGCTGCTCTACCATTATTGATACCCTCTACTATTGACTGAAATAAGAAAAAAAAAAACCTTAGATCACTAACGCACATCTAAAACATTGTCGTTCTCAGTCTAGCACACTCTCAGGACTACCTGTTATCCACTTCAAAGACAAAAAGCACATCATTAACATCATTCTCTGTAATGACAATGCAAGGGAATTCATATTAATCGTTGCTTAAGAGTAATCATGGTAGACTCTTGGCATTAAGATGAGGAATATTAATTTTCTAGAACATAAAAGCATAAATAACACCCACATCTCTATGCAAAGCCAACGCAAATCAACTGCCTAAATGCAACTTAATTCAAGATTCTTGGTATACCAACACAGAGACAGAGCTCTGTATGATCAACAAGATGAACAGGAAAACTGTATTTCTAAGACCACGTGTTACTGTCTAGTGTGTCTTTTGGTTCTTTTTGGTATGCAAGAAGATATTAGGGTTTTTAATGAATGTAAAAATAGAACACAAAGCATATGCAAAGTGACATGCTGGACAATACAGCTAAAAAGTATAACTAAATAAATTAAAAGGGAGGGAATAAAACCATTTAATATGATTATAGGTTTCTATTTTTACTAATATCTGTACTGGAGAGTAAAATAAGTTTTCACTTTCGGTTTAACAAAACTGCACAGATTTCTGACTTTTGACAATACAAATAAGTAATTGTACATAACCTCATAATCATTACTAATGTGCTATACTGTGAAATGTGACTCTCTCAAATGTCAGAGCAGATTTCTCAATGTATTGTCTCTCATTGACCTCCAGATCAAGTTTGCTCAGTGTCTGACTAAAAGAATGTTCTTTGGTTTTGTTTTTGCTTTTCTAAATAACTGCTAGCTCTACAAATTCATTATGGAACTGGAATAAAATCCAATCCATTCTTCCATAGCTATGTTGGCTTAGCATCACCAAAGGAAATAAAACGCATTTTAGTTACTAAGGTGACCAGTTACAACAGTGATTCCACACAGGACTAAGATACAGTAAGATAAAAGCTGTCGGTTTTATGTGGTAATCCTTCTGCCTAGAAGTGTCTATTGAGAGACAGCACGCAGGAAAGAGCAGGAAGTAACATAATTTATTCAGCAAGAATACTATGGGGCACAAGTGCTGAAAAAAGGCTTACACATACCCCTTCTGCCTAATTTTCCATTGAGCTACAGTGCACCCATGAATATAAAATATTTATTCTATTTTTCACTCTCTTGTCTCTTTCTCCTTCTGATATTTATTTACTTAATTTCTTTATAAACATTTAAAATTTACTTTTGCTGAATAGATAAATTAAAAGATGAGGAATCTTTAAACAGACAAAGGGCTCTGGGAGTTTTGCTACTGGCAAAAGGAGAAATTGCTGCTCATGGATGTAATGAGTCAATACCAACGTGGAAATCTGGCAGAATTCCTGCATTTTAGAATCATGGGATATACGGCTTCATTTTATCGTATACTGGTTTTTCTGACAAAGCTGATTCTGAGGGTTTTTTTTGCAGTTGGTTTTAGTTTCTTCTATCACCATGCCTCACTCAAACAATTACAAGTTCATCAGTAAAAAGCAGCTGACATCTGCCCCAACTCTTTTATCAAAGCCAGTGAAGTTTTCAAATATACCAGATTGTCAAGCACATACACATCAAGACACAAACTAATTCCTGGGCATAATCTTACTCAATCTACGAAGTAAATTCATCTGAGTTCAACTTGGTGTATTTTACTCAGTGGAGTAGGTGGTAAAATTTTCTTTCATCCCAGAAGACTTTATTTATAATTCTTTCATCTGGGATTCCAGGAAATGTTAAGATGTTAACTATCTGACAGAGTTCAGATCAGTGCCAAGTAGTTTATTATAGCACAGGTTTTATTCCCTGATTTCAGGGGACACGGACTTCTGATGAAAAAGGTGGAATAATTCTTGCCTCAGTGTGTAAAATCAAGATCAATTTAGTAACCCACTCCTCTAATACCGTATGTGCAAAGAAATAATTTAGACTCCTAGTTAATTTGAGTATTGAACTGAAATTCTGCAGCTGCTTTCTGCCAGTCCTGAAAACAGAAATTAATTTCAATGACCAAGTCGAATGGAGTGCTGCTCTGTCAGGTAATTAGTCATCGTCTTTTGCTACTCAGGGTCTATCACTGTGCTAATCCATACATAAACCCCAGTATTCCCCTAGTCACTCACAATCTAAAGAGCTGTTTAACTACCTATTTCTCCCATTCAATCCTACCCCAGTTATCAGCTGCAAAATGAGCATTCTTTCATGTTTAGCTTTCTTCCTGCTATTTACTGCCAGCAGAATTAATGCAACTGATTTACATTTTCTTTTTTCTGTTTGATCAAGTCTGCTGTTGATTAAGTAGAGCTTAAGGGAAAAAATTATACTCCTGCAGCTTTCCTACTTGACTTGCCAGTTTATTAATGAAAGAAGCAAGGATATTGATGGCCCAGAAACTACAAGTGCAGCAATTAAAGGGTATGTCCTTCGAAGCTTCTAATTAAAAAAGAGTTCTTTTGTATTAAAAGATATAGTTTAGTGTCATATTTATATCTAATTCTCACTTCTGCTGTTTTGCTTTTTTTTCTTTGTTGATTCTTTTTAAACAGAAATCTACTGGGAAAACTTAGATCAGGTAGAAGAAAGAAACTTTCCCTGACAACCATTTCTGGAAGCTTTGTTCCTAAACAACAGTCTTAATGATAAAACAACAAAAACAACACACGCGCGCACCCCCCAAATCCTTACAACAGTGAAACATCCACTGTTGAATACCACTCCGAAGGCAACCTTGTGCTATTTTTATCTTGTTTACATTAGCAGAGTTTGCCCAACATCAGATTCAAGAAAACTGAAGATTTTTGATACAAGTGCTTTTGGACATGTAAAGATAACGAGACCCTTCCCTCCCCCTAACAATTTCTTACTTAATATCTAAATTCTAGATTCACATTTTTTCATGTCAGGTATTTATATGAATGATCTCACAGAGTTTCTTTCTGCTTCTTTAGTTTGATTTTTGCAATTCCTCCTTCAGAAACACCTGAAGCCATAATGTTACCAGTATTTTCTTACTCTGCTAAGTCAGTCCCTTGCACATTAATGGCATACCTACAACATCAGAACTACAAACACACAAATAAAGTACTCCTATTTCTGTCTAGGACTTTGGTTTTGGGGTGTGCAATCCATCTGAACATGTGCAACAGAAGTCTAACATGTTCTGGCTAAATCAAACTTGGCATGCATGCGCAGACCGACTCTACAGCACCTGTGGAGTAAGTGCTGCGGACTCAGTCAGCACAAAGATCAACCCCACATCCAAAACGTCCTGCACACAACTCAAAATACATCTCCGTCTGCACACCAGGTACCTCTCCCAGATTTCTGTACTGCAACGTACTCCTCTCATTTAGTTACCAGATGTTTCAAAATCCCTGGAAAATTATATTTTAAAAAAGGGACAATATAAAAGTTATAATCTAGCATCCCAGACAAGTAATGGCAAGTATTTAATGCTCTGAAAACGTTCCCTGCACTGATGTTCAAGAGAGGAAGGATCTTCCTCCTCATGGCTAAGAATGGTCAGACCTGGTGTGATCAGATTAGGTAGGTAATCTTGTGTGTCATCAGATTCCCAATAGACATGTATTTAAGGACAGTAAGATTTTCTTAAGAGAGGCACTAAAGTGAATCACAAAATTTCCCAGAGCTCCCAGCTGGACAAGCCAGCAGCAAACAAGGGTGATTCTTCCTCGGGGCTAACAGGGTTAGTGATGCTGCTCTCAAAGCAGATTGTGTCATCCAAGATACAACTGCCCACACTTCTGCTTGAGCCATCCCAGACATGCCTCCTTCTGTTTGCCTATTAACCTGGAAAAACCTTGTGGAGGAGGGGGGTGGATTTGTTCTAGCAGACCTTTTGTGATAGAAATTTCTCAATCACTTCCAGTTTTAAGGTGACTTCATAGAAATGGTGACCCTCACAAGTACCACTTTAAAGACATAGAAGCTTTAATCTTTTTCAGTGGAATCGGAAGAGCTCTTATCTCTCCTCTGACCCTTTCTCCCCTCTAGCCTTACACTCTTGGCACCATTGAAAAGTCAGAACCATTAAGTTGGTGTCAAGTGGCTGTGCTATTCATATTCTATTATAGTCAATGACAATTAACAGTGCCATTCAGAAAAGCCAGGTACTCCATTACACAATTGGAAAATTGATCTTATCTGAGGCTCCAAAATCAGCAATATTCAGACCTCAATTCAGGCAAAAAAAGAAGAAAAGGGAAAAAAAAAAAAAAAAAAAAAAA
>NW_020799113.1:4069371-4076871 GCF_003259725.1 Athene cunicularia
AACTGGCTGTGGAAGGAAAACCCTGGGAATAAACATCCATTGGCCTTCAGAAGCTGTAAAAATAATAAATACAGCATTCCCGAGCTGGCTGAGGGCAGGGTTGCACTCATGCTGCTGGCAAGGTGGCATGGCCAGGGAGTGGGTCCCTGGCCACGCTGGCAACCAGATGGGCTTCAAGGGCTGCGGGTTTGGCATTGGGGTGCTGGATGCTCTCTAGCTGCTCTTCCTCCTGAAATTGTGCTGTTCCAACTCTGCTTTGAAGCAAAGGGGTACTGTGAAGCCTTGGTGCAGGGTTTGGGCCCCTTGAGCCCCTCCCTGTGCTCAGTTCCCCTCTGCCTTCAGCAAGAGCTCTTCCTTGTAAGCACCCCAGAGCTAACCCCCCTACTTGCAAGGGTGCCTGAAGGGGGGCAGCCCTTACCCCCATCCTCATGGCTGATCCAGGCACAGACATGACGTTTCCAGTCTGAGCGTGGCCAAAGGGAAAAGGAGGAGGGATTACTGCCTGACCCCAGGACCACATAGCAAACAGCCATGTGCAAGGCTCAGAAATAACTTGATGAAGTGGCCAAATCTCTGTATGAATATAAGCTCCGATTTTTATCATCAAGCAAAATGATGTTAGAAAGAAGAGTACAAATTCAACTGAATGCTTGATGATCACCTTCAAAGTTGTTATTGCAGGCAAAATGCAACATCTTAGCATTGCTGACACATCAGAAAACCTCTGCGTGTGTCAATTCCGAGCTCTTTGCCGCACACGCCCACAGGCAAGCACCCCTGCACCTACAACCTATTCTTCATTTCTAGTACTAGCACTGAACATCTATTTTCATGAATGCTTTTCCTAGAAATGAGCATAGAGACATCTTTCTTCTAATGAATTACCAAATGGATCCGGAAGGAGAGGATTAACAAGTAACTCTACTTTGGAAAGTGAGAATATTTTCCTTTGTCAGTGAATCTCAGTATTAACTACAAGCTGGTACAACAGTTGACTACAGTTTAGTCTGCTTGAAACCAAAGGGGGAATTTCAGATAGCAAAACTCAATTAGCTAGCTCGAATTTTACTAAAGCACCTGAGCTAAAACCTTTTCACCCAAAGGATGCATTGTAGAACCACGAGCAGCTCTAGTCCACCATCACCCTCTGGATTTTTATACCTTGTCTCAGAGGGCACTGTTCCTCCATGCTACGTGCCCAGGGACACTGGCTTTTTGCAGAATGCTGAACTAGAGCAAGTCTTATTGAATCAGCAAGCCGTTATGTCACTTACATTCCCCAATCAAGTACTGACTAACCCACACAAGTACAACATAACCTGACAGATTGTAAGACCTTTAGAGTCACTACTTCAGTTCAAGCACATAACTGAAATACTCGCAATTCGATGGGAAAAAAAACCCAAACCAAGTATTTCAGATGCCGAGTCCTAAAAACTCAGTGACTGCACAGACTGATGGAAGGAATGCACCATTACATGCAATTCTGCTTCAGATTGCTGTTTCCCAGGCCAGGACCAGTGAGGTCCTTCCTGAGCCTGGGGGTCTCTAAGATGTCCCGAGCCCCTGTGATGAATTGAGGTGTCTTTGTTACTGCCCTCCCTTCACTCCAGGTATAAGGTATCTCTACTAAATACTGGAGAGTAAGGCCTTACACACATTACTCTGGAGACCCATGTTCAAATCCATTCTAGTGGAAAAAGTGATAGCCCCAAATCCACCTTTGGTGCACCTGGAAGAGAACAGCGTGTATTCTACCAGATGTTTCACCTGATGCCAAGTTTTCCTGGGGAATCAGGAACAGCCTGAGCACACAACTCATCTTTGTCTGTTCATCATTTTACTTCACAGAATACAATAAGAAATCATCAGCTAGCTTCAGTTCTCTGGGAAAAAGCCTCAGATTGTTGCCTTAATGAAAAACATAGAATAGGCGCAAAGCCACTATAGTTATACTTAAAAATCAATACTCCCTATTGGTCTTATAATTTGTGTACCAAATATCTGCTTTAAAACGTGCACAAGCCTCAAAATAAAAGCTAGGGAGTTTATATCTCAGACTTTAAAATGTTTTCTATAGTTTCAATATTTGCAAAACAATGTGGCAGTGAGTCTATTCTATTCTATTTTTTATTTCTTTCACTGAGAGATTCAATAAAATTCCCAAACTGATCCAGTGCAATTAAAATTACTTTTATTCATACAGTTACCTCTACGTCCACCATAAGCATTCCACAGTACTAATCCTTTTAGGCCCTGATCCAGCAAAGCACTTTACTGTGTCTTATTCTTAAAATTACAAGTCTCCCCACTGATTTCAATACAGTTATATTAGGGATGAACTTGGCCTACCATAGCAAAAAATAATGTTAAAAATACAATTTAAAAAACAAGCAAGGAAATTGAAAGCCTAAGAGACTTCAATATTTCCTTCTTTTAAAGTAAGGCATTACTAGTGTGCATTTGAGTACGGTCCAATTGTGGGTTATTTTTGTAGTTAGGCCAATCCAGGTAAGGAGCCTCTTTGTATTAGAGATTCATTGATTTCAGATCTAGATGGTTTCAATAAGCTTCTTACACCCAAATGTTACAAGGACAGGGACATAAAAATGTCAATTACAAAAATAAATCTGTAAGTATTGATAAATGCCCAAAATTAAATAAACTCACTTCACTCTAAGAGGCTTTGCAGCTGATATGGTTGTAAAACAATAAGAAAACCATCATAATTTGCATTTTTATAGCTGCATTCATCAATAGTTCAAATATTTATCACAAACACCAACCCACTACAGGCAGGAACTGTGTGATGGTACAGCCCTGCTTTGACTATAAAGACACTGAACCATGGCTGGACACTTGGCTACAACCAAAGCTTCTTAAACTGGTTTAAATAGTCATTGTCTTTAGCTACTTCTTTCAGCCTTGTTTTTGCTGGGGCAAGAATTTATATGAGCATGCAATGAACTGGATCAGGAAACTAATCTGGCTGAAATATAAACCATCGAAAAGTGCTGACTTTATTGAAGAGGGCAGCTTAGGGAAGCAGGAGCATGAGACTGCTTAAGATAGCATTGCTCCAAAATAAATGTTCATCAAACTGCATATCCTGAGGCTCAGATCAGCAGCCAGAAGCAGAACCATGGATTTCACCAATCCATCCACGTAAGCCGTGGGGGTACACAAGGATGAGAGCCACAAAAGGGATGGGGGACACTTCTTGCGTGGCTTCATGGCACAGCCTCTGATCACTGTGGAGGGACAACAAAATCTAATCTGCCAAGGATGGTGAAATACCCCGAGCAAGATGACTCTACAGGAAAGCATGTCCCAGTGACTTCCAGATTGTTTCTCCAGCCTTATCAGACAGTCTTCCTAATTGGCTCTCGACAACATTTTTAAGTGTGTGCTTTACCACCATTTAAAGCAGTGCACACGAGAGAGACTGAATACATTAGGTAAATGAATTCCTGTGGACATTGTGAAGGGAATAATGCCCTCCTATTTGGTTTATCCTGTACTGCAATAAATGTGGGGTGTTTTTTCAGTCAAGGTGCTGCAGTAACCCAAATGATAGTCGTATTACACTTATAAAAGGCAACTTTAAGAGCTCACTGCAATAAAAGTGAGGATTTTTTTTTTCCCTTGGCATCCCAGCTTGCCATAGAAATGAGTGAGTTGCTGAATTTCTGCCAAGTATAGATGGTTCAGCATGCTATTAGATTAGTCTGTTTATACAGAAACAGCCAAAAATAGGAAACACACAGAAGCTATTAAAGATATTGTCCTGTGAGGGAAATATTTGAATGGTTTTGTTACTGCAACTGGGAAATAAGATATGAGTCAGTATTAATGTGATAAAGAAGTTAATGCGTTCTAAAGCAAACAGTTAGTTTCTTCAGCTTGTCTCCGAGTTGACAATAAAATAAATGTACAGACAATTTTGTAGGGTTGGATGAGCCTGCAGGTAAGTGTATCTAGCTTAAAGCTCAGCGCTGTCAGTGGGTTAGAATTGAAACTCTGTTATCAAGTAATGATATGCTAACCCCAGGTAGTCTTCAAAGAAAATGGATGATTCAAAATGCCATGCATCAATGAGCTGATGGAAGAATGGTCAATAGTGTTTAAGCTATTTCAACTGGTCAAAGAGAATTTCATAGAAAATTTCTTTTGCCTTGACCATTTTGCAATGGATTTCCTAAATTCTTTTCACTTTTGATACTATCTAATGAGAAATAAAACCACCTTGTTTTATTAGTGTTGTTTTTCACTTTTAACCAGGGCAGTGGCAGTATTTCATAATGGATTTTACCAGCTTTTTAAAGAGTGAGTCAGCATAGAGAAATGTGCCCGTCCCACATGTGACACAGAAAATTCAGTCCCAAACACAGCCACACACAATCTCAATGGCCTGACCTCCTTCTCCCT
Organism: Athene cunicularia; assembly: GCF_003259725.1. Lineage (NCBI taxonomy): Eukaryota > Metazoa > Chordata > Aves > Strigiformes > Strigidae > Athene > Athene cunicularia. The sequence continues at coordinate 4,073,800 of NW_020799113.1, forward strand.
TCTTCTTCCACATAATAACAAATCTAATTCTTAAAGGGTTGCAATGCCTTAAAACTTCTGACATAAAGCAAGCAAAAGAACAGGTCAATATATGGTATGTATCTTTTTAATATATATAAATAAAAGGTGTATGTATTCTCTCTGCAGTAACCCACTTCCCCTACAAACCCAAAGACCATACATACCATTCCTTAAGGGCCAACACATTTGACCAGTGAAGAAGAACAAGTCCAAAGCTAAATGACTCTCCCACTGAGAAATGCCCCTCCACAGCATCTTCTCTTTTTATGGTGAGAGTGCCCTGGGCCAAGCCAAGCATCTTCCCTGATGTTAGCTCACTGATTAGGACATGAGAAGAGGAGCAGCATCTTAAAGTGTGCATGGAGACTTACACTAGTCAATGCAGAATGCCATTTTGCAAGTACACAGAGGCATTTGCTTAGGAAGAGCCTCATGAATTCTACACCAGTGGCTCATTTCCAGAGGGATTTGAAAACTGGCCTCAAGTCATTCTGCCCGTGTTACGTATATACAAAGATTAGGCACAGTATTTGGAAGAGGAAGCAGCTGCAGAAATTCTGTCAAGGTACCACGATTAAATACATTTACACTGCAGAGACAAAAAAATGCAGGTAGTATAATGATATTTACAGCAAAATTTAAGAACTCTGCAATAACTAGCAGCCAGATCTTGGCGTCAGGCTTTTCCCTGGAACATATCTACTCAAAACCAAGTCAAGCGGTTACATCAACAAGTCTAAGACTGTTAGTGATTCTGAGGCCTTAGTTGAAATTTATCTCTGGGTAAGTATATCTTTCCATTCAACTCCACAGAAACCAGGCTTGTTTGCTATTTCTTGAGCCTAAATCCTTACTTCAGGCAATAGGAAGCATGACTTACGCATCCTCTGACACTGATAAGGACAATATTGTTGTCTTTATGCAGAGGAACCTCCAAAATTGAGGGGATGCACAGCTTCTTCCTTCTTCAACCTGCTTCCTTTGTGAACGTGCAGACCATTTCTACAACGGGAATCTAGCTGGAGAATAACTTTGCAACATCCTTTCAGCATTTGTGGCAATGTACTCCCAATCTGAACAGTTTAGAGCAGATATATTGTTGTTCTCTCTCTATGTATTACTACATGTGTTTAAAGCATGTATTGCTGTTCTTCAGATAGAAAACTGGAGTCTCTATAAACAAATTCAATTTATTACTTGTTTGGAACCGTGCACTAAGTATCTGCATTTTTTAAATGGCATAAGCTAACAGCAGAGACATAGCAGTTACCCTGAAACGAAACAACAGACACAGGAAACGTCATGTGCTTTAAAGATGCACGGGAGGTTTAAAAGTAGAGAACTTCCTTTTTCAGCAAAGGGACAAAGTAAGAGAACGAGAGTAAAATGTTAGTGCTTGGAACTGGAAGAAGAGAAAGGAGCTAAGTAAGTTTTACTGGCCACACGTCTCAAACCAAATGGACGCCCTTTAAACAAAAGCACCGTCTTACTTCGTTTCATTTCCAAACTGTAACATCTGAACAAGGCAACAAAAAAGTTTAATCTCTAAAACATGAATGCTGCAAACAAATATATTAGAAAACACCAAGCCAAAGCTATGTTGGTGACACAAATGTGAAAAATGGAATTGAAATAAACTGTGCCAGAAATCTATTTCTAAAAATATGTCTTTACAGTAGTGATATTTATAAATTTGACATACTCTAAAATTTAGCTCACTAAAGATTATTTCTATGCAAATATGCATTTCTCAAACCCCATAAGCATGCGAAAAATCCAAAACACATTTCCTGAAAATCAATTTCTGTGCAGTACAAATGTATCAAGTTAGAGGCAGCATGCTGATAAATATTAAAAAGGTCTACATTGTGCAAAATGAAAACTTATAACAGGACATGGTAGTACAGTGCAGTATGTAGAGGTTCAGAGAGAACACGAAACAGCCCCACGGTTTCAAAAGGACTCTGTGGTCTGACATTAGTCATTTTGGTTCTGATAAAGGATGTTGTAGAAGGTGCTGCCCACATTATGCAAATCACTAACCACTTAATTTCCTTCCCAAGTGGTAAAGCTCAAGCGTTTTCCCTGAACATACAGTACTCATTTTCTTGTAACTCTGTGGTTTCTTTTCAATAGCCTGTGAATGCCAGCAAGTAAGAAGATAGCACTAAGAAACTAAGAGGTTACTCAGTGATTCCAAAGGTTATAGGAGTGCTTTTTAGATACGGATCTGAACATAAATTCTAGACATCCACAAAGCATTTTTACTTCTAATAATACCCCATTAGCTGCTTCAATTTCAAAATGCTTGGATAAGTCTTTCTCTCTCTCTCTCCCCTGCCACCTCATATTCCAAGAATTAAATATAGTTCACTCCTGGGCCATTTCTGGCCTGAACTTCTCTTAAAAAGAAATTTTACTCTTCTAAAAGCAATATACTCCAAATTATGTGCTATTTTTACAGCAGCTAATTTTGTGCTGGAAAATATTTCAGCTAGAAATTATTTTAATCTACAAACATAATCCAGTTTAATGATTTCTACAAAAGTCTAGCTTCTCTTCCCTTAAAAAGTAGTTCGCTGCTACAAAAGCGTTATTTGAAAAATATATATATAAATCATAAATAAATAAAACGTAGCCAGTATTGAATGACCTTTCTTATTCATAAACAAAACCCCAAACATTCCTTAAAAGTATGGGTTAAAACGCAAAAATGTAATATTAGAAAAAGGCACCTAGAAAACCATGAAATTGTCATCCTCGGACCCGTTCCTATAATTACTGACATTATCCAGCGTACACATTTTCTAAGCAGATTCTCATTACTTGTGACTAGACTACCCCTAACTTAACCAGTGCACAAGACAATAAATTGTTTTCTTGACAGAACAGTACCTGACACAAATTCTGAATGTTTCTCCTGTAAGTATATTTGAGTTTTAAAAGACACAGCTAACAACAGATGGTGTAACATGAATATTTCTATCCAAAGCAGCAGGACTTTATGAAGTGTCCCCATGAAGTTGCTCCAAGCGAAAGACCCTCTTCCCC
>NW_020799113.1:4081871-4084995 GCF_003259725.1 Athene cunicularia
GCCCTGGCTAAAGTCTCATGCCGTCAGAACTCCCACAGCTAAGGAATGCTAAACTAGCAAAAACCAGCTGTTTAAGGGTTCCTCCTTTGTACGATGTAGGAGGAACCGCAGACCTGATTTATTTAGCTGAAAACAAGCCGGCATGGGCAACATTTAAAAGTTGTGCTTCCCGGCACTGAAAGCATGACCAAGGGAAACGGGCCAAGGTGATGTATCACCAGCGTTGCCAGACCTGAACACGGTCAGGCCTGAAAAAAGGAGGTTCGTTGTTGTTTGTGCATTGGACCCTCTGCTCACGTGGTTGTTGAGTGTAGGTGGAAAAAAGTTCCAGCATTGCAGGATTCTTGGATGAGGTAGATCATTGCCCAGAGCAGTAAAGCAGTAGGTTACTACTTTAAAAAATAACCAACTACCAGAACTGGTAAGTCTGCCCTGCCACCCCTGCAGCTAAAAGCCATGAGGGGATGTATTAAAAGCTCATGAGATTGACACCAAATATGTAGCAAAAAATTAATAAAAGTCAACTGGTTTGAGATCTAAACTCCTCTAACCCCATGTTTACAGCGCCCAGGTGACAATTCTGCCATTAGCTCTCTGAAGTTGAGCAGGATGATTCTGGCCTGCTCGGAGAGTACAGGATGGGACGGGGACACTGGCCAGAGGCGGGTCTGACCGGCTGGCCTCCTCCTCAGCACTGGGGTTGCAGTTCACACATCCCGGCAAGAATACATCGCATGGGACTGCCTTCAGATCTCTCTAATAGATTATTCACAAAGAAATTACCTGAGTTGTCAACAAAAGGTGAGGCCATACCCTGTTGCTTATGTGGCCTTGAGAGCTACCGATGTCCACCGGCGCTTCAGTCCTCCTGCCACTACTCTCTTGTCAAGGCTGAGCTGGCAACTCGCTCAAGGATCAGGAACTTGTAAAGCTGGGATGAGAACACTTTTGCATTTCTCTTCCACTTCTGGAGGCAGGCCAGAGACTCAAAAACAGCTTGACTAGCACAAGATCATTATAGTGATAAGCACGATTAACACAAAGTGGCTTCAGTGGGAAGATACTGGAGCTCTTCCTGGGCAGAGCAGAGCGGCTAGTGGGAACCAGCACTGCCTATCCTGTGCCAGCAGCAGTGGCCAGCAGGAGTCCTTTGGAGCAGGAAAGAGGGTTGCTGTCTCTGAATATGGGAACTAGAAATGATCTGTATACCAAACAGTGACCCCACTGGACAGAACCATTTCTTCTCTTAGTACACAGACACGTGAGGTGAGCTTCCCAGAGACATCGTGTCTGTGAAAGGAAACAGATCCCTGGCCTGCACAGAGTGGGAAAGAAATTTTGAATTTGGCCCATGGCAAATTGCTGTATAATACTACTTATTCTGGTCCCTTTTGTTACTGTTCACTAAAATTCTTCTGTAAGATTCATCATCAGCTTTGAAATATGTGGAAATCCGCTTAGCATGGTGAGCTATGGTGAGAAGATAGGAACAAGACAGAAAGAAAGAAAATTCACAAATTATCTCCTTATGTAAGTGGTCAACTCCCTCTTACTCAGCTTGATTAATCTGAATTGTGCATCACCACAGTCCTTGGAAGAGAAACCTTACAAATCTCCTTTCTCACAAAACAAAGGCTGCTCACTAAAGTGTTCAGGTACTCAGTTACATTCAACACAAGCTAATTCACTTATCTTCACAACAAGTGGGCTATTGATTTTTTGCCTGATTTCTAAGCTGCCTGGGGCTTTCTGAACTACAACAATAGCATCCTGCCTTAAAAAAAAAAAAAGGGGGGGGGGGGGAAATATCCCCTTGCTCATCAGTAGTTAGGATGACTTCACAGTGGCTTAGTTCTGTCAGTATATTCAGCACAGCCACAGTTTAGGAAACTTTCACAATGCTGTTTCACTTGCCTCTGCTACATAACTTGATACAATAAACTGCATTCTACTCATTTCTAGGCTGAAAATACTGCAGATGTTTTTTTCTCTATCAAGAGAAACTGTCCAGTTGCTAGGATTCATTTGCTAATTGTGGTACCTGCATCTTTTCAGAGTCACAGAGTCAGAATCTCATCGCTTTCATGGCTACCACACACGGCCAGGAATGAAACGGCACCATGATACATGCAACTGTAGTCAAAATAGTGAAATTAAAAATAGATTTAAACCCATTAGTCATATCTCCTATTGTGATACAATAGAGCATATCAACTGCACTACATTTGATAATTCAGCCTTTTAGAAGTTTATATAAGGTGTATCATTGCTTTTGCCCCTGTCAGTACGTAGAAAGGCTGAAACACACATTCACAATCTCAGAATTTAGATACAAATGAGCCACGGGAAAATTCATAGTTCTTGAATGTGTCAGATGACCATTGTTCATTTGCAAGATGAAATATGCTTGTGTAAGTATTTTTCTACCTTTTTATAGAACCACAGAACGGTTTGGGTTGGAAGGGACCTTAAAGATCACCTAGTCCCAACTCCCTGCCCTGGGCAGGGACACCTTCCACTAGCCCAGGTTGCCCAAAGCCCTGTCCAACCTGGCCTTGAACCCTGCCAGGGAGGGGGCAGCCACAGCTGCTCTGCCAGGGCCTCACCACCCACACAGGCAAGAATTTCTCCATTCTATCTAATCTAAATCTACACTCTGTCAGTAAATCTGTAATAATTTGCATTTGAGCTTTAAGATACATTTAGAGTATGTTTTAGTAACCTGTTGTCAGTGCACGTCACGTACTGTTATTCTAAACAGAACAGAAAAATAGAATAGTAATAGAAAAAGAACTTTATTTACAGAATAAAGCCTTAATAAAGATGACTGGATATTGTATTGCCAAAACCAGATTTATAGATAAAACTGTTCTAGAAAGCCAATGTACTGTAACTAAAGTAATATTCCTTTAAGTAAGAACAATCTTAACATTAGATTGTAGTTTTGAGGGACGAGTTCCTACACAGACAAAAGAGAGTCCTAATTTTACATACCAAGGAGGAAATCACAACCTATATAACCCTTGGTCCTAAAGCACAGTGGAGTAACTAGACAGACATGTCAGGAATGTTTCAAGCCAGGTTTTTCCTCACACCTTCTCACTGAGGGAATACCTTCTTCTTT
>NW_020799113.1:4085045-4120640 GCF_003259725.1 Athene cunicularia
CCCCTTTTGTCTGCTACCTAAAGTACACTAGTGGATATGTATATAAAAATGGGGCTTCCATTTATCTATTAGAATCCCCCCCCTCCCCCATTTTTTATATCTAGCTGTATGCTCCCAGTTTCCAAATCTGACATCTCATGGTCATTTTGCTTAATCTCATGCTTCTAAACTGCAACTAAGAGAAAAACCATTTCCCCTGCTGTCATGCCTTAGCAGAGAGGGATGGTGCTGCATTTTGTTTGACAAAGCCGAGGACAGCGACAACTTTAGGAAGCCTGACAGGCCGACACTCTGACCTGCGAGAGCTCTGCCAGTATCACACCGAGATCTTTCCACTGAACAAGTCCAGACACCATGTGGGCTGCTCCCAGCACTGTCTCCCAGTGTATCTAGAGGCTTCTGCAGTACCAAAGAGGATTCAAAGAGGACAGGCTTTTCACTTGCACACGGCATGTATTTCTTCCTACTAACCATCTATCCTTACCAGTTTGTTAGCTCAGCTCTGCTTCCAACTCTTTCTATTGCACATTTTCCAAATAAGAGACGTAAACTTAAAGTGTATATACCCAGCTGGTCCATGGAAGAAGATGACAGCCTTCCACACCAGTAATGCTACAGCAAAACCCGACGGCAGCTGAAGCAATGCATGATCCCCCACATGCTCAGTCAATCCCTGAAGGTGGGAGGAGAAATCTGTCAAACGTCATACAGTTCTAGTCAGATATCTCCTCTGTTCTCTTTGTCAAATTGACACACACAGGTATTTCAATCTATACTTCATGGTTAAAATTGATCCTAGTGAGAGGATGTGTGTAGGACTTGTGTAGGACTGAATCAAACAGGGTTGATGACCAAAAAAACCCAAAAGTTTTAAAAAAAGGACGAAGTTTTGCTTGTGATAACAGGGAGCTGAAATCTTGGTGAGGAACAGGCAGGGCAAAAAAAGCTCTAACATGACCAGTTCTGCATAAAGCAGCCCAGTATCACTAAACCCAGGTAATATACTATGTATTTTCAATTCCTGCCCTACTGTGCCAACAGTTAGTTCACCACTCTGTGCCTGTGGAGGGATGTGAGAGCGTGTTTGTGAGCACATCTGGGTCCTTTTAGACATGTCTAAATGAGTCCTGCTCATTTAGGATAAAGTTCTAAAACAAATAGAGCCATAAGTGCAATAGAGTTTTTGAAGTGGTGATGCTAAATAATAGTGATTCAACAGCATTTATCAGAGATAAAAAGGTAAAATTCAATATCGTATAAATACGACTACAGAAGCATTGTCTTTAGATTAAATTTCATACAGAAAAAAATGACAGTTTTTATTTATCCCTGTGTAGTTTTAACATAATATTAACTGGATCATAATTTTCACATTATAAAGGAACTGACAGGACAATTAGCATGTTACTAGCTTGGCAAACAAATTCAGTGAGTATTTATTTCAGAGCCAAGATTCATTTGAACCTACTAGCAAAGATTTAGCTCCCCAAAAACTTTTTAGGGTATCAGATCACACCTTTACGTCATTGTTCATCTGAGCTTCAAAAGTTTAAGAAGATATTCTATAACTGAGGTATATTCTGAAAACAATTTGAATAATTGACATGAGGGAAAACCAGGGTTGCCAATCCAGTTTCAATATTCTTTCTGTCATAAATTTGCTTGCTTCAGCTTCTTCCCCTAAACTGTACTTGGCTGTTGTTTGACGGTCATTTTGTATTTTCATGCCAAAGACGACAATTAATTTAAATCATAAAAAAAATCCCCAAAAATGCTGGTGTAAAAAAGTAATTTCACATTGGTTCTGGACCTACAATAAGATATGCTGGTTTGGGCCAAGGCCATGAAAGCAACACATCATTACAGCAGGGATGTAGGAATCTCAGGCTTATCCAGAGAAATATTAAGAAGAAGATGGGAGAATATAATAAGGCTTCTGTAACAGCTGATAGGACCAAATGGAAAACAAAGAAGTAAAAATACATATGATAACTCCTGTAAGTTTAATAATAGATCTTGTACTAATGATAAAAATAGCTACTGTGATCTACAGATATTTTGAATGCCCTCTTGTGAAGATAAGGATGGGATGCTCAACTACTGCTGAAAATCTGACCTGATAAGAGCACTGGGACTAGTTCACTGTCTCCAAATACACGGGGCTGATGGCCCAGTAGTGACCCACTCCCACTTCCCTTTAGCAGGGTTACAATTTTGCCTCTGTATTCTTCCTGTGGTCTTACAATTACTATCCCATTTCAGTCAGAAAACAGATGAGCACATTAAATATTTGGCACAAACAACTGTTATAAAGGAATTCATTATTTGCCCTTCCGCAAGGATTTCTAGATAAGAACCCTTCAAGACTCAGTCCTAGAAGTTTCAGTCTATTAATCATCAGCAAGAGTTCTAATGATAGTTATAAAAATGTGAATTATAGGCATATGCCTAACCAGTATGGATTTTGGCAAAACAAAAACCCATAAGATGCTCTTCAATCCATTATTGCCCACAAATGCAGTAAAAGACAATACAATGTCAACATTTGCCAACCAGATACCACAGAAACTTCCTGTAATATAGAGAGAAAAACTAGAGTAATCTGAGATTCTAATCTCCATACCTAATTGAAAAATGCAGTTTTATTAACTGCACCTATAGTGTGCCCCAAAAAAAGATTTAAAAATGGATAAGAAACAATGACCCTTGAAGGGCTAAAAGTGTTGCACAGAGATAGTTTAGGTAACCATTTAAGACCATATAGTAAAACTCAATAAGGAACCATAGCACACGCAATGTTTCATTCAAAAAAACCCTGTCAGAACAATCTCACGCAAGAATATTTACTTCAGTTACATATGCACGAATCGGGTTTCAACATTAGGCAGGTAAATTGTACACACAATTTAGCTGAATAAATGATATTTCAATTTTGGAAATCTAGAACAAGGACTCCCTGTTCTCCCTCCTTGCCATTCCCCTTGGGGCAAATGCAAGCCCAGACTAAGAAGGTGCTGTTAGAAAAATGTGCAACTTAGAAGAGTGTATGAATAGACTCCCTCTCTATGTCTTAACTGATGTTTGGCTGACGCTGAAATTTATAAAGCAAAGCGAAATATGGAATGTTTTTCTAATAAAACAAGTGAATGGCATAGCAAAGCACAGCATGGCATTTAAACACCACAGTGTACTCAAAAGCTGAGATCTGCATCGTCTAATACTCCTAGTTTTTATCTCACCTGTCTCTACTTTTCCACAAAGAAAATAATTTAAACAATCAGTTAATGAAACCATGATTATATAGCTACCTCAAACTTTTGTTGTCTCCAAAGAAAGAACTGGTGCTGATCAGTATTCCAGTTTGAAATTTTCCTCACAATTTTTTCATCCTATTCTATTGGCCTATTAATGCATCCCTTTGCTTTACATTAAACTATTACACACTTTTTTTTTCATCATGAAGTCTGCATGATTAATTGAGGATTTCTATTTACTGCTCTATTTTTCCCTGGTTACACAGATGTCCAGCAAGGACCAACACTACAACCTTTGGACTAGCTGATTCCTGCCTGCAACGTACAGGGAAATGGTGAACAAGAGGATGGGATGTGGTTTCTGACTCAGGCAGGGCAGACATGCAGGCAGCATACAAAGTAACTCATTCTACCAACAACCAACTTTTTCCAGATAACCCTTTCATGTGAATGGTTCAGGGGTGCCTGTTTCCCAGCGCTGACCATCACAGTAGCAAGCTACAGAAAGTCACTTCCACAACCTGTGGCTTGTTGGCAGTTTTCTACCACGTTTCTGACAGTCATCAGAGCTAACACTGATTACGACTATCCTGCTTATCGTTCTGCTTTACTTCATAGGGAATGCAGAAGGATGCAGTTGGTGTTCAACATCTAGCATAATTTATATTCAGCTTGAGGTCTCATTTTCCATTTATGGATGCTGTTGTGGTGCTGAAAAAGATCACAAAGCTCTTGTGTGATGCTATTACTCCGATCTAAAGAATTACCAATGTAGTCAATAGCCTGCAGACCCGAGACATAGATTTCTGTTTCCTGGGATCACCCTCAACTACATAATGTGTGGTTAAGAATCACTTTTACCAGAGATAATTTATTGAATATTTTGGAAAAGAACACCGCAAAAGCCAGCACTTAGTCTTTTTTTTCCTAGATAAGCATATCACATGGGGAGTGGAGGTGGATGGATGTACGTGCACATATGTACAGGCAATAGGTATTACAGGTAGAGAATAATACTATACATACTTCTGCCTTACAGGATGGAAAAGTTCTCCCTTTCCAAGAAACACAACGAATATTTAAAAACCACAAGTAAACAACAGCAATATCAGCATCTCATACTATTTATGATTTATCAGAAGTGGGAAAAATACTGGTTTTGGTAGAACGACTTCAAACTGTAGAAGAAAGATGGAGAAATGGTTATTAAAACCATCCCTGTGAACACACAGGAATACTCTCCCCACACCCCCACCTCCCAACATGTCTGTCTGGGCAGAAGAGGACAGGGATGATGGGATTCATTAGGCATGGCTGTCTCCTTCAGGCAGAAAAATTCCCATTTATATCCAGATAAGTTACGACTGTCCTTTAATTCTTCAATGACTAAACATCACTGTTTATTAATTCTTAGTATAATTTCAGCAGTAACTACATGGTGCTAGACCCTACCAACACTCATTAGCATAGACCAATACCAAACAAATTGAATCTTCTCATTTACTCCATAATCAGTTGTTTTTCAAATAAATATATCCACTATAGGACTGGGTAACAGTGCTGCATTTTCATAAGACGAGGGTTATACATTCCACTCCAGGAGAGATCTGTGGAAATACTGCAAAGTTTGACTTAATGTAGTTGCACTAGTCTTTTGCATTAAAAAGTGACTGAACTAATACTGCCTTGATACCCCCCTTTCTCTTAAAAAAAACAAAAAAAATCAATATTAAAGTCAAGCTATGTAGTATACCAACAGGTGACATTTCCCAGTGAGGCAGATGTTGTTTATAGTTCTCTCAAGTCTGAGTGATTGCTTACAGGTCTTCCTCAAGATGACTAGCTCATGAATCATCTTTGAGCCTATATTCCACAAAAATCAAGATGATGAGTCTTTCCGAGAAACAAAAGATAATTAAGGTCACAAGTGGACACCTGGGGGTCAGACTGGATGGCATTATGAATGCATATTTGTGTACATTTTTGTATGGCACTGTTTAATTTGGATTTGGCGTCAGTGAAAGCTAAAGCAGCAGGACGGAATTTAAATTCTGTTTATATGTTCCACCTTACAACACCTGTACTTTCCCTGTGTCGGATCTTACAACAGCAGGACCTGCTGCATATGGACAGTACACAGGTAAAGCAGACCAACGTCCATCGGGGAGTAGGTTAATACCACTAAACTGACTCAACTTCAGTGTGACTTGCTTTCTAACCCACACTTCAGGAGGTGTCGACGTGGTATCTAATATGTATGAGACTCTATACACTACACGGAGCTCACGGCGCATTTTAAAAAGCTACTCCTTTTACAAGTTAAAACCTACAATACATTTTTAACCAGTTCTTGAGTATTCTAAAAGGAAATGTTTTCTGTTTCCAAGCGAGAACTGGTCATTTCTTCTATAGAATATGATGTTTGAAAATCAGTTCTTCCTATTATAGATTTCTCCCTCAGCTTGTAGAAAATCCATGATTCCCTAAACATTGGTCTTTGAAAGCACATTGACTAAAATCTTCATGCCTAATTCATGAAGTGTAGTCTGGAGATTAGTGGAGCTGGACATAGACCAGGAATACTTTATCATATTCTAATAAGCAGAGGCTGAAAATTGCATTTCTAAAGCTACAGTATTAAAGGGCACACTGCAAAACATGACCCAAACATAACTCAGTAGTTCTACACTGTCTGTAAAAGCTTTGATATGATAAAGTATGCTGACGAGGGGAATAAACACAACTAGAAATTTCTGTATTTAAGAAGAGAGGGAAAACCAGCAAACACTACATGTATACATCAAAGCATATATTGTATATTATAAACTCATATAATGTGATCCCAATGGAACAACCCTTGTACTGTTATCGATTAGTTGAACACACCACGGAACATCACTGCAATAACATAAAATTAGGCTTATGTACCAAATGTGACAGTAAAAAAGGCTAGTAAAAATAGTCTGTAAGGCTAATGTAATCATTACCATAAACTCTTAATGACATCTTGCCATACAATACACCAGAAATACGTGAAAATTAAAATTACTAGAGGAGAAACATGAGTATTTTTGACTTATGGTGTTTGTGTTCTTTAAAAAGTAAATTGCTCGCCACTCCTTTTTTTTTGTTTGGTTGGGGTTTTCTGTTACAAAATAAATAGATTTTTTTAAAGGAATTACATACAACAAGGTTCACAATTCCCCCATAGCAGGATCTGTGGCTAGTAGAAGACCTTGGAAAAGGATCTTTTCATATAATAGGTTTTTCTTCTCATGGAGAAGGATAAAGACAGACATCTCTTGCATCTCCTCTCTCAATGGGAGCATGTTATAGTGTCAGGATCTGTTCTGGGAAGAAAACAGGCACTGAGCAGCCCTGGGTCAGGGAAGTATCACAAATCCTGCTGGAAATAAAGACAAAACCATAGAGCACTGTACTATTTCTCTACAGCTTCTCCACCTCTGCAAGTGCAGAAACAGCAGAGCATATCCAGGAGCGGTGCAAAGGGCAGAGGCATGGGGGGCACCCACAGTGATCCCCACTCAGCCAAGCACACACAGACCTCCTGAACATTTTTCTGTCATCCACTCCTGAAAATTTGTAATGTTTCCTGTCCCTATGCCTCTTCCCTGTTTTCTCACGTCTTAAAACCCGCATAGAAGTTCAGCCCTATTTATAAGTTAAGCACTGTCTCCAGATTTGGTATCTTGTCCTGGGAAATTTATAAATTAAGTAGAATCAAGATGTTGCTAACCTGGAGAACTGGTGCCATGTTCTGTAACCTGTGGTGGCTGCTCATTATACAGGTAATCAGAATAGACAAAGCATGAAAATAGCTCACATATTACCTATAAACCAAAAATAAGTAGTATAAACTGAGAAAACACTAAAATGATCAGTACCTATGTTCATAGCAGTCATCTGTTGTTACTCAACACCCAATATCTCATTACCTCTTGTTTTATCCATATGTTTAAGACAGGACTTCAGCAAGTGACATGCTAAATTTTCCCAGCAATGAAGATCAACTTTTATTTAAAAATTTATGACCCTCTAGAATCTAAGGGATTGCTACCAGGCTTATATTTTTCACTTCAGCAGTGGTCATGATACACACCAAAACCTGAACAGGCAGGGATGTTGTATTAAGGAAAAAATGAAGAGAAAGAACAAAGGATTATTTGGTCAGAGCTGCAAGACTTGGACTGAGTGAAAACCATCAGTCACAGCGACCAACAGACCCTGGCAGTATAAACAAGGTAGAAATGATAGTCAATAAAATCACAATTAGGTACACTGAGTGTCAGCGTTCCTGTGTGCTCACAATCAAGGAAATCAATAACTAACACTGAAAATTCTCTCCACTACTTGCTTTCATTTTATATTTTCCTTTTTTTTTTTTTTTTTTTTTTTTTTTTTTTTTGGTTTCCACAGAGCCAAATTCCTTGACTCCACCTAGAGTACCTTTCATAAAAAGCAGCTCTAATGACTGGCTATGGTGCAGAAGGAACCAAGTGCAAGAGAGCTAGGTAGGCCTACTGGTTACTATTGAAATTGAAATGAAGGGACTAAAAACAAGAGGTTTACAAATAAATTAAGAGATTGGACACTGTTCTTCACACCAAATTTATAGAAAAGGAGTTCCGTAAGCCAGCAGCTTTTACTGCTCCAAAGCTCCTTGCCACACAAGAGTCTTCAGTGTTAGAAACTTGCCAAGAATTAATCTACCTGCAAAAAAGTTTGAGTGGCATGTCTCATGACAAACCATCAGAAATTCACAGTAAAGACAACAACTGTTGTTACTTCCAGGAAACCATTCCTCACTTGGCTTACTGCAGGCAGCATATCACATCTTTCCGAGTACTTTCCAAAGACACAGAGATCCAAAGGAATTCAAGCATCTCTGCAGTTTGCCAGGAATGCGTACAACTGCATTGGGTGGTTTATTGAAAACCAGGTCTTTTAATAATTCTTCAATATTACCTCTGGGAATTTTCAAACACACCTACACACGAATCACACTGATGATTTAGTCAGAGTAACAGTTTGCCAACACACACATGCTTTCTTACAGTATCTTCTAAATTTACGGGGTTCATTCCTACGGTGATACAGAGCACACACTGCTTCAGGTCTCCCCATTCTGAACATCCATCATTCAGAGGGGTATCAGAGCCCCTCTCCAAGTGTACAGAGGTTTAAGTGTTCAGAAAAGGACCCTTAATTACCAAAGGAGTGAAAAATGTAAGCTGTTTTAACACTTCTGCAGGTAGATTTTTATTAGTGTGTGTGCACCACCCACCTATAAAAACTGGTTCATATCTTTTGGAAATAGCACTTTCTAGACAGGAATTGTACCTTTTTAAGATAACGCATGTATTATAAATTCACATACAAGACAGAAACTTAATGATCTGAGTGGCTTCTGACAGCAGTGAGATCCTATATTTTAGAATATTTTACGTTTGTATGAGAAAGGCTTTGGCAGAAGTTTTGCAACACGGCATAGACCAGGGAGTGCCCTGCCTTTTGCATAAATAGAAAACCTGTAATCTTAAACTCTATAAACACAAGGTATCATCCATGATAAATGCCCTTCTCTATCTGTGACATTTTCCTTATGCTGTTTTCCATACATAATGGGTACAAATCACACAATATATGAAAAGAAAAAAATAGTGTTTTGCCTGATCAGTGTCTGTTTACAGTAATCAGCGAGAAAAAGTGAATGACTCTTATAATGACATTTTATAGCTTGTTTCCAATCAATAAGACAGTTATTTTGAAAGATTCACATAAGTTTAGAATCAATTATGAATGGAAAGGAAAATGAAAAAAGGTGAATATTACTGGCTTGAGATTTGTTCATTTGAGAGTTGTATTTTTTCCATCTTGCTAGAGCCTTCTAAGTGATGCAGCATGGTTGAGCTCCGCAATAAATGCTTCTACAGAATGATTCACCATCCTCAGGAATTAGTCTGGTAACTTAAAATTGAGCATATTTATTTCTAAAACACAACAACTGCATTTTCCATGAATACTAGACGTCAAGGATATTATTTTTAAACTGCTTTATATACTACACTACTGTGAAATACGGCTCTTGCTATGAGGAGCTCTTCTTTTATGGTCCCGAAAAACATATCATTTAAACATTTAGCACACGCAAATAAAAAAAGGGGAAAGTATTGCAAGAGATATAATTGAAACTCAAAACAACCACCACAATAAAGAAAACTTAATTTTAATAGCATGTCTTCCAGTCTGTGAGCAAGCTGTGGTAGTGGAGGAGGGGGAGGAGGAGCTCGCACTCTGGTGAGTGTAAGTGAAATGAGAGAGATGTCATCATAAGTTTTCTAAATGATAAATCATCCTTGGGGTCACTGTGGGGAGAGACAAAGGGAGACAGTGAGTCACTTTATGTTCTTGTTTTCAGCTCTTGTGTTCTGTCTTTAAAGTCAGATCGTGTTCCTTTTTAGAACCAGGGAGGAAAAGTGGGTACAAAGTGGATGCAAATCAAACCGTAGTGAAATGAGTTTCCTCTTTAAGTTGACACAATTTTCTTGTCATAAACATACCACACAAGCCTCCTACCAACTGTGGTTACCATTTGGCCCCATAGCTCATGTTTTCTTATAATTAAAGCAGAGTGAATCATAATATTGCTTGCACCCTTTCTGACATACTAAATCATATTTCTAAGTTTTAAACACTCACCTACTTTTAATATTTTATCATTTCAAACAGGAGAAGGTTCTGCATTTCACAGCCCTTGGAGTCTTCTTTCTTCAGCCTCTAGTGCTCCCAGAATGCTAGAAATTACATGTCTCCAAGTAAATGTTCAGACAGTGATTATAGGAATTAGCCTTTTTTTTCCTTTTTTTTTTTTTTTTTTTCTTTTTGGGAGGGGAGCAAATAAGTTTAATTTTAATGATGACACAGAAGTCGTTCATGTAGAAATCATCATTCTGAATAAAATATTTCACCTGAAAAACTGGGGTTCCAGATTCCACAGGAGCAACACTGAGGAACCAACCTTGCAAAATAATCTGAACTTTTTTGCTTTTACTAAGGATATTAGAAAGAAGAATAGCAATTGGAATCATAGTGCCTGAAAGAAATAAATGAAAATCTTAATGCCTCATATTTTTGTGGATAAATTTGCCAACCAACATCCCCACTGACACAGACCCAATAGCACTGATGTAGCTCCATCAGTAAAGCACAACTAACAACATGTTGTGCAGTGCAATTATCTTTCTTATGATTATCCACTATGAAAACAAGATGGTTCCTGGTCTAGCACTAAATTTAAATTTTAATAGCATCCTTGCCAATCGAGATCAACTCATAATGAAACACAGAGATAGATTTATATCAATATGATATCAAAATCCTCTCCTTATCTAACAATTCTTACACTTCATATTCAAATGAGTTAAAATGAATTCAAATTACTATTTTCATCACTTAATAATAGAAACAATTTGATTCAAATTTATAATTATTTTGCATCTCCCCAAAAATAACGAAGTATTTTATAGATGGAAAAAATAAGGATCACCCTAGTAAGTTCCGTTTTAATAAAATGTACACCGAAGCCCTAAGGATTACCACTAACGAAGGAAAAAAATGCAAATTAAAGGACAAAATGACAATGCCTTCATCTGTCAATATGCTTAGTAATAAAAAAAAAAACCAAACAAAAACCCCAAATCAAAGTAAAATCTCCATATATCTCTTTTGAACTCCTATTTCAGTACTGTGCCTGAGCCCTCTACTTGTTCAAGATCCACATTCATGGGTGAGAGGACTTTTATTTGCAATGAGAATTACCCCTAACTGCATGGCTGTAGGAGCTGCTGTTTAATAAAAATATCAAATATCACAATACCCATAATGCAGCTTTAAGACTTAGCAAAATCAGAGTCATAAAACTTCGTCTGTTCACAGACATTTGAACACATTGTTTATGCTCAGACTTCTTCCTCCGCACAATTCTTTGCAACCCCAGAGATAGATTGTGATAGAAAATTTCTGGCAGTTTAGTCTCCTGATACATGTCTTTTCACTAAATTCTCTCTGTATGCCTCTTAAAGGAACATATGATCTATAATTCTAGTCTGAGTGGAAACATTTCTGTATTTTACTATGAGGATTTATATCACATTAACAACACAAACATGCAATATTTATTCCTTTCCTGATTCCTTTCTGTACAACTTCTCATGATCCTTTAACTGCTCTGGCATTAACTACTAAAATACTAGAATGACAACGACGCCATGGAGCAACTTGGATGAAGTAGAATTTATCCTATAATGTGCAAATGCATCCCTGACAGAATTTCCAGTGTGAACTGAGACGTCAAAGGACTTTCAACAATGTCAAAAGAGCACTTGTGTGGAGAAGACACACAGCACCTCCCTGTTTGGTGATGAGACACTAACCAGCTTTAGTTCTGATAAGATGCTTTACCTGAGGTATTCAATTACAGCCCTACCAGACTGCACTGAAGGAATATTTAGTCTGCTTTGCCCTTGACTCTTGATTCTGCATGTCAAAAACACTTAACTCAAACCCTTTTGGATTACCAATACTGCATTAAGTTCATTGACCCCTGTACCAGATTATCCAGGACCAGATGAACTGATATCACACACAGAAATATTGATGCTGTTTTAATAGTAGACAAAACCAGCACAGCTTTATAAACATTTAAATTTTAAGGGGAGGGTGCGTGGGCTGGGAGAGAATAAACAGCTCTCACACAACCTGCACTCAAGTATTTTATGGAACCCTCCCTTGAAATTACTGTGAAAATTCATAAATTTAGGGAAATAGATAGATCTTCAAGAAGATGCTCTTATTTGAGAATTGCTGGTTTATGAGGCCACAGAACTGTCCACACTAATCTACAGCTCCCCTTGCTGGGTCAGCTGCTGAACTGCATTCAAGTGGTGGCAAAGAAATAAAGTATTTGAAACGTTTAAACGTACAAAACGTGCATCATACCCATGCGCTGTTGTGCACAATAAGCCTCAACGCTGTACACGTTGCTTAGACTCAGACATTGCTTCACCGGCGCAAGACACATTTCAGATCACACTTTTGTGCTGAAACTGAAGAGATGACTTAAAAAAAAAATAATATTAAAAAGTACATCAATTTCCCTATCAATTTCCCTCTGCCTTCTAGGTTTCTACAGATTTCCTTGATTATCACAGGGAACCCCCACTTTTCTTCCTTACCCCTCCCACTCTGAAAGATGTCAACGAACAGACTGTTACTCGGCATGGTGATCAGACTCAAAATCTGGCCAGAGCTTCACTCAAGAGCAGGACCAGTCCTTGCTCGCTTACTAGAGATGAGTATGCCACAGCACATTTTGTTCAGGCCGCCTGCAAAGTTAGCACTTTGTGCTCTTCTACAGAACTAGGTACTGCTACTGTCTGCTAACTGCACAGGCTTTTTTACTTTAATAAAATTAAGGTATCTCAGTAAAATGATTTTTTTTTTTTAAATACATTATAGTTGTAAATAGATATTCAGATACACCCATAAACACACTGCAAAGGTTCTGCCTTCTTGAAATCTCTTGATAATTTTTATAACAAAGAGTAAAATGCACTCTATATCTCAGTCAGGTGATCTCTAATGCAACACCAGTTGCTTAAGATGAATGATTCGACACAATTTCTCATTCCAAATACAAGGTACACAGCAGCATCTGACAACATCTGGATGGAATTCCATCTACAGAAATACTTTCTTTTCCCGTGACCTTTCTGTTTGCAATTTGCATCTTCAGGTAATTCAGAGGGTCTCTTATGCTTCTGACTGGACAAGTTTATCTTTGTTAGTTATCTTGACATCACTGTGGTGATATAACAGATAATATTGGTGGAGTGTAAATGATACTGCAGTGGTTTTGACACAAACATAAGACTATCTCTCATATTGGTTTGGATATGAACACCGATACACGTGTACAGTACACATTGCTGTAGAAGTTTTGTAGAAAAAAAATCCTATCCAGGTAAAATAATAACATAGGCAACCATATCTTCTAATGACAATTTTTATCTGAACCTAGTGAAAATTTGGAAGCATGACACTTTTTTTCTGGTTAAAACCAGTGCATATAGAAAAAGAGTCATTATGATTATTTTTTTGGATAAGAAGTATCCCTGTCTTTCTTTCTCATCAGTGACTTGGCATTCCTGTCATTAAAATAATTGTTACAACTGACCTAAAAAAAAAAAGAAATAGAAAAGCAAAAAGCAAGCATATGTAAGTCAACAAACATACAAATAAAAAATATAGATCTGTTTTTATATGCCTCTGACACCCTTTTGACCATGTATTGACCATTTGTGACCATTTTGCTCAGACTAAACCAATCAATAAGTTGCTCATCCAGAATGTAAAACTGAATTTTTTTACTCTTACAAAATTGATAATTCAGAATAAGATGAGAAGATTATATTGCTATAAACTCACAGGATGGATATCAACAAAGCAGTAAGACTACATCACACCAGAACAGCAGCTACTAACATTAGAATTATTACCGCTTCTAGCAAATGAAGTATTTTTTTAATGTTTTGATAGTCAAAGGTGAATTTGACATATTTGTCAATTTTCAAAGGAGTCTAGAGTGATTAGATTTGGGGGTCAGTCACTTTAAGGTCATTGTGAGACCACAGATTTCACTTTCAAATTAAGAAGGAAAATAATAACCAAAACTTCATACACATACACACACACGCACAGAAGTGACTAGTTGGTACAGGGATTTGTGAAGTTAGTCTGTCACCCACCGAAATGAATCCCACTCACCAGACATAATTTTTCTGACAAATAACCTTGATAGGTAAAGGTAAAGCACATAGACAATTTACTGCTATTACAAAGTTCTTCAAACTCTGTGCCAACACTCATCCTCTTCAAAATAAACCAGGGAGCACTAGGTCTCACGTTACAAAGTATCTACAATTACAGAACACTTTCCAAAATGCTAACAATAAATCTAAACCAAAAATCAATACTATTAATTTGTGAGATGGATGCTAAAAAAATCAAAGCTGCCACACCGTTCAAAAGTGTTAAAAACATAAACACAATGGAAATCATAAACGTGCTTTAAACTTGGTTTAAAAATACAAGTTTTTCTAATCTAAATTTAAGAGCCACGTTGCTTATTTATTTCTACAAAAAAGGATACCGCAGATGGATTGAGAATTATGTTAACAGACATTTTCTCAGCCACAGAAATTGTTGGCTTAATGCCCAAGGAATACAATAGCCACATGTTCGCAATCTTTAATTATCCAATTAATGTAGTGTCGTTTTAGCAATTAGTTCAGATGACCATATGTAACTTCTTACAAATAGCTCGCTCTTACTATGACCAGAATGCCAAATGTACCAAGATGTGTTTATATTAAATGCCCAACTTGAACATTAGAAGGACTTCCATAATTACCTAACAATCTGTGACTTTTGCTATTAGACTGTTTCTAAAAATTGATTTAGTTTCTTAAGTAAGGTTGATTTTTGCCAACTTGTTCTTTTGAACGTGCAAACAAAAGTCTGTATTTTGTTATCTTCTGTAATGGTTAAAACAACACAGTCGTGATGAGGTCACAGCAGAGTTGCCAAAACCCAGCTTGGTTCAGTTTTGGTGGTTTCTCCAGACAAAAATTGAAAACCAGCCTGACAGAACACATGCGCAGACCCTGCAAAACCTTCATCCCCCCATTTCTTACAAAGCTCTCCAGCCAAGCTGCTTGCATTAGCCAGTGTGCCGAGACAGCATGTCCAGGGGCGGGTGAAGGAACGGCACCGCAGTGCTGCCACACAACCCCAAGCGCCCGGCGTGCTCCTGCCCGGGCCAGGGCCGGCGGGCTCCTGCCTCTCCGTGCCAGGTGGCTACCAGGTCAGCTCTGCGAAAGCAATGAGCCGAGGCAAAGCCAGAGCACCGCGCCCCTTCATCGACCCGGAGCGGGCTGCAGGAGACAGGGGTAGGATCTCACCAGCACAGAGGAACCTTGAGAGACACCATGTCTCCTTCCTGTAGAGCCATTATGCTTATCGAACATGATTTAGCTCAGCAGACCCAATTCTCTTACTTAGTGTTATCTCATGCTTTACAGCTTAAGTTACACTCTAGAAGAAATGAAGACGGGGATGTAGATTGCGTTACACTCTCCTTGTTTTGAAGCATATGGCATTGGCCATGGTTGGAGGGAAGAAACTGGCTTACATGGGATCAGTATGACATTTAGCTTCCCCAAGGTTTGGATTCAACACATAAAAGCTCTTATTCTTTATATAAGGATTATTCCCATATTCCTTGCAGTAAAAAGCTCTTTATATTCTCACAGATTTAGGATCTGGTCCCAAATACAACTTCTAGTTGCTCCAATGATACTAACAGACACCGGCAGAACTCATCCCTGAGTTCAGCACAACGGAATACAACAGAAAGCTGAAGATGAAAGCGGAATGTCTGCTCGAAATTAATACAAAATACTTTATTATCTGGCCACCACGGTATTAAGCATTAAACAAATTCAGGGAAAACTACTTTCTGTCACAGTATTTCTCTGCAGCAAAAAAAAAAGATAAGTTATTTTCTCCTTAGGATACTCAAATTATAATCACTAGTATACAGGTAATTGTTGAAGAAGGGAGAGGAAAAAGCAATCAGTGCATAAATACCTTGAATTTCTATTGTTTATACACCTGCATTTAGATGAAGGTATACATACAGAAAGACACGCAGGTCTTTATTTCTCCTTAATTGGCTTCATTTCTCTCTAAGGACTCTTTTAATATATAAAAACCGTAAGCACTTTTATGTAAAATTCATATCAACCTAAATGAATAGGTTAGCATTACATTTTTCTGTCACTATAATTTATGAATACCAAAAATGTTGAATTATAAGGCACACTGTTGTAGATCATTTTATGCATAATGAAGACATTATTTTTACATCTTTTGTTCTGTCCTTTTGACTACCTGCCCACATTTCACAGGGCCTGTTTTACACTCGGGTTTTTAGGAAAACAAATGCAACTGGCTGACCTCCGGTCTCTGACACAAACTGGAGCTTCCAAGATACGTTTCATAGCAGCCACAAATCTGCTATAATAGCTAGACGTGCTATTTAACAAGGCTTGTTAAGGAGCCTTCCAATTATGCACCTATGGATTTGAAATACTGCGGGAGCACAGCTACCTCAGTAGCTCTTAAGATAATTTCCTCTGACAACAAGGGAAGTCATACCCAATCGCAAAAAAAAAAGGGCAGTGCTACTCTGAGGGATAGAAACTTCTGGGGGATGAAACTTGGCTTCTACCATACATTCTCAGACAAAAAGTAATAAACCCTTTAAATGCTGGACCCATGTACAACCAGATTCACACTTTGATTAAAATCCCTCCCTCTGCACAGATTACACTTGAGTGATGCCCTTAGGAGAATGAGAAGCCATTAGAAGAGAGTGAGTCTGAGTCAGTACGTGTTTTGGCCACATCGGTGAACACTTACATGCAGATACACACTGGGACAAGTGAAAAATACCCGGACGTTTCCTTTCATGTTAAAATTTGCCATCGCCTTGTCTTTTCTGCAGAAGTTTGAAGAACGAAGGGATAGAGGGGGTGCATTTACAAGAAACTTCAGATTACTCTGATTACTTCCTCCCTTTCAAACTCAGGGTATATTGAAGCCTCTTTAAAAAATTCATACAGTAGAATCATTCTATGCAACTGTAAGAAGAAAACTGTCAGACAACATTCCCAATTCAATATTACATTGTGCTTCAAGAAAAGATTTCCATATATTCTAGATTAAAAAAAGTCTCATAAATAAATGATAATCCGTTGCTTGCACTGAAAAATGAAAAATAATTTTCTGTTTGCATTTTACTCAGCAGAGTAAAATTTAATCTCACTTTTAATATAGTCTTTGTATATACAGAGAAGTAAAAAGATGTAACCTTATGAAAATTGATGTTTTTCACACAGTTAAAAATATTCCTATCTGTGTTTATCTAGAAATCTTATGAGTGCTGGAATATATCACATATTGATAACTTAAACACATTATTTCAAACAAATTATGATAATGTGGTTTTTTTTTAAAGAGAAGGGAGAAAACCTAGGTTTTTAACACTAAGCAGCACAGAGACAATGATGAAGAAAAGGGAAACTCCTAAGAGGTTGCTACATCTGGTCACAGTTCGACAGAAATCTGTTAGTAATTTTATAGAATTTATTGTAACAAGACTTCGATATATTTCACATAAATCTAAAATAATATAAACATATACTGTATATGTGTGCATATTTATAAATAAATTTACATTTTAAGTAATGTGATGTGTTAGTGTTGCATAGAATATAAATTATATAGTACAAACTACCTATACCTAAATTCACTGGCGAGATTAGAAGTATACTGAGCTTCTTTTAGCTGATACAAGAAAATCAAATAAAATGTTGGTTCTCGTAAAACAACTTTTTTTAAATGCCAAAATTATTTTTTTTTAAATGGTCAAATAAATTTCCCTGATAACGTTTAATTTGTCAGAAGAAAACCACCTACATAATTCACAACAAAACATTCTGGTTTTGGCTCTTGTATAGAAAAGCAGCAGAAAACAAGGTTAGATTCACAATTCTGTCAAAGAGGCATCTTCCTCTTACTTGTGATGTGGGAGTAACCTGGTTTAATTCTCTTCTCTGCCTGGGGGGATTGGAACCCATCGCCTGTCTCTGGTTGATAGCTATGCAGTGGCTGAGGGCCACTCGCTTCTCTCCTTGATACAATTCCACTTTCTGTAAGTAATTAAAGTTTCACTGAAGCAGGTACTGAAACCCCAGTGGCCCACTTCCCAGGTAAAAGCCACAATCACCAGCCAAAAGGGTCATCCTCACTTACTTTATTTCTCAATTAGTAGTTACTCCATACAAGCTAAAACAGGACAAGCTAAAACAGAAATGCAGTCCTGTTGCTAAAACGCTCCTTTGGCATAGCCATTTAGAGACTTTTCTGGGAGAGTTAGGCTGCAAGACTGAAATTGTGAACCTGAGATAGCAGCTAAGGTGTCATTTTGCATTCAGTTTTGTAGGGAATAACTGAACAGCCAGTGTGACATGAGAATGAAAGCAATTCCCTGCCCTGCTAGTAACCTGGGAATATTTATCTGACAACCTACCTCTGATGTGTGAACAGTTCTGGGGTCACTGAAAATATGTTGGTTCCTTCCATCCTAGAATAATTCAGTATCTTTTTTTTAAATATATTCACTTGCTGTAAAAGCCTTGCCATCGGTTACTTCCACTGCTGGCAAAGGAAGAAGTGACACTGTCCTGTAGCCATTATATGGGAGTCCGCAGTCACACTCCTAGTCAAAATAAGTACAGGTTGAGGAAGCTGCAAAGGGGTCCCAAAAACTTAGAAATTCTGTAATGACAATTTTCTAGTCTGAGATTTGGCCCTCTAAATGACTTCCAGTAAAATTCACAGATAGGTATGTGCATCTTTCAAACTGTGATTAGTATTACATCATCATTTATCTAACCTGGAACCACATCAGGGAAATATTATGAAAAAAAAACCCCGTAATTAACTCCCAACAGGATGCTGTCAGTATGCAAACGTAACAGCAATGTACTTTTAGGCGACTTGCATACGGCTATAAGAATTTTCAAAAGTGTGAAAATGATTTCTAAAATGGCACAAAAGTACCACGTTTTAAATGGGAATTCTCACTAATGGAATTACTCCCATCACTTCAGGAAGTGCTAATTTTCCTGCTCACTGGAAGCTTAATAAAAGTGCTGTATTTTGTCCCTAATTGTGATTAATCAGTGTGGCACTGTGAACGGCAGCAATTCCTTTTCAAACGTGGCAATTTTCAAAATTTGGCAAAGTGTGCACGTTATGCAAATTACTTCATAATTGTACTGTGTGCTAAAAGAAAGGAACAGAACTCCAGGCAGAAGAAAAATAAGCCGTTCTGTAGGAGAAGTAGCATCCCGGCCAACGCCAGGCACGGGCAAACAACACAACTGCATACGGCAGCAGCCAGCTGAGGACACTGAAACTTTGTTTTTGCCACCGATATGCAGCACTCAAAAGCCAGTCACCATTACCTCTGACGCTGCACAGAGACTCGTGGGACAAAGGAAGGTGGTGAAGCGATGGTGGATACACGGGGCAGGGAGACTTGGTGGAGATCCCAGCACATCTCTGCCGTTACCACCAGCTCCTCTCCCGTCCCAGTCCCAGAGCAGCAGCAGCAAGCGAGGCCAGAGCTCTGCAAGGTGCACCCCAGCCCAGGCCCTTCTCCGTGCCCGTCCTTCACCGCGGCACAAGAAAAGGGGCTCGCAGCCTGGGGTCTTGTGTGCGCGGTTGGGAAGCCTGGGGCAGGCTCTAACCAAACCTAAATAACCTTGGAAACATTTGAGAAGTACTGCCGCAATGTCTACTCACAGCTAATCCTTTCTGAAAACTTGTATCAACACACACCTTGCTGATAAACAAAGTCTGCTGTAAAATAAAAGAAAAAAAAAAAGACAAAAATCGTTGCTTACATAATGAATGTGCCAAAGGCAAATATTTCCACTGCTTCTAATAAACACACGATATTTCTGTTTAATCTTACAAATTTCCAAAGCTGCACGAGTCAAAAAAGCGGCAATGTCCCTGGGTTATTAATGCTTTAAACAAAATGGTAAGATCCTTATATCCTTATTATTATTAAAATATAAAATAGTATTTCAGAGATGTGATATATAGTTCAACTATCAGAGGCATTATTTTGCAATGCTTTCTCATCCCTAGTGAGGCTGAATCTGTACAAAGAATCTGGTGAGTGTGATAGGCCATACACGCCAAAAATTAGGCAGAAAAATCTCACTGCAATGGCATCTACTAGATGACAGTATCATATGGTCCAGCTCGGATTACTCATCTGTAGCTGGAAGCTAGGATTTTTCCTAACAGGAATAATGGCTTTCCTATATTTTTCTAGCTGAGAGAGTATGACAATAACTAGATCTGAAGTGTACACACAATATTTTTTTTGTCAGAGCTGATTTGAAAATGGCCCCTGAAACTTAAAAAATAAAAGTAATGGAGAAATTTTATTATATACTTATTGAAATCAGTATCTGACAGTAATACCGTTTACCCATTCATCTTCTACCTCTTGTTTCTGAGAACCTGAAAGTTCTCTTTCAGAAACGAAGAAACATTCAATTTGGGGTGCACTAAAACGTGGTTATCAAGTGCACATTTCCTATTTCATCTTTTTCATAACAGTGAATTTCCAAGGTCTGTAGTGTGCCTTGTCAGTGTTTCTCCAGAGAGAGCTTCTGATCATTACTTCAGGTTAAAATGACTTACCACGCAGCCATCTGGTCGCATGCATTAGCACACACTTCAGAAATCCACAAACATTTTATAACTGCACTCCGCTGTGCTCTAAGTGCAGCGATGGTAGCACACACCCAAGTACAGTATGTAAATAAGACAAAGACTAATAATGCCTTCAATCCTTCGAGCGCAAAGGCTGCTGTTGTATGTAACATAGCAACACATTTTCCATTACACCCTAAGATTAATAAGCCTCATAGAGACCTGGAAAATCTGACAGAAAACAAGGGCAATACGATGTTCATTTCTGTTTCATTAAACACAGGATGAGCTGATGGATCTCTCCACACTTTGTCACTCCACACTGTTAATGGCTCTTTGACATTATTATTCACCACGGGTGAGATTGTGTAACCTCTGCTCACATTGGTGAACATTTACAAAAGTAGTCCCACTGGCAACTGCTTTAGAGAGGTTACCTGAAGCATATGGTGCTCCTCAGCTCAGCTAAGAGCGGCTGAATCTGACCATAAAAAAGTGTTTGTGAAGGATTTTAGTAACGTGCAGGTAGTTGGTGAAGGGCACTTTAGTGGATACAAAGGTTTAACGCAGCAGTTAAGAACTCTTGTCTTCTAGCAGGCTAAATAGTTGAGTGATCCTCTTCATTTTTATATTTCTAGATCTGATGGAACAGTTTTGCAGTGTTACTTTTGCAAAGCAAGCAAATAAAATACCTGGAACAGGGACACGCTAAGCAATAGGAACACAACACAGGCAGCCAAAAGGTGCCTGCACAGGGGCTCCACACCTCCCTGCAGGTTAAACACATAATTGAAAAGCCTTGGGAGAAACAAAATAATTTCAACACAAGGAAGTTTATTATTTTTTCTTAATTACGTATTCATAATTGTCGTGTAGTTATAGAACACAGTCGTACTTTGCATCACCTTTCTTTTAGAACTATGTCATACTGAATTGGAAAATTAAGAGCAGCACTGAACATAACCATGAGTGCCACAACAACAAACCAAGAATGAACCATTTCTGTGTACCTTCCCTATTTCCGTTTGATATTACTCTAATAAGTGACAATTCTTTCCTTTTACTCAGGGTGCTCTCCTTTGTGAAACCCAGAGCATTACAGAAGTGTGAGTAAAACTTACTGTCCTTGTTTTACAAATAGTACAAAAAGGCACAAAGAGATAAAACAGCTTCTATTTCCAGCTCACCTTAAGTTTATACAGACTTACTTTTTTCCATTAGAGAATTTGACCTGTGCACCCTGAACCAAATCCAGTTCAGACAAAGACGCAAACAAAAACATTTCTCATTGCATATTTTCAAAGTGGGACTTGTGCAAAGCGACTCACTTTGTCTTTTCTATTCTTCTCTGATCTGCTTCTCGGATCTTTTCAACATTTCTTCCACTGCTACATAATCACTACAGAGCTGTTTGCCATCTTCTTGCACCACTCTACCTACTTTTAAGATAACTACACTGATTTTTATTAGTTTATTATAATTTGCCAACTAAAAAAGAGAAAAACCGATGCAGTTCTTAAAAACAAGACGCTAGAGAGGGGGACACTGCAGTCACACAGAACTTACTGAACTTCAAAATAGTGCGAGTGGTATTTTATTCTGTGATTCTGTTCTATTCCATGATTCTGTGATGTCCAAGTGTCCCTTGATGACAGTTTGCATGTGCAAACCCTCATGTTTGAATTCAGATGGCCATGTGGCTTTTCTGTCCAACTGTAAGTGAACAGCAAAGACTCAGAATTTCATATAATAGAAATCAATACATAAGTTACAAAACAATAACAAAGGACATCTATCCAATAAATATAATTAATGAACCGGTTTGAGAAAATTACTATCTGCCTGTAGATATTACACAAATAGGAAAATGGAACATTATGTAAACATAAATCACTGTGGATTATGTGTTCAACTACAGTTTCAGGTTAAAAAAGCAAAATGAATATGACCAATCATTCTAATTCATATCATAAAACAGATTTAAAAGAAAGCTTTGGCAAAGTGACGTATAAATTATACGTTCAAAATTATAAATTAGATTTCCCCAATCATGGTGATTCCACAAATGGTTTCAGAAAGAACTCTGGCTAAATGATTAGCTTTCTAAAGACTTACCTGACAACCTGAAAACAGGAATTTTTATAAACAACACAATCCATTACATGAGGAATGCTCCATGAGTGGCAATAAAAATTCTGTTCTGTCTTGACTAGAATTCAAAACTAAAGTGGACACTATAATCATTGTGGGAGATGTAAATGATGGGAGTTTTGCTACAGCACTGAGATGGAAGCAAAACCCAAAGGTTTAACTAAGTCAGATGCTTGAAACCTAGAACATGAATGGCAGCATGCCAGGAAATTTACTGAATTAAAGATATAGCATACGCTAAAGACAGTCAATTCTGTGTACGCTGAAGATGTCTGGGATTTCTCAGATACATCTAAACCAATTTGATTTTGGTGAGGAACAGTACTAATCAAAGCACAAAAACGACTCAGGTCCATTGGACAGAGTTGTCAGGAAGCAAACACAATGTGCCTCAACACCTGTTTTGGAAATGTTTAGTCTTCCATAATGTTTTGGAAGATAAATGTATCTGCTGAGGACTGAGATATAAGGGAGAAGCAGTCAGACACATCACAAATCGAAACCAAGTAAACAAAGGCCTAATAAGCAATCAGTTCAAGAAAAAGTCCAGCTCCGATTTTTCAGCCACGAGACAAATTCCCACAATGAAAACACAAAAAGTGAAAGATTTTCCTTACATGTAGGTCCTAAGTACAAACAGTGCATGATAAGCAAATTTGGTGGCAGTCTAAGATTTGGCACTGTGTTTCAGTAACCAACATGTGTAAAAGATAGTTCATTAAAGCTGAGCTAGCTCCAAAATGTGTATGTCTGTAGAGGAACACTACCTCTGTTCCTGAAAATAGAACAACAAAATAATTACAAGCCTTCAGTGTGGATGGGTTTGGTTAAAAAATAAGAAGCAGGGAAAAAAAATGTTAAAAAAATTAATAAGTGATTTTTTTTCGCTATAAAAAATCTGAGCGTAGAACTAGAGACCGAATGATACAAGGAGATGTGTCTGTTCACATGTAGGCAAAATGCTTCATCACATCATATTGTCACAGAGGAAAAGTGTGATGCAAGCCCACCTCTCTCCTCTCTGTGATTGTGTATGTATTAAACCACTTTACAGACACGTATTCACACATCTATCTTTGTCTTCTTTCTTTGCAAACTAATTCCCGACAGAATACGAACAAGACTTCTTGTGTACCATAATTTCCCAGACAAAGAAAAAAACCATCTTTTACAAGTGTCTTTGTTACTAATGCTACTTAAAGAAACATTCATTTCAATGTCACTAATTTCACTGAAGCGCCACAATAGCAAACTTCTGAACACAGAACAATATAAAAAAATGTAGACTTCAAATGACAGCTGAAGAATTGGGGTGATCTACAAGAAACAGCACAAAGTGAGCGAAGAGAAAAGCGAGTGGATTAGTATCACGTTCCTGTATGCTTGGGGTCACTAAGATGAATGTGCATGAGATTCTTTTGTCCATTTGCGCTATAATTTCACACACTAAGAACAAAATTGTGTTCTCTGATATGCTCACGGAAGTCCCTCTGGAATCGGTGAGAATTACACGCCTGCATCTAAGGGCAGAATTTGGCCCTAAGTCATTAGTTAGAACTCTCTGCTGAAACCCTACAGAGAATAGGGGGTATCAGAGGACGATGAGGATCAAACTGATGCAGCACACTCCGAGATTTACCCTCACAGGAGACCATCAAATACTCAGACATTCCAAAAACCCCCTCTGTAAAGATAAAAATCTTTGCAAGAGTAACACACCGTAGTCGTAGAGGCTGCTTTCAGTTAAAACAGACGTAAAGCAGCCTTAAAAACAGCAGCAGAGGAGAAAACGGCCCAAGATTTTCAGACCTCGATAGAAGAGTATGCCAACTTCTAACAATCATTTGCATGAAAAGACAAACTCCTTGAAAGAAAAATAACTTCAATACAGCTATTGTACATACGGTGCATATGTTCATAGGTGGCCTTACAACTGCTGAAGAACTGTTCTGTCCTCAGCTACAGGATAAGCCAGTGAAGTTATTTCACCAAACTTTCCTCCTACTTTTGAAGACTTTTGAGGTCTGTGCACGTATATGTATGTCTGTGTATTTAAACATACATGTATATATATTTGGGTTTTTTATATATAATATATATTCCTACTTTCTGTTCTGAAGAACTGCCTGTGCATTAATGAATGCCACTGTGACTGTTTATATTAAGATCTCATATCTATTATTTATTTTGAGTTTTAAGCAAGCAGTCGACGCAAAACTAATTACAAACAGTATTTTGCATTAAATGCCTTTAAATTTTTAAGAGTTGTACTTAGCAATATGATTTGTGTCCAATCCTACCTTCAGACAAATGATTCACTCCTATAAGTACAGACTGGTTTATCTCAGGTATTTCCCGGGTACTTCAGTACTCTGACTAAAAAACAAATTTTTGCTTCTCATCAACTATATAGTGATAAAATTCTTCTTTTGTTTTGATCAAGGACTGGCAATACTCCAATTCATACCGGCTACACAGTAACAGCTTAAAAAAAAAAAAAAAAAAATCCACACTATTTAATTCTAAACTCCACTGTATCTGTTGTAGGATAGGCTGGCATTTGCTGTTAAAGCAGAAAATTACAAGAAGGGCCTAATTGACCCTCTTGTGTCTTTGAAAAATCCTGTCTGTTGTCTCTAATTGACCCTCTAGATACCTTTATGGAACAATGAATGAATCCTCCGTAAATAATGGACGGTGATGATTAATAGCCATGGTTTGGCTGGACCTCTGGCTCATGGAGTTGTGCTACTGAACATTTTTTTTGTTTGTTTTTTTATCATCACAGTTCTCTACACTTCATAAACTATTTTGAGATAACAAATACCCTGTTGTAAATAACATGGAAAGTTAAATAAAATTAAATGCTACCGCATATAACAGAAGGAAAAATAGAATTATTTGTATTATTCAAAATGGCTTTCCATCATCACCCTTTTCCATGTCATCATATATTCATATGCTTGATTTAGAAAGAAAAAAAGTTTTACATAATGTATCCCCCTCAGAAGACATGATTTATTTCTTTACTATGCATTGTAGTCAATAATAGCAATGTCATATTTCTTTCTCTTGACTCTTAATTGCAATAAAAATCTATGATACTAAGATACTTCTAGATTTGGTTCCGTTAAAATGCTGTCAGAAAACATTATGAAAACATCTCCAAATGACTCTTCTCTTACTTAATAACTCTAATGTCTAATGTTTTCAGGCTTGTCAAATTATAAACACAAATATGTTAAGTTATACCATTACTCTGAAATACCACAAAGAAATCTTGCTGTGTTTTGCAAATAATATTTACAACTTATTAAAACAACTGGCTCAATGCCAGTCCAAGAAATCACACACAGCAATGACTGTTCACATACATCAGCTTTCCTACAGCACAATGACATTTGGTGATGCTATTGAAAACCACTTTCTAAAATTCAGCATCCCATAGTGAATATGTGAAGGAAACAAGAGGACAAATCAACATGTTCTTGCAATACACATCACTAAAACACCAGCAAGTTCTAACAAATTCACTTTTCCAGGTTTAAGAAATATAACAAAGATGAGCGCTCTTCTTTAAATGTGAAAAACATGAGCATGAAGTGTCTAAGTTGATTTAGATAGCCAATCCTGACAAAGCAGTTTAAGCTCAACTTTTCAAAAACAACCAACTAGGAAAGTTCTACAAGATCTCAAACAAAAATCAGCAATCCAGGTCTCCCAGTGAAAAAAATAGATCACATTTTTCTAGTTTTGTACACCCTAAACTCCCTTAGATACAAGGTGGGACTTGTTGGCCTATTTATGAACCTTTTATAACACTGAAGATAAATGTAGGACCTAAGGCTCACTAAGCAGCTTTGAACTGTGCTTAACAACACTCAGAGAAGTTAAGTAAATACCACCATAATTTTATCATGGGAAAACTGACTTGACCAAGGTCACAGAGAATGTCTGTAAATTCATCCTTTAGCTAACCCCAGATTATCTAAAGAGATGGGTATTTTAGATCCAATAGCAACAGTTTTCACAGTAGATACCTCAATTCATTGTAACTAAATTAAAATATGAGAAATATTCCTTTTAAGGTTAAGATTAATACAACACATATTTAATCGTGAAAACAAATCTTTGCCAACTGAAATCTGCCCTTCACTTTAATGCGGTTTAGTTTCTTACAGGCATTTATCCTGATCTCCCAGGAGAAGATGTCTCTCACTGCTGATTCACTGACAGCTACCCCCATTAAAAATTCCACTTTTTTTTTTTTTTTGATTGTACAATTTAGGCAAGTAAAGTTTGATGATGACTGTACTAAACTGCCTGCACATAACTACAGGGAGAGGTTAACCTGAAAGCGAGAATATTTTGTAAATTCATTGACCTAGTGTAGATGCAGCATCCTTCAGAGAATGATCTAAATACAGTGCAAGTTGACCTATTATTGGTGTGCAATACAATACAATACTTAACATGTTTCTAAGTGTTATATATACACACCACTTTCTGAATTTCACAGTCACAGGACGGCTGAGGTTGGAAGAGACTTCTGGAGATCATCTAGTCCGCAGTGCTCAGAGCAGCGTCACTGAGGCAGGTTCCTCAGGACCATATCCAGTTCAGTTCTGAATATCTCGAAGGATTAAAATTCCACAACCTGCCCGGGCAACCTGTTCCAATGTTTTACCACCCTCAGAGTAAAAAGTTGTTATTAATGGATTTTGTGTTATTTCATTCGTGTCCATTTCCTCTTGTCCTAGACACTACTGAGAAGAGTCAGGTTCTGTCTGCTTTACTAACGCCATCAGATTTTTTACACAGTTTATATTCATCTAGTAGAAACCTATGCGTTAAGTTAAAGATGTATATATGGCCTTGCATCCAAATAAAAGTAATTTATTCACAATCATCTGATTTACATGTTTAAGAGCAGTAGTCACTAAAGCAAAATAAATGTAGTCTTCTCATCCAAATTTGAGATGAACTTGCTTCAGACCCTGAAACCTACGTTCCAAAACACCCTGTGCTCAGTGTTCCTAGGCTCATGCAAACAGCAAAATGCGACTGCGTGTGTCCAGTACATAAATCCAAACACAAATACTGTATTTCCACGTGCCACCATTATAAATTGTGCTCATTACCCGCGATCAGCAGGTGCACTGTGCAACTGTGCTGTGTATGCTATGCACCTGGAACACAAGGCCTACCGGTTGCTTCTGTGGTTACTATTAAAGGTATAAAAGCTAAGAAGATAAGCTAATTTCCTTGTTTGACTAATCGTAAATATTTGATGTGAATTTATGTAATAATAAACTTTATCAAAATGTAAATATAATTATACAAATGTATTTACAACTATTTAAAAGTTCTTATTTATCATGATTGAGATACAGCGGAAGATCTATATTCTCTAGGGGAATCTTTTATGACAGTAGGTAGATTCATATAAATCATAACACAATTTACAGTGGGAAGTTGTTTGTCTAAATAGTAGAAAACAGTAACCTTTGGACAACTGGGGTTAAACTAATTCTGCTTTAATGAAAAGCAAAATTCACATACAGCTTTGTTACCACAATAAATAGGGGTCTTAGTCTCTTTCATAGTCATTCCCATTATGCCTCCATAGCCTCATCTGCGTCCACTAAAATCATGGTAGAAAGCACTTTTTTTTTTTTTTTTTTAAATATATATCAGGGAGAATACAGCAATTGAGCCATTAGGTCTGTTTCAGTGCATAAAGATCACAGAATACAAGAGATGCTTATACTTCAATCAATTTTTGGTTCTCAATAGCACATACTGAGCTCAAACATTAGAAACTTGATTCAATTAGAAACCTGACTGCTAAAATACCACATATTGTTTTAGTTATAAGCCTGAACACAGAAAGGAAAACTGATTATTTCTCTTCAGCTTTTAAAAACATAGATTTAGCTCCAACTATTCTCTCAGAAAAATAACATGGTATACGCACAAATGTTTTCACAGTCAGTAACCCAGAACCAAATGGATTTTCAGGACTGAAGACTCAACAGTAGAATTTTTTACCATCTCTTAAATTAGAAGTTGTTACTTATGGTGATGATGGTGACACAGTCTGTAGTTCAGGATGCCTGACACTTCCCATTTCAAGGCTTCAGTACAGTTGCTCATAACTTTAGCAAGCTCTAATTGTTCTCACTGAAGTTTCCGATTACAGACCTCCACGTGGGGCAGAACTTATGTGGGAAAGTTCAGCAAACATGCTTTCATAATTTCCAAAAAGTCAACAAGGGAAAAATACATTATTTTCAGAAGTTTCAAAAAATTCTTACAAGTGTTTTCCAGGAAATCTCCAAGTTCCTAAGGCAGAGAGGGACCTCCTAAGCCACCAGTTCCAGTCCTGCACTGTAGGAACAGAACATCTAGCTAGTTTTAAGATGCAGTTTGCTGAAGTGACTTCATAGCCTGTGTGGGAAAGCCAGAAGCTCTCTCCCACTACTCTAATAGTAAATGCAGGAAAATAGAGCTGTGGCTAAGCCAAGAAAAAGGGAGAATAAAAGAAAAAACAGAACAAAAGGGTTTATGGGAAAGAAGAGTAGAACAAAATATGTAAAACACTACAGCTGAAAGAGATAAGTTGGAATGGGAAAGGCAGAAATAAGGAGCTGAGAGAAGACAGGGTGAAAAAAGTAAAGGTCAGAGTGGGTCTAGGAAAAAAAAAATCAAACTTTTTGGTAAAAGCAGTAATAAGGGATAGGGAACATCACTTTATGTCAAAAACTGGATAGTACAGAATTCAGTTTCCACACTGTTTTAATTTCACAAATATTTTAAAAATTAAATACCTCCCTAATCACTCTTTGGTGGCTTGTTGAGCAAAAAGCAACATGCTACTACAATTAGAAGTGAGTAGTGCAGTTCAAAGGACAGTGTCAGTACTTCAAAGGAAAGAATCTAACATTTACTAATAACTCCGTAAGGTTTTCAACCCTTCCCTCCATCTTCCTACCATCCATTGACTATTAAAATAATGAAGAAATAAAGCAAATCCCTTAAACTGTAGAAAATACCAAATTTAGATTGTTTGTGAAACCTTCATTCAGTTCCTTGGTGTATGCAGATTTTAATTGCAAGAGAATACTTGACTCAACATCTTGTCTCATGTTTTGGGTTTTTTTTGTATTAGCCCAGGTGTTTTTAGCTATTTATTCTACTAAACATATGCCATCATTCAATATACCTATCCATGCCTATGTTTCCAGTGAAAACACTAAGAGGATCATATTTAATGATTATGTTAATATTTCTATCACTTCCTTTTCAGCATGCCACACATTACATAAATTCATACATACTGTAGAATGAAACAAGTTTAATAAATAAGGCCTCTTCAAACATCTTGGACTATCCCCAGATCTCTGCTGCTGCCAAGTGACTGATTTAAGAGACGGACAAAAGACGACACACAAAAGTACAGATACTATGATTAATGGATGATCCAAATTCCCCTGAACTTCATATCATGACTTAATGCGAAACCCTGAAGAGATTAAAGGCAGGAATTACATTATCATGAATAATATAAAAAAGTGATATTCTGTTTAAAAGCTTTTGAGTGCAAGTGAGTTGAACAAATACATTAACACAGCTTCCAAAGATTCCATCATGTTGAATGTTACCCAGAATATATTTTGAAATAAGCTTTATG
The DNA here is from genome assembly GCF_003259725.1 of Athene cunicularia. Classification (NCBI taxonomy): domain Eukaryota; kingdom Metazoa; phylum Chordata; class Aves; order Strigiformes; family Strigidae; genus Athene; species Athene cunicularia. The sequence continues at coordinate 4,115,586 of NW_020799113.1, forward strand.
TATCCCGTATGTGAAGTACAAGTCTATTTGTGACTGGCACTAAATCTATTAGCATGTAGATTTTAATTCCTTCTTCAGTTATATAGAGCTTACACTATCTGCATTGTCCTTCTTTTAATAATGGAAACTTCTCTGAATTCCATATGAAGTACATCTCAGTGCTGCAGGTATGAGACGCATAGATAGAGAAACATTCATATATACCTAGACTGTTATTCTTTCATTTTATTATAATTTGAAAAACTGTCTCCTTGTTGTAGTGGCACAGTACTATGGCTATTGCATCTTATTTCTCAGTACTGAATTCATAAACAGGGGTTTGGAGGGCATTTAGTGTTTCATATTATTTCAATCATATCAGTTGAAAATTTGTATTTAAATTATCCAGGCAGTATGTAAAGCTCTTCTATAAAAGATAGCTGTGCATTAACTTACAATTAAATGATGGTTTTAATGAAATTATAGCGTGTGACAGGTTAACGGACTGATGCTGAAAGGCAAATGTCGAAATGAAGTCAAGACGTTTATTTTCAAACTGACAAATCTTAACTCAACCATAACATATAGTTCCATTAACATTATAGTTATTACACAAAATAATTTGGATGAAAAAAAATACATAATAGACCAAGCTGCCAGACCATCAGTAGGAACCCTAACCTCACCATATTCCATGAAAGGCAAACCAAGCCAGTGCCTGACACATGCATTTTGTTTAAGAGCTGCAGAAAGGGCTACAAACCTAGAACCAACCAGTAAAACACTTTCTTTCTCTTGAACAACATCTTTAATCTTTACATTTATTTGCTGTTCTTAGTACTAAGGTCAAGCCAGCAGCCTCATCATTGCCTAAGCACATCAAAAACTGTTAATGGGATCCTCAGTCCCAACCTCTGCTTACTTTTCCAAACTTCTATGGCACAAAGTGGCAGAAAATTTAAAATGCAAGTGAGGGATTTGTCTTTTGGAACAGCATCTCTGGATGGCATCACTCCTACAGCTCCCAGCAAGTTAATATTTTAGACTGTCAAGAGATGATCATGCTGCTAGATATGATTTCACATAAGGGAGTGAGATGTTTAAAAGAGCAAAACCCTTTCCTCTGAAAAAGTCCTTCTGTCCAAACTGTTTAAGCATGGGCTAAATATCAGCAAACCAGAAAAAGTGACATAATGACCAGCAGGATATGCAGAGGTGAACCTGAGGATCTTTTTCTTGACACATATAATGACACAGGACTGAGTTGATGTACTGATTTTTGGCATGGCCAGGAAAACACAAAGAAACAACAGAGGTGAGAACAACACACCTGTAGCAAAGAGTTTCTCAGTAACTGGAAACACAAAGGACTGTAAGGAGGAGTGAAATGCTGAAAAGTCTGCCTAAATACATTATTTCATCATCATCGTAAAGGAAACAGCTCATGGAACCAGCCCTTGGACAGAGACCTCCTCCTTCTTGTTGGCTTGAATACACTATGGGTGGCCAGTCACCAAAAGTGATTAGCATAGAGCAGATGTAATTTTGCTACTTTGAGGTGAGTTATGGTCTCAGTCCAGCTCCTACCAGAGACCTTTCCCCATCACGGAAAGCAGGCAGGCTCAGGCTGTTGGGGAGGCACGGAATGGGTATGGAGGCTTTACCCTTTCACCCCTTCAGGTCAGAATGAAATTGCAGTGCTGGGAAGCCTGCACTATGCTTCGAAAATTTATAGCTGTTAAGGCCAAAAGGGGCCTTTTGTGACCATCTAATCTGACCTGCTGCTTAACCGAGACACCAGCATTTCAGCTAGCTACTCCTATCCACATTGCACCTTCTTTTCTTCCTTCACTACATCTCTTTCTCAATCTCCTTTCTTGTTTTGTTCCTTTGTTTTTTAAGTGTCAGGAAGCTTCAAATTCCCCAGTTGCCAGCTCATTGTTTTTTAAAAAATTACTTTTATTTCTAAAATCCAAACAAAAGCTTGAGAGGAAGCAGCACATACCTGTGTCTTGTTGCCCATCTTGTTACCAAATCAATGTCACAGACTGGGCAAAAGTAATAGAGATTATATGATCCAAAGCACACTTTAAGTGTCTCAGTGTATGTAAGGCATTAAACTATAAAATACAATTTATTTTACAGATTATCTTGAAGCAATTTTCAGTCTATTGCCACCTGAGCTCCAAGAGCTTCCTACACCTGTAACAACTACAGACACACAGTCTCTCAGTAAAGTCACCAGAGATGAGTTTTCCAGGTTACTAATTGTCCATATATTGCTCAAAGGAAAGTTTGCCTTTGTTCACAGAGCTGTTGAAAAAGTGTGAATATTTCTACTGGATATGCAGATGAACCTACCCACTTATCCAAATTATGTTGGTAATATATGAGATATTTGATTAAAAAAAACCCAACAAACAAACAACAAAACCACAGAAGCTGCATCAGATGTTTGCAATTCTTGTTTTGGAGGAACATGTATGTAATGACTTTTTTTTTTTTTCCCCACTGAAACCAAGAAACCAAGTATGTCAACAGCTGTCCCCAGCAATGAAGAAAATGAAGGAATGCCAAGTGGTCAGGGAGGAAGCCAAGAAATCAGATCCCCTAATCCAAACCTTGGTACTGTACAGTCTAAGAAGTGGGCCATATGCACCTCACTTTGTTTCACACACTTAAGTATGCAAATCGCAGATGTGCCGAATTGTCTTTTAGAGACTAGATAACAACAGAGGAAGAGAAAGCCCTTAAATAAGGCATCCCAGTTAAATTTCTAGAAATACATGGAATAAATCACCACAGTTCCCACAGTGGACACCAGTAATTCTCTCGCTCAGAAGAGTTTGAGGGCAATCACATCAGAGACCATGGGGTGGTACCACCAAAGGCTGTTGCAGTAAAATACTTGGGGAAAAAAAAAAAAATCTTATTTGTACTTTTTACTCATAGCCTTTTCCTTATTCTAATGTTGAACATTCTACAAGGGAATCTGAAGAGAGTTTCCATGTAATTGTCACATCGGTAGTTATTGCTCTTTAGGTATGGCATTTCTTTCTTTTTTTACAAGATATTAAGAAGACACATTTTAATGAGGTCACAAATGAAATCCCACAAAATACCAAGGGGCAACTCTGTGCAAGCCTTTGCTACAAGGTGGAGTGTGCATGGCAGAACCGATGTGTTCCTGACTTTTCCTTGAGGAGAGACATTTTCTTCATGTTCTTTCCAACTCCTTTCAACTCTAAACCCAGCATATCTCTTGAGGGAGTTGCTCAATCTTGTGCAAGTTATGACAGGACCCTTATTAGCTCCATTGCGCTGCTTTCCAGCCACGTGTTGTTTCATAAGACCAGGCAGAATGTGGCTTGCAAGAATAAAGTGAAACCATAAATATAATGTAGCATAATTTCAAAATGTATGAAGCATAACGATCCGTATAATGTTAAAATGTTAGTAATGTCTCTTGATATTATTTCATCACATGCTAGCTGCTATTTCCTGAAACCTCTTTGAAGGATTAAATAAAAACATATGCTATGAACACCCACTGTGTGCTGTAACAAATCAAAACTAACTTCTTAGTTTGATGAAAGTTTCCACAGTGCTCAGTACTGTAAATTAATGTCACAGTGGTAAACTGTTTTGGAAATAGTGAATGCTGCCTTGATGCCAGTTAGTTTCATATTAGTAATATGAGAAGTCTCTACAGAACTGAAACGTGTCTTCTGAACCTAAATTTTGAGAAATACAGTCATAAAATGCTATCATCAGCTGGGCTGATGGAAAACTGCAGTAAGACAATTAACAAGTTCATATATCCAAAATAAACATATCAGTTGCCCCCAGTCTAAAGAAGCAAAAATAGAGATGGACAGGACTCCTGATAGAGATTTAATGAGTTAGTGGTCTACTATGAAATAAACTATTTTCTCTGAAGAAGGCTAGTTCTGGAGGCAGTATTCAGCTAAAGAACTACTTTTGAGAAAGAAGTTTTAATAAATATTGTGCAATATTAGGTGTATTGTTGTTACCAATATTTATTTATTCATTTAGTAAATGCTTGATCTTCTATATGGCCATGAGTTCCACAAGCAGACAGATCTTTTGACAATATTTCCGTCAGGCAGATGGTTCAGAGGTGCCCTCTCCCCGCAGAGCACGCACCTAAACTCAAGACAACAACGACCACAGAATTAGTGCCTCCCGCTGGGGAGGTATTTCCCACGTCACAGTTAAAACCCTGAGCCCAAACAGAGAGCAGCGCCGATGACCCAGCGGGCGGGCACTAGGACCCTCCGCACCAAGGAATCTCAGCTGCAGTTTCGTTCCTCCCCGGGCGCTTCCCCGGCGGGTCAGAGAACTCCGCACTGCGCAGCTGCAGCTGGGCCGCGTCTCACACACGCGGAACGATCACACACCCACACACAGGGGCCCCTTTCGCTTCCTCCGGACACAGCGAAAAATGACAAATATTACAGATACGGAAACACCGTTCAGAACATCTAAAGCCAGTGCTGCATGGCAGCGTCAGCGCCTTCTCTGTGACCGAACCGCCGCTTTTGGCGGGGGGCGGGCAGGGGGCGGTGCGGGCCGGGGGCGCAGTGCCGGGCTCGGCCGCAGGCGGTCACTCCGTGGCAGGGGGGCTCGGGGAGGTCCCGGGATGTTGCCGCCAACTCCGCACCTGCAGTTGGGGGGGCGCGAATGCTGAGCACAGAGATCCACACGCTCGGTTTTCCAGATAGAGCTCTGCCGGGACAGGAGCAGATGGTGGTCAGCCGGGACCCCTGCGGAGGGCGCCCTCCTGCTCTTCTGGGCCTCTCCCACTGCCACAGCTTAGATCATCGTCTTCTAGAAACGGAAGCCGGGAAAAGCACCGGAAGAGGGGGGAGAAAGCAGCACCCAGAGATGGGGTCAGAGAAATAGTAATTTATTGATTGAAAAAACGCAGCAGCCCTGCTAGTGCCATCGGCGCAACGGTCTGTTGGAGGGCTGGGGAGATTCCTGGCGGCTAGGGACCCTCCTCTTCGGGGGGCGCCGGAAACCCCCAGTTGAGCTGTCCTTCATGCAGCCAGA
>NW_020799113.1:4120690-4133865 GCF_003259725.1 Athene cunicularia
CCCCCTTTTAATGGTTTTAAACCTGCATTTCTCATATTTCTGTTAGGAATAGAAATATAGATGAAAGATTTCAAGTTATAGTCTTTCCACCGTTGTTTTGAAAATCAACCTAATGTCCCAACCTATCAGCTGCTTCACAGATAAGCAATCCTACCTTTTTTAGTTCTTTGTACAGTAATATCTCCTCTTCCATAAGTGTTCTGCTGGTTTGGTATATTCACTTTTCCTCTGCACTGTAAACCTACTCTTATTAAGTGCCGGCAAAAATTTATGATCATTTAAAAATGAAGTATCTAACATATCAGCAAGTAATATCTTTCTCTACCTTAACAGAGCATCAAATAGGCAGGGAGACAAAGTACAAAGTGCCATAGGCTTCAGCTCACACCTTTCCTTGTTGGAAGTACTGGCCTAGAACAAAGGCTGAAATCGCTTCTAATATACATGGGACATTTTTTTATCCTCACCTAGACAGACTTCATTTGTTCTCTGCCTCATGTCCTCCTTTCACAGCTGCCAATACTGATTCCCTAAAGCAATCCTAAGCCTTGCTACTGTTCCTAATAACTATGCATATGTATATCTGCATAAATATGTTATAAAAACCTAGAATCTTCTTCATGAAGTTTAACAAATTATATTTAAAAGTTTTTGGGGTGGTTTGGGTGGCATTGAAGCAATCAATCAATCAATCAATAAAAAGAATAAACCAGAAGGAAATAAGCAGAATAATGGTAAAATACCATTAAAGATTTTCCAAAGGTTTCATTAGAGATGGAGTTAGATAAATCTACGAGCTTTTGAAAGCCTCACCCTCTACGTATGATACTAGCTGATATGAACTATATTTGAATGAAAAAAATAAACATTTGAAATGCCTAGAGTAGCATGTGGGGTTTTATGACATTGGGATGAAGAATTACATCTCACCAATCCCAGTGTCAGAGTTCAAGTCACTGATGGAGTTTAGGGACGGAGGGATCATAAATGAGGTCAAGAAACCCCTCAAGATTTTTCATCTTCTCTACCCAGTCTGACAATTCCGAACCTTTTGGAGAAAGAAGGCTAAAAATGTTCATTTGTTAATGAAACAGATGTGTGTTGCTTAAATACAATCACTGTACTTAAGTAATACATATTTTTAGCCTTAACATTTGCCTCAAGTATTAAGCTTTCTGCATATTATAAACTCGCTTTAATGACTGAACTTATATGCACCATATATTCATGGTATTTTGAGAATTTTGACACCGCTATCTTAATGCAGAACAGATTGATAATTCTCAGGATATCAGAAATCATGTTCTGAATTTATCACACAGTTTACAATATATAATACTTAATTTTCTTGAAAAAAGCTGTTTTAAATAATAAAAAATATTACCTGCTACATTACTATTAGACAACAAAAAGCTCCAAAGCACTCTTAAAAACACGTGGGGTTTTGTCTTCCTCCTTTCATTTTTAATATGAGTTCTTAATTGGTTAATAAAAAGTACATAAATTGTTAGGAGTAAGACCTTCTTATAAAGAAAGCAAAAGCTACGATATGACTGACACACCATAACAATTTTCTGCAAGTGATTTTCTCCTATTTCTCTTCCCAGTGGAACAAGAATCATATACATTCTTCTACAGTCCCTTCACTGACATGCTGCTTATCTGATGATGCACGGCTTTGGGTCATTTTCAGGAGCTGCTATTTAGATAGAAAGGAAGAAATAGTAATATGGGAAAAACATGACAAAACAACTTTTCAAGTGTACCTCTTAGGTACGATTCACTTCAAAATGAGCAGAAATAAATAATTCCAGCAATACAGAATCGTATGGCATAAAGGTTTTTTCCATTCTTGCAGATTGGAGAGTAACAAATAAAGAAACCCCTCTAAATTAGGGCTTTAAAAATCCAAGGCTACTATAAAGAAACAAGATTAACTTAATCCCCTAACAATCCAATTTATGACTAGTAAAGGGTTATGAAAAATTCCATCTAGATGTCAAATATAAGGAAACACAAAGTCTTTGGAGACACATAATGATAAACTGCAGATTGAGCAATAAGCTCGGTGAACAGAATGAACAGTTCAAGAGTTCAGAACATGTTCATTTGAAAGGTGTTCAGTTAAAGAGAAGGGCATGGTATAGACAAAGGCACAGAAAGGTCATCATTACAGTCATTTCATCTTCATTACAATGGTGCAGCCATAGCATTGGTGCACACACTTAAGTTCACACTTGCATGTCAATACACTGCTTTGGAGATGAAAAAAAAAATATTTTTAATAGATTCATGAATCCTGGGAGGTATAGACAGGTATGTAAGCACTTGTGCTTTATTAATTCAGTTCTGAAAAATAAATAGGACAATGAAATATCTGTATTTTATCATCATGTGAGATCAATTAAAAATTACAATCTATCAAGAATGGTCCCGTTCCTCATAAAATAAGCATAAAGCATGTCCTGAATGGAGTGCTTCCACCTGCCAGACTGGAGACCAGAACTCACTTTTTCAAGCCAGTTGCTATCTCAAATGCAGCAGATTATAATGAGCAGAAGTAGATGTTTTAAAAGTTTCACAAACAGAATGAACTCTGGCTTTTGAAATCAAAAGTATCTTCTCTCATTGAAAATTCGGTGAAAAAAAATGGTAGGTTACATTAAATAAACAAGTAAGACTTTGGCTAGAATATAAAGCACATAACCCTGCTCTCGAAAACATACAAGCAAGAACCAATGCAGGAAGCCACTATCCTAGTTTTATATCAGTCCCCATTCACTACCTAGCATCAGGTCTCGATAAAACCGCTTTAGCAACAGGCAATAGATGTTCAGGTCTTCGTGGAAGGTCTCCAAACCAAGTGGGGACACAATCAACCTTGTCGGTAAGCGGCAGGCAATCACAACCAAAGGCAGTTCAGCTGCAGGTTAGGGACAAAGACATTAAAACTTTCTTTGCTCTGGTATTTGCACAGTACTTTTCATAAATAATTAACAGGGTTTGGAAGCCCTGGCGCTATCTTGTCTCTGATTTCTAATTCTCTAGAATGCAAACACACAGGATTTTTTTTTTTTTTTCCACAAGACCATTAAGATGAATACAAACTAAAAGATTTTAAATTTTATATTTGCCTACATAATTTAAAGTAAAGCAATCTAAAGATCCTCTTGTAGCAATATATATATGCATACTACAGACAGACACATTTACAAAAAAAAATTAATCTCAGATAGAATCTCAATTTTAGACAGCAGCACTGGGGCAGGAGAGTCATTCTATAGGATAACAGCGTTAAAATTTGGCTCACAGTAACCCATAACATACTTTGCAGCTTTCAAAAGAACTTACTGAACATTTTGCAATTAAGCATAATTCCCACAGACTTTGCTATGACTGATAGATGATCTGCAGTTTTCAAATTCTAAGCCAAATCTGGTATGAAAAAAAATCTGCTGTTTAGACAACATCAAGAAGTATAGTCATTATGCCAGATGGATGTCCAAACTCCAGCTCACACACAAATACTCTGAACACCTCTTGGATGGTTACGCAAATCCTAACGTTATACACTTCCAAGAGAAACTAGGAAAATCATGTTTAAAATCTAATTTATTTGATGCTATTTACAATATGTAATGATTTGACAAAAAAGTTGTATTTCATTACAATACATATCATTGTAAAATATCTTTCTATTGAAAGGAAATAAAAGATTTAAAAGCTGTTAAAGGAAAAGGAGAAAGTGTGTGCAATATGCTCCCTAAATATCACATGGAACCCTGACTGTCATTGGTGCTACTCTGGTGTGTAGCCCCACAGGGTAGTGTAGTTACAACTCAAAAACCACACCAATTAACTACAACTAATCAATTCTCTCTCATAACAATGAAAAGTATAATTATTTTCCCATCTATTGTTCTTGCTAAATCTCCTTACGGTAATTGTGACAAACATAATAGCTGAGGTGTAGTAAAATGGAAAAATAAAGGATTCTACTTGAAAGCAGCACAAACATTAAACTCATAAGTTATCTTGATTAATTTTCTTCATCATACTCAGTTCACGGCTGCAAGAGATTACATTATTTTTAAATATATAAATAAACCCAAAACTAAATCTAGACTTATCTAGATTATGGTACACTAGGGAGAAAATAGAGGAGGTCATGAAATCTCAGACTGCTGTTTCTTCTCATAATGTAATTACACTTTTGGCTAATGAAATTACTGCAGTCTGAGAGTAAGGGCTTGCAAGTCAGAGCTCTCACATGCTTGTGAGAGATGGGGTAAAGAAATACTGTTTACCATTTATATCTGAGAGACGCACACTAATCCCCAAGATCCAAGCACAACTTACTTTGTTTCTAAACTCTGAGCAAGACTGAATTTGTGATCAAAGCCCTTTACTAATTACTACAATAAAAGGAAAATTAGCTTAAGAGGGAGGAAAGTCTGGTAGACAGAGGAAAAGCGTATCATGCTGCACTGCTGGTACCCTCCAAACGGCTGAAAATAAACACAGCTTAGCTCAGTGAAGAGAAACAGCACCGGAGCGAAGCAACATAAAAGGATGGCTGAGCACTCAAGGCCTCTACTCGTAGCATTTAGGCATGCACAGCCCTACTCCCACCTGCACAGATGCTCTCACTCACTATCAGGGGAGAGATCTCTAAGCTTGTAAGGGACACACACTTTAGGGTCTCACTGGAAAAAAGTGGAGGAAGCGGTATATTCTGGTCAGAATTACAAACTCTCCCATTCTTGATGCCTTTTCAAGTTCCTGTGCTAACATCCTACTTACGGCCCCCCTCAGCAGTGGCTAATGCTTTCCAGCACACCAAGCGTGCCAGCGAGTTCTTTTTCCTTTTAGTCAAATTAAGAGTGGCAGGGTGAAGATTTTGACCTATGACTGCTGGCCATTCAGGTGCACCTGTATAATACAAAGTATGATTTACCCAGGGGAAATGAATGCAAACCCAAGATTTCTCACTTGGATAAACCTGTCATCCTCTCATTTTCTATTAACAGTTAGGAGAAGGCAAAATATATTATCTGGTTGCTGTTAGTTGCTGCTGGAACAACAGCTTCTAGCTCTTGGTAGCCAACAGCACACAGCTGGCGGATTCTAAAGGACAGAAAGAAACTCTGCTGACTGCATCTGAACTAGGCAGTAGTAATGTATGTGGGATAACTGAATGATTTCTGTCTTTAGCTAAATATTTAGGGGGAAAAAATATTCTAAGACGACATAAAGATTCACATGTTGTTTAAATAATTTGAATTAAAAACATTAAAGAGATGAACCTGATTACTGGTCAGCAAAATACACCACTGATGGGTAGCCTCATATCCTGCTTCAAACCTAGCTTTAGGAGAGCAGGTGACATCTGAGCTCACACCTGTAGTGAAACATCCCCGACTCTTGGCTTCTAAGGAGTGAAGTCACACGATGGCTAACCTGATATGATTGTGTTTGGATAAAACGTACATCCCACTAGAATATAGAACAGGTGGAAGAAAATGAAAAAGAAACCTTTTCCTCTTTTTACCCAAGTTCTCCAAAGCTTTCTGTGTGGATGTTAAACCCAATGAGCTCACAGAAATGTGACCAATTTACAAGCAAGGAGGCCATTATCACCCATCACATTAAATGAACCCATTTCATTTTCAAATCTAGTTGCAAAATTAGCTCTTGCCTATTAAACAATTCTCAAGAAATTAATGGCATAAGGTTTTGCTTTGACTGTCATAAAGATCACCAAAACCACTTGTGTTTAAGATGCTAATTACAGGGGCTCAATGCCAAAAAAATAATTCTGGTAAATTAAATCCCATGATTAATTCATAACGTCCATTTTAGCATTAATCCTATCATTAAGACACAGAGTACTCCCCATACACACACACATACACACATCTCCCTCACTCTGGGGAATAAAGTAATAGTAATTCCTAGGGGTTTTTTTTATAACTTTTCATATTTTATGTATGTCATTTAATTAATATAAATAGATAGTTAATCCATTACTTTGTAGTTCTTGTTTGTGATCTCTGGTAAGGCCTCCAGATTCCAAAAACAAAACAAGTAACTTCTCATGCATCATTTAGACAGAAGTGTTCATGAAACTACAAGAACTAATGAATTTATTGTTGTGCATCATACTCCTCTCCTCTACTGTTTTGGGGACAACATAAATTCTCAACAGTTTATAATTTAAGCTTTAAAAGTAATACCTGGTAATACATGCCCAAAGGACTGCACCAATAGTATATAAAGACAGTAACATCACATAACTGGAAATTTCCTATAGGGTTTCAAAAGAAAATAATTACTGGATGACAGAAATCTTAAATCACTACACCAACATCATGACTCTACTGCTAGCATTCTCTACAATAACCTTTCCAATAAGAGTATAAAGGGTTATCCCGTAGGGGGAAACAGGAACAAACAGTGAATCTTAGATGTTTAAGACATCTTATTCTTGTGTCTTCTTGTCACTCACCTTGATATAATTCATCACAGGCACGTGTGTTTCTTCCTAAGCATATCGACCGGTACAGTTTTTATGAGCTAATGATGTGACAGGGCTTCCCAAATTTAGCTTCTCTATTCATGAAAAAGTGACCCAGGAAAATATGGTAAAACGAAATAAAACATTAAAAGAAAATTTTTCTGTCTGAGCCACCCAAACAGACAGATACGCCAAGAGATTTGTCAAGTGCATTATTTACTGAAAAGACAACTGTTCATACCACTAAGTTTCCTTCAGTTCATAATACATAACTCTCGAGTAGCTAATAAGCATTTAAAATGCTAGTCCTAGATATCTGTTGATTGTATAATGGCTGATGTTTTCACCTAGCAGCTGAAAAAGCCTTTAAGCAACTTCTTTATTTAACAACTACCGGTTTTCACTGTCTATTGTCTGTAGTTTTCATTGACTCTCTTTAAAACGTATTAAAAGTCAATGCATCAATCACTTCTGTACAAATATATTCTGAACACCAATTTGAGTAAGATACACTTTTACCATGTTTCTGACAACCTACTGCTAACAATGACATTATTACTATTCATTTTCTGCTGATATTGTTACTGATTGTTCACTGTAGACAGCACCTTCTGTTTTTTGTTTTTTTTTTTTCCATTTAGTATCTTAAGTCATATCTAAAGCTGTTCTTTTACAGCCTCTACATACCACTTTTTCAAAGTAGCAGGGGCATCTCATCTGCTCAATTACTTATTAGTGTTGCTAAAGAATACCATTTCCTCTTGTGGCTGATAAAATATTAATCAAAAACAGGAACAGAGTGATTTCCCAGTGTGGATGTCTTCTAATGGTAATACACGGAGTCTAAGAGAGATCTGGAGGTCACGTAATAGCTCTTGAAGGCAGGGAGGGGCTCAAAGATAGTAATGACATTGTATACTGAGTAATGAGATTGTATTCAAAGAGCACTGGATAGCTTAATTATTGCTGTTCTGTAGGAAAACATCACAAGTATGATTACAAGGATGCATGCAAAGATTTATTGGGGAGAACAGCACATAACCGAAAAAAAAAAAAAAATCATTTGTAAACATTTTCGATCCTTGCTTAGTATCCAGTGTGGAGCCATACAGAGACAAACTGTTACTGTTTCATGTCCATGCAGCAGTTAATCATAGTAATAAAGGAGTAAATAATTATCTGTTAATTCTGCCAGTTATTAAACATCCATCCCATCCTGTCTTTTGGTATTTTGTTCCTATTTTTTTATATGGTTTTAAAAAGGAGGGAGGAATTATAATGAAGAACAGAGAGTAAACTTAAAGGCATAGGAAAGCTGTGACAGCTTGAAAAAGAACCTAAATATCCTTAAATATAATATCACCATGTTTCCTTCTAAAGTTTTGATGCAAATACTCTTGAAATGACTTGGAAAAAAATAATTATCCTAAATAACTTCTAAACAAATAAATACCACAAAATAATATATACCATCTTTGGTGGTGGTGGAAGTGTCTCAACCTGGATCAACCAGTAAACTAATTTTAACACAATAAAACCACCAATAATGAGAACCACCTGCTAGAAACCATGCAATCAAACAAATACTCTTCAGCTGCATCTGATGGCAGGAAAACCTACTCAGTACTCAAAATGTCAAATTCCATCAATCTGTGGGCACTAAACAAGTCTGATGGCAAGCATATGTTCCAGCTTCCCTAGGAGAATGGCCAGACCACTTCCCCTGTGCAGTTTTGAATAAGAAAGGAGGGCAATGACATATACAAAAATAAGAGTATTTTTACCGCTAATAAATATACGTCATGTTAGTATCATCTTTTTGTCTCACAATACAGTGAATCCCAGAAGTGCTGTAACACTGGACAAGACAAAATATGGCTTGCATCCAAGCTCAAGAATGAATGTCATCTCTTGACACTTGTGTTTTGTAATTCTTTGAATGCAAGGAGGCATAAAACAGTACTGTCAGCAGTCAAAAACAGAACAAACAAAATAAAACTGGTTCTCATCACACTATAAATACTAGTTCACCTGACAAAACTTTGTGCCTTGAAAAAAAAAAAAAAAAGAATATTGCTATGTAAATGGTGAATATAGTAGGTGAACATTTAGAACAAGCAGGTTGGAAATATGGCTAAAAACCCAAATCAGTTAAAACTTCATATGTAATATTGAGCACACAGCACTTTTCAGCTATGAATCTAAAAACATTCTATAAAACATAAAAGTGCAATTAACTTGCTTTCCAGTCATATATATAGGTAAAATTGAGAAACTAAGATACAAATTCATTTGTACAAAGTCACTCAAAGAGGTCAAAGCCTGGCTAAGGAACAGAATGAAGGTCATTTGACATTCTCCAATTTACAATCCATTTTTCTTCTGTTTTGTATGGCACACAAGATAATTCATGATTCAGAGAAAAGGCTGAGAACACATCTGCAGGAAAAGTATATAGGCAGAAAGAACAGCAACGTTATTTCAAAAGATGCAAAGTCCACTTTCACTTACATTTATTCGATGTGGGAAACTATTTTTGTATGGAAATTGTTTACTGTTCATTTAAATTAAGTTTCCTCCAAGAAAATAATTTTCTTCATTAAAAATTCAGTGTTGTCTCCGCATAATTTTAATAATTTGGGATCTAGTTCTGTTACAAGCATGACATCTCCACTAAGGTTTCTCAGCCTCTGCACTTAACATCAGCAAGACTTGAGTCTGCTCAGCATCCTGAAGCAATAGTCCTTAATGAGAAGAGGAGTGTGGGTGGTGAGCTGGTTTTGATAAGTAGTAATAGGATGAGCAAAAAGTAATATACCAACGGTTGATATATTACTTGACATGTCAATTGTTGGAGAGTTGCTGTATTGAATTTGTACCTACAGCAAACACAATACACAAGATTCTAATATACTGCGGTGTTTGCTACATATTTTCCAAGTGATTGTATTGACTTTGTAAACAAAGATTATATGAAAAAATAAAGACTCCTGTACCATATAATATTTACCAAGTGAACAAATCTATCATAGCTGGAAATAAAAACACAATTTCACCAGTGTCAGGAAAGGAGGAAATAAATTGACCATTTGAAATGAGATCAGGTACTTCAGTTTGGATCTCAGGCACCTAAGAGAGTCTCCTTGTAGTGCAAGAGTTGATCATTATTTTACTTTTAAATATTGCAGGAAGGAAGGAGGAGAAGAATGGAGTATCAAATGCTTTGAGTGAACAGTTCAGGTATTTCAAAAATAAAACTGAAGTAAAATGCTAAATTTAAACTATCCAGGCCTAATAATAACAGTAGTTCATTCCCCACAGAAGTAGCACCAAAAGACCTCCAGCTAAGTCCAAAATCACTTTTTACTTTTGCAAAAGGTTACATCATTTAGAGAAATACTGAGATGAGATCAATGTTTAAGCTATATTAAACAATTTATACCACTTGAGTATTTGTCCACATACTAGCACAATAATGAGGTGAAAAGAAGGGGCAGAAGATCCTGTTACAAAATTTAGTGCTGTGGCAATTCAAATGGAGATGACCTAGCCAGGAGGTCAAGATAAGCCTTCACTTAATTATTCCACAGGTAGAGATCAAGAGCCCTCAGGAACCACTCTTATTCCATTATATTTCTCCTTCTCACTGATTCTCCCACTCTCATTTTCCCTTTCTTATCACTTCAGCTCTAAGTGCCGTTATCAGGGAATTAAGGAAAAACGAAACCAAAACTTACAGTCATGTCCGCATTACCGTCACCGCCGCGTTTGCCTCCATACGCGTGCACCGGAGACCAAAGTAGCTCAGGCAGTGCAGCCCCACGGAGCTCCACACAACCTGCCCTGCCCACCCAGCTGCCTTACCCCTGTCCTTCTGGAGGACAACCTGCTCCCAGCACCCTGCTTTCCAGCTGTGCTGTGGGCAGCACCTGAGCTTAATTGCTGGCTGGTCTGTTTTTGAAGAATGAAAATATAACCAAAGGCTTAAGTTAATGTCGGGGCCTTAACAACATGCAAAATTGGGTTTTTTTATAAAGAATCAGAATTATTTCCAGAATAACGTTAACAAAATAGTCGTGTTTCTAAACCACATTTCAAATCAATAGCCTTTTTCTCTATTTTGTGGACTTAGACCAATGTTCAGATTTTTGTGAAATACTTTAAAATAAGCAGTTTTCATCATGAGATTGTTTCAAATAACTCCTAGAGCAGAAGATTACAGCTAAGAACAGATCTGTGAAAATAAAGGTCTATACTGGACTTACTCTAAGATTCTAACCTGAGAGCAGGAAAGGTATTTTATATTTGCTCCAAGTACTTTCTCTGTAAATGAAACTATTTGAGGGGAAAAAAAAAAAAAGTTCTTAATGTGACATAGTGGTTACTTTACATGGGATTTCTCTCTTCCAATACTATCACTGACATAAATTTTACCTATTACTTTTTCAGATTCCTTTTCTTTGTGCACCTCAGCCTAATCTGGGGAATACCTATAGCATTCAGAAATTCTGAAGCTGTATGTTTAGGTTTGAAGTTAATATTGTTAGTCCTCTTCTCAATGTGCCAAAATATTTGTGAGCAATGTATTTTCTTAAGTAAAATAGAGCGACACCACCCTAAACATTCCCCACACAGTAAAATGTATATAAAAAAGGGACATGTTAGCAGTAAGCAAACTGTCATAAGCAGAGCACTGTATTTAATATTCAGATCAAGGCATCTCTGTCTCATCCCAGCAAACCCTTTTGACAAAAGCCATCCAATGTCTGCCAGCAGTATTGAGTCCAGCTGAGGACAAATTTCAAGATGAACCTGAAATCAATTTGCCATCAAATTTTCATGCTTCTCCCAGACTATCTGTGGCATTTTAATTACAAGCACCCTAGGCAGGGGGTACTACAGATATTGACACTTAGCTCTTACAATAAACTTTATTGGCAACCTCTGTCTGAATGTAGTACTCAACTAGAATAACAAGAAATATATGAGGATATCTAAGCAATAAGGTGGCATAATCACTTTGGAGTGGTTTTGTTCCAAATGGTGGACATCTCTACTAAAGAAACTTTTCTGGTTTAAAATAAACATGTGTTTGATGGAAAATTTGCTTTTGTAATGAACTTGTACAAGTCCTCCAAGAAGATAAGTAACATTTAGTGTCCTCCCCTTCCCATTTAATTTGGTGGTGTTCTCATCTAACATTTATAAATTTCTGCAGTAGTTCCTGTTTAGCAGTTGGGTTCAAATTAGGTAAGTGACAGGCTACAGAATCAGGGAATGTCTTTACATCTTTTTCAATTTCTACTCAAGATTTCTCTGCACAATTTATAAGGGCTATCTTAGTAATTAAGGATCTAAACTGGAGATGAACCAGTGATTCACAAATTCCGCAATATGATTTGGAGCTTTTTTAGTAAAGATATTCAGAAGTAGTATGCATACATGCAGTGTCTTATTGAGCACAGTGAGGGCAAGGTTGCTTGCAAGCCAATTTTCCTCACTATGAAGCGTTTAGGAGAATGAAAGATTTATAAAAGAGACATTTGGAGAGGTTACCATGCCAATACGAGGGTGGTTTGCTATACATGGTTAGGGGAGGTGTAGAGAGAAGGAAAATACAAGGTCACTCCAGACCGATTACATATTTGAAACTTATAAAAGCAGCAGCCTGTAGTTGCAACAAGAGGGTAAATACAAAAAAGACAAAGTAGAAGAGAGAAAATAAAACATTATCTCAGAACGTTATACCCTAACACAAGAGGAGAGGAAGTGCGTAGCAAATGTAAAAGACTCTGACAGCTGAAAAAGGTTGAGTAATTAAAAACTGTAGGATGCTTTAATTCAGGTGTGGTTTGATATTACCTAAGATGTCAGGTAGGAGATGTCAGCAGCAAATGAGCTGATTTATAGGGGATACCAAGGGGTCTGGACTATTGCTTATGCTGGAACCCCATGCAAAATGCACAAAGCTGAAAAATGAAGGCTTGTGATGAGTAGATTTTATAAACTGAAGAACAGAACTACATGGCATGTTAGTTCAGTTGAAGTAGCATTCTCTATTTGTGTCTGTTGTTCATATATGAAATTCAGGGTCTAACAAAGAAATTAAATTGCAATGCAGAGTGACACCTGTATCACTGCATAAAAGCTGGCGGTGTTCCACCAGACAATAATAATAATTAAAAAAAAAAAGTTTCATTGCAGATGTTTCTTGCAACATTAAAAGTTACGTTCTTTGTTGTTGAGTATAAAACAAAATATTGAAAAATAAACAAAAAAAAGCTACATAAATATTGATCAAAACATTTACTTTTACAAATCATAGTGAAAAAGGCAGACTCTCACAATATCAGCCGTTTTTCAGAGTTCTCAAATGGTTTTAAAACATTCTGCCTAGGGAGACAAGGACTGCTCTTAAACCGAAGTGTGTATCGCTTCACTAGAGCACAGTCTCCAGTTGAGAGAAGTTTGCAGCGTGAGCAGCAAAGGCAGCAGTCAGAAATCTGGGTACACCCAGCTACAGGAGGCAAATCCCTTGCTCCCTGTAGCTCGGCACAGAACTCCTGCCTGCATCAGGGAGAGGGAATGTCAAGTCCAAGTAGAGATCTTTGAGAATCTCACTGTAAAGGGGCCCCACAAAGCACTTCCCCCCCCCCCC
>NW_020799113.1:4133915-4168214 GCF_003259725.1 Athene cunicularia
GGGCGAGCAGCCCTCGCCCCCCGCTGCTCGCCCCTAGGTTGGGGTTCGGTGCCTGCACCGCCCCCCAGTGCGCTCCGCAGCGGATGGCAAAGAGCATCCCTGCGCGGGGCCGCGTTAGGGCGCAGTGTCCGCAGGAGCGGCGGGACACGGGACTACCTGCTCCCCCATGCATTCTCACAAAACCAACTCGGGTTTTATTACTAAACATATGAAAGCGTGTCATACGGAGGTCATTTTTTATTCCACTCCTGGCAGTTGATACAAAGACCGAAAAACTTCATCCACATAACCTGATAATAAACATATGAACAAAAGTCAAAGTTGGCTGCCAGCTCCCTACAGAGAAGTTATATACAGAAAAAAATAACCAATATGCTAAATACTTTATTTTAACTACATGGTGCCTGTCCTGCATCTTTTTTTTTTTTTTGAGGTGAATTCTGGAAAAACATATATGTGAAAGAAAAGCTGTATGAAGTTAGCCTTTATTAAATATTTTTCTGCTAAAAACAAACGGGCATAAAGTGGCCTAATGGCTTAAAACTAGACTGCGAATCTGACTATCCCATCAGGTATTTGTTGTGGGTATCCTGCAGTTTCTTAAGTAAAGCATTAGTTTGAGCCACAAAGAATAAACAAAGATTCTCAAGATGATTTTAAACGCTGGTGGGATATACACCCCTTCAATAACCAAACTAATAGATTTCAAATGTGAACATGGTTTGGACAACATATTCTTTCAATTACTTTTATTTTAGTATAAATATGCCAGCAATATGGAATCTAATGTCACATCAGGAATTTCCTGAAATGGGGCACTACTGCTATTAAAGTTATCTGAGTCAAGCTTTTAGACAGAGTTCCCCACACAGAGCGATGTATTCCCATTTGGAAGTGACCGCAGTTATCAGTAGCCAAGAACAATATGTTGTTTAAGCCACTCCCTGAAGCATAAAAAGCTCAAACACCTTTAAAAATTGGTGTGTGATAGATAATTCACCCATACATCATTTTACACACCCATACATATTACATAACAAAACCAAGTTAATATTTGTGCTGTGCTTGGAAGATGTAAGGTGTGAATGCTTTTATTACTAATAAACTGTGTTTTTCATACATCAACACTGAAACTTTAATGAACCTCTGGATATTGAAATACATGTTACAAATCATTTGGTGATTCTGTTTTTAACTTCAGACTCCTACATGAGGAAAGGATTTAAGTTTACGCGCAGTTTAGGGTGCCACGCTGAAAAAAAATGTCTTGTTTGAGACAGTTTATTTCAGGTACTTCAGGCATACATTAAGCTGACACATAATGGGAATATATGTACATGTATTACACTGAATACAGAGTGCCTTGCTAAAACATAGTCTTGTGCACTGGGAAAACCTGGTGACTCGAGGAAAGCCATTAGCTAGCTGTGGGTCAGCTTCCCCAGCTGAGTAACTTGGTAGAAACTTTAGCATTTTAGGCCCAAAACTAACGAAATGCAACAAGGCTGGAATAAATAACTCCTCAGGACAAGGAAGGGAAAATGTAGAAGCACTGCAAATTCTATTAAATATTGTAAGAAGGAAAAAATGCTGGGTTTATGTCTGAGAAAAATTAGGGAACACCAATGAGAAAGTTACTGACAACATTTCTGCTTTTTCTGGCTTTCCTTCCACAAAATATTCAGTTTAATAAACTGCTCTGTCATAAAGAACATCAGCTATATAATTTAATAGAGTTAATAATGGAACAGCTTCAAATACTACGTTCCCTCAAGTTTTTGAGAATTTTACTCATCGAGTATCTTGTACAACGTACTCACACATGTTTTGTACATTCAGTAAAGACTAAAATGAGTTTTGCATGCAAGGCTATGCATTTTCATTGTCATCAAGAAAAGTTAATTACGGAATAAATTGCAAGTTCAGAAATATAATGCATTAGGACAGAACCTATCCTTTTTGCCTGAAGAACCTATTAAACATCTCGGTAGCAGACTAAAAATCTTAATTAGCATTTTGTTTTGGTCAAATCCTTGCCAAGCCTGCACTGTCTGTTGCAAATATAAAAGGAGACTCAGCAGATGAGGGTTTACATGCGAACACAGCATCATTTTTGAGTATTCCATAAAATCTGACAATATAATCTCCGACTTAAGAAACTAGCAACTGTGAGCAGTTTTTCTGCTTGTCTGTATTCCACTCAGCTCTGAATTCCTTTTCATTTATCAGCCAATGAGCTGCTAAAAGTTACATACAGTTAAAATCTTATAACTATGTGGTTAAAAAAAAAAAAAAAAAAAAAAAAAAAGGCATTTTTGGTCTTTGCTTTGATATATGCACAAATTCCATCTCATTGTCATAGATTTCCCAGTATAACTGTCACCAAATATACAGAAGATTGGAACCAATCCAACAACTAATCAAGTTTTAACATTTAACTTGATGAATTTTAACTGAGTTTGTCTTTTAGATTTTAGTTTGTTTTTTTCTTCAGTGAAAGAAGCAAACACAACACATTGGGGAAGATATATATTAAGATAAAATATACTTCGTGATTTCACTTAGCGTTTGCAAAGAACCAGTACTTCCTAGATTTTGGGAGTCAGCTTTTTCAAATGACTATTACAACATAGCAGGAGCTGTGCATCCACAATCCCACTACGAGTTAGCCCTGTTAAGATTAATAAAATCACGCCCTTTTGCCACTAAACTACTCCTCTTGTTAACTTACCCCCTGCTCAGTCCCAACTTCTTGCACGGTTTCTGCCCAGATGGATCATGTACATTTCTACAGATGTGTTGATCTTCCATGGGCTTTTGGATCCGAGGAAGTTCTGACAAAGGCATACCTCCTTCTGAGCAGTAGAATATTGCCAGCTGAAGTCCTTCCCTATCTATAATGTATAGCAGAAATAACCATAAAACTGTCTTACCGTTTTCAGTGTGGCACCCACATCATATTGGCAAGTCTACGTACACACACACCCCCCCGAAACAATGCTAGCAGAAGAAAAAGGGGTCCCAGCAAGAGTAATATAGAAAGATCAGAGCATTTCAGAAAAACAGAGGGACAGAATTAGCCTGGCCAGAACAGCTGTTTGCCAAATAGAAAAGGGTGAAAGATGAAAATATTTTATTAAATACCATTTCTCCCCTGGTTTCACCTAGATAAATCAGGCAAAGGAACAGGCAGTTCCTCCCTCCTAGTCCTCCAGGGACACACAGCTTGTGAAAGAACAGTAAAGGATCATTTTACCAGCTCCCCACCAAACAAGGGGTAGAAGGCATAGCAAGTTGAAATGATGTACTGCACAAGTGCTTCTTCAAGATGTCAACTGAACTACTGCAGAAACTCAAGAGGCATCTTTCAAATGAACAATTCAAATGAAAAAGTTTAGACAGAACGTTACAAAACGGCGTAACTTTCAAAGACAAAATTAATATCTATTTACTCGTGCCACCCAGTGTGCATACAAACAATGCACAAAGCTGCTCATCAGCAAAGAAAAAGTATTGCACTGATCTCACAGACTGACTTTACCTGGTTTGTCACAGCCAGAGAGTAGGAGTAGGTCAGATGAGCCCAGGTTGGTATCTCAGAAAAGACAAGCTGACAAGAATCACTAAAGGTCCTCCTGCTTTGCTGAACAGTATTGAGAGCGGGCAGAAAAACGGGCCATTGGGGATAAAATAATTCAGGAAAACACACAGAAGAAGTACCTTTAAGTTTAATTGTGCATTTCTCTTGTTGCATGTCATAAGTGTCAGTACTCTGGACAAGGCAGCAGTTTGACCTGTGGAGGAAGACTTTTTTTTCTAACCAAGAAATGGGAATGGATTTGGTGTGGGAGAAGATGAAGAAGCATGAGATTCTTTCTTTTTTTTTTTTTTTTTTAAATTTAAGGTAGGATTTGAAAAAGATACAGATTTGAAAAAAGAATTTGACTTTCAAACCATTTTCCACTTCTTGATAAAAACCATTCAATTAAATTGTGTCTTTTTGCCACCAGGTCCTTCAGTGAAAAAGCCTTCTCTTTTTCTTTGCTTTTCTATTTTTGAATGAGTTTCAAGGTAGAACAGGTAAAACTAATAAAAACCACTGTGAGAGGGCAATTGCAGTTTTCTCAGAGTCACAATAACTTTTCCAATCCTAAATCATTTTGGAATCTAAGACAAGTGCATGAAGGGACAGCAGCATGAAGGAAGAGACGGGTTACCCAAAACATTGCAAAAACCAAGCAAGAAGTCTCCAGCATCCTCAAAAGCAACAGAAAGACCAAAGAAGGAATGCAGTCAGAGAGATGAAGATATTTCTACAAACAGTTATTTAAGCTGTAAAAGGAGTGGAAGCTAATTTCAAGGCAGGTAAGGTTGGCAGTAGTTTAAGACCTCTTGAGAAGTAGCCGATTGCTGACCCTGGTAAGAAAGAGAAGTTTAGTAAACTAACACATTTCCTTAAATTACGGTGTTCAGCAGCACAGTTAAGACTTCTAATCACCAGAAAGGTTGGGGAGGCGGGGGGGGGGCACACAAGGGGGCAGTTGATTTTAATTCATTCTTATCCCCAGGGTCCCTCTGTATGGGCAAACGAAAGCTGTAATGACCCACTGCATAAATTAAACCTCTCAAAGACGAAATACAATAGAAGATTGATGCATAAAGACAAAACTGGGCATAAAATAGGATGATAACTGCAAGGCCATAACCACATCTCGATGTGACATTACAGACTTGGGGAGCTTAACGTCTTGAAGATATTGCTCAAGGAAAGACTTTTAAACCTGTATATTAAAACTAATGAGCTAAATAGGCCATGCATTAAAAAACTAAAATCTGGTGTCATTCTTGGAAGAGTGAAGACAAGCACGATCATTTTTTGCTCCCCTGAATGTTGAATTACAGTGATTAGATTCCTCTACAAGCTGCATTAATTTGTTATTTGCATGAAGACAGTGTAATAGGAAAACATTTTCCACATTAGTGCAACAGACAGCTTTTATGCCTGAGCTCTATAAAGAATAAATTTGCAATTTTCCAGAAAGAAATAAGGTAATGAATAACTAGAATTCCAGTGTGGGAATACTACTTCTCTGTACAGTAGCCATTTCAATTAAATATACAAGATTTGAGACTACACCATTTTCATTGCTGTATCCTAAGAGGCATTGGTTTGCTTGAGCCATGCGGTCAGCTATTTTCAAATCATGTAAGAAAAAGTTAAATTTTAATTAAGAGTAAAGACAGTGAGGTCCCAAAAGAAGACTTAGTAAAAACAGGCTGACATACAGAAATATGGTAAAATAGGCATAAATTACTCATGATTTGTATTTCGTATTCTTAAATGTGCTCAGACCCAAACTGTGGCTATATTTTCTTGTAATCCAGCAGTACTTTTGCCATTTTTATTTAGCAAAAGCATTAATAAGGACCCTTTTCCTGCTGCAAAAATCTCACTAGATTTCATACAATCAAGGAAGGGATAGAGGTAGCCAAAAGCCAAAATTAAGGATAGTGGCTCAAAGCCTAATGTATTATTTTATCGACTTTGCCATGGGCTGGATTTCACACGCTTTCTTCCATCTTGTAAGCAAATAAATAGGCAGGTGACTGTTGTTTCCTGCTACCAGGAACACTGCTAAAGGGTTTACACTAAGTTATTTAGCGTTATATGCTGCCAGAGCAGGTGATTAAATCCAAAATTTACAATGAGGTTTTTTTCTTCTGAGTTTTTTAGATGGCAGACATCAGTCTGTTTACTCCAATTTGCTTTGTAGAAACGTCTGTTTTTTTCAATTAATTTTTAATAACTTCAACATAAATCAGAGTTTAAAGAGATAACGGTGTGGTGTAATGGTTCAATATCGAGATACAAAGAACTTTCAACAAATACAGATGTCCTACACCTTTAACCTATTGTAGCTGAAGACAATCACACCATCCTGCTTCAGGACTTCCTCTCTTTTTCATTTAACATCAGTGGGCTATGGTTAGTATTTTCCTGGGTTTAGTTCAGATGCTTGTCCTGAACACAGAATTGTAGACTAAATGCAAAATGGTGATAAAAAAGAAAAAACAAAACAAAACAAAACAAAACAAAACAAAACAAAAAAAACACCGCTTGAAAAGGTTACTGAACATCAAGATAAAGCAAAATCGAAATAGCTTCCAGAAAACTAATATTTGTATCCCTATAGTGTTAATTATGCCCTGGATTTTAAGGAGATTTTTAAATTGCCTCTTTCAACAGATGTTCTCTTAAAAGAATGGCTTATTTGGGAAATGACAGGTCTTTGTCAAAGCTTGCCCAGTGGAATACAAAAATTAGTGCCAAGTAACTATAGCCCCAAGTATTACTCTTTATTGTCAATAACAATATGCCACCCCTGTTAGCAGCTAGCTTGCTAATTATATGTAAGATATTCCAAGTAGCTGTAAAGAAATAGCTAGTTCAATTCCACTAGTTAAGTTGATATCCTTCCCCCTTCAGAGCTGGCCATAGTGAATCCACATAGGAATACATATGTATTATTAAAATACATATGAAAAGTGGTTTGATGACAAAAAAAATCCCAAACCCACCAAAACTCATCGACTCATCCAACCCCCCAAACATACACTGAAATTACCCCCCGGCTGCCTCTTCCTCCCTTCCATCATGTTCCAAACAAGAGGTCAATTTACAAAAAGTGATCAAAGATCAATATACGTCTGATAGCTATGGATATGATAGCTATGGATATTTATTTTATAAAAAGGAAAACATAATTAAAATTCGAATTTCTTTAATGCGATGCTATATTTTGGATGCTTTAAGCAATAATAGAAAATATCCCTTAAAGCAGATCTCAGACAAGCAGATATGAATATTCTCAACAAAATCCTGATTCCTAGAGTTAGAATCAGGAATGATAAATTTCCTATTTTGGCATCAATCAAATTTGAGAATCATGGATATTAATTTTTACAATGCATTTCTCACATTGTGAATGAAAACCAGAATTATTCTACCAGATAAATCTGAACAGTCTTTTCTAGTTTTCACATGAAGTAACGCAATTAGAATTAATCCAAGTCGCTATTGCTATGGAGTGCAACTCTTTGTGCATTTAGTTGGTCACCAGTTTCCTGTTAAAACAATTAACTATGTACCAAGAAAACCGTAACAGAGGATAAAAGACCTTCTCCATAAATAGCTTAAGAATTCTCTGTATCATAACTCAAAATGGAAACAGTAGAATGGGAAACCAAATGGGCCTTGTATTAAAATGCACATTTTTTGGCAAAATTATTTTGGTAATAATTGAGATCTTAATTGGACTGCAGTTTCAAAAAGATACTTATCTGGCATCCTCCCACATCAGCATCAGAACTCCTTTGACCGTAAAAGAGCCAGGATTTCAGCCCATACTTACCCTGATATGCTTCTGGGTTATTTTACTGAACTAAATCAGTGGGATTTGTCTGCTTCTTTTTAGTAACACCAGTCACTTCCTACCTATTTGGCACTCATCCTTAGAATATAATAGGTTTGGTACTGCCTTTTTCATTTTCAAATTCATGGTTGCTTGGTGGTCTTAATTTTCTCAGAGTATTCAAAGATGACAGATTAATAGGTGGTTCTTTGCAACTATGTGGGCAGATCTTTAATGGAGCTCATTAGTTTATATTAGTGAATAGCATACAGAGATGTGGAAGCTGTTCCAGGAGGACAACTGCTAAATAAAAAATTAAAAAAAAACAAATTAACAAAATTAAAATCCTCATTTCTATGATTAAATAAACAGGTCATTTTACGTGAAGAAGAAACCAAGTAAATGATTTATTTAGTATAAACATTAAAGAAAATTTAAAAATGTATTCTGGTGCTACAGTGGGGTTTTTTGCTACAAAATTCAGCTGTCCTTAATACCAGAAAAAGAGTATCTTTTGAGATTTACCAAGCATACCTTGTACATCTGTTTATCGTCTAGGACACTTAGTGGTATAATAGGCTGCTGCTCAAGCCAGCAGAGAATTCTGTGGGATCTCCTATCATAATAAGCCTTGAGCTAGGAATGGATTATGAAAAAAATAATAATCACAACATTAAATGCAAGTCAAGCTTGGCACTTAACCAAAAAACCCTGGACATTTATATTAACATGGCACACATAAAAGGATTTCATTTTCTACAAAACATTTTTTTATTTAACTTTATTGGACTTTTTTCCAGCACCTGCTTAGGTTTCCAGGTAACCATGAAGTTTAATAAACCTGTACAATGATAATTAAACACTGTAAATAATTTATCTGCTTAATCTTCCTAACTGGCCTTTTATTCCTTTGTAGAAGAGTGATCCTTGCTGACATTCTGAATAAGGTTGGCAAAATAAGTGCAGTGAGGAGTGGTAGCATAAAGTGGATTTGCTCTCAATAATGTATGAAGCCACATGCTGGGTAGAGGAATCCTCACAAAAGCGGTACCACAGCAATCTGTTCCTTTCATCTGCAGCCAGCATTTAAAGTGAAGGTGCTGCTCCGAATCAAAAGCACAATCATTCATTTGTGAGCAGATGTCCTTCACACGGCAGGCAGCACTTTTTCAAAACAGAGCTGAACAAATGCACTGCTGTGAGACAAGTTCCCCTACCCATTAAAGAAAGAACACAGTATATATTAATTTATCAGGTTGTTGAATGTTTTAAAGTAGAATTTATGAAGCAGAAAAAGCATGTGGTGAAACAAAATGGCTTTCAAACTAAAATATGAAAAAGCTCCTCTAGTTATTCGTTTGCAAAATGCAAAAGTCCAAGGCTCCTGACAATAGTTTATGCGGGAAATAAGCTGAAATGTGAGGTGTCTGATTTTCCACACTACACTCCGATTATTAACTAAAAGAGGCCATTAATTTGATAATATGTGTGTGATGGTAAGACTGCACGTATAGGTATTCGGTGTTCGCATTTGTTCATAGAATTTAGGATTAAATCAAAATGGAAGTTGTTTAAGGCTGCTGGGAATCTGCAGCATTTTTGCAAGGTAAACCTGAGAGCCGCTAAGAAAGTGAGGTCCGACACTTTTGGTTAAACAGATTTTTCTAGTTCCCTCTGCATGTGCAAACCTTTTTTGTAGAGCATTTCTTTTTCTAATAAAAACTTCTGGATGTGGTCCATGCACACTGTGGTAGACAGAAAGATTCACACCAAGTCCTGTGTGAGCCAGACTAGGATCTTTGTTATGAAAATGACCGCGGTTGCTCTTTCAATTTTTGGAGTGCATTCCTATTATACACATTAAAATATATATTATAAACTAACATACAAAAAACCTTTACTCCTTACTCATGATAATTTGACGCTCCAAATCTCACCACCACAACTACCCTCCGGTTACCCCCCAGCAATTTTACATGCTGTATGTATATTGATAACCACACAGTCCTTTCAAAAGCAAGATGCTATCAAATGAAGGCAAGTCAAATGCTTCTGCAACGACTAAGAGGAAGAAGAGGCAGCCACACCCCTTTATGTGTATTGTTTTAGAAATATCCGTTGGTTAGGTAGTTCCTCCGGGTCCTTTCCATAGTCCTGTTGTAAGAAGCATCAAGATACGAGATCTGCACCATAATTTCAGCCACAGCTTCCACAGTCTCCGCCATAATTTTAGTCACAGCTTCACCCAGTGCCACCTGCAGTCGCAGACAGGCTGCGTAAAACCCTCCCACCCACTACCCCTGCACGCGTGGCCTAAAAGCTCCCTGCAGGCTGTGCTCAGCTCTCTCAGTACCTGGTCACACCCAAAGACACATCAAACCTTCAACACCATCTGCTTTTGCCAACAGCAGCCGCATCTTTTCTGTCCTTTCCCCTCTCCCATAACACGGCTTCTGAACACACCAAGATTTACAATTACTTCATCCACATTAAATAAATGCACGGAGTTTTGCTGCCCACACAGAAAAAAGGTTGATTCCTTCTTGCAGAAACATACTATTACTAGCGGTATAATTATTATAAGGGGGACTGCAATTTAAACCTGAATCTCTGTTTATATATGCATGATTATTATACCAGGAGTCATTTGTGGATAGCACACAGATAAAAATGCAGCTAATAACTCTTACTGTAATGATTAATCAATTTATGAATATATTATTTAAACTAATAGTTCAGGTAGGGTATCTTAAACAAGTTACAGAGTACATTGACCAATTCAAATAGCAGCTACTAGATCAATAAGAAACTATAAGTAACTCTAGGGAATAGGTACAGTTGCATAAGAAACTGTGAATTTTTAAAATCCCTCTATCGGGAGAACAACCTCATCAAAAATAATTGCTTTAGGCCATTACCTTTGGATTTTGGCAAACTGTATGGTAAACTAGCATTTGAAATAAGACTTTTACACTGTATAACAAACTATTTTTATACTGGTTTCATATATATATTTTTTTGTAATAGTTGAAGGAAAAACAATACCTGATAGTTCTGTTTAGTTTTTCAACTCATTAGTATTTAATATACAACCCAGTTTATGTAACATGTGAACACACTGTAAAGACTGTGCCCTAGACTCAATATAAATGAAATACACTTATTATAAACATAAAATATTTTTCTCTTACAATTTACAAGACAAAAAAAAAACCAAAAACAACACCTTTAAACCAAGTATTTTAAAGGCAAAATAAACAAAGAAAGAAAAACAAAACAAAACCCCTAAAAATGAAACCCAGCAAACAAGGGCAAAAATTAAACGAATCAAAGGCAAATCAAAAGGAAAACCTCATTTTCTCATAACCCATTTCAGGAAATGTTAATCCTAGTAGAAAAGAAATTTGTGTAATGCATAATAATAAAGACTTTTATCCAAACGTCACCAGAAGTAAGTTCCTTATATGCATGTTTTAAGTATAAACATACATATTGAAAAGTCAAATTGGGCCCGCAAATGGCAGGCAGTACCGTAGGTACCTAGTTACATCTGGCAATTTAGCTTGTTGGCAACCACCATGAAAAGGTCTCTGTACTTTGATTTAGTACTTTTCTTAATCTGAATGTATAACTTTAATCTTTCAAAGTAGGATTTTTAATTAAAGGTACCAAGTGCAAATTCTCTAAGTAAGCCACTGCCCTCCACTCATTCTGATGCTAAAGGTGTGCTTTATCTCCGTTTCGAGTGATACTGCATTTTAAAAATTAATTAGTAGCTTGCAAGAACAGCCACACATTATTGAGTAAGTAACAGCATTTAAGTGAAACAGATGAAATATTGGTAAGCAATGCAGACCACAGTATAAGTATGTGAAGGGGGTCATAGGCTAATCCCTATTGATTTTCCAAGTATGCGTACAGCACCGCTGGGAAAGGCCAGTTCTGTTGGCAATCAGCTAGCACAAATACATTATAAATCTTACTGTCCACCTTCACTGATCAGTGTCACTTACTTCCTCCACTAAAGACCATGAGGAAACTACAACAAATCCACTAACAACCAGGGAAGAATTTTAAAACCATTTTTTCCTAAAGCACAATTTCAGAACGCTGGTGATGTACGTAAGGTAAAACAGAAAATATATAGTACTTGTAATAACTGTTCAGAGAAACGATCCACAAGAAAACAGCTGGGCCACATAGAGGAGGAACACAAATAACGAGTAACAAGTAATTCACATTAATCTTATAAACTAACATGAAAATTTGGAGCAAATATTTTGCATTGACCAGGGAACTCAAGAACATTCATCTCCCAAAGCTGAAGACAATATTGCACTAGTGGAGAAGGAGCAAGCAGACAGCTGTCTAGAACCGTGCACGATAACCACCTTTTAGTGCAAAATTCACTGCAGAAGAGGTAAGCAGGTCTGCAGCTGCGATTGCACTCCCTTGCTGCTGAACGGATCATTCCAGCTATTCAATTTAGTCCTTTCACTCATGAGTAAACTAACTGATATCAACCCACCTTTATGCTCATTTATTAGTAAGTTCTGTAACTTCCATATTGCTGCAAAAGGACCAGTACACTTCCTCCCCAAGTTCTGTCCACCTTCTCCTTTTCCTCCGGGAAATAACTCTAGAAAAAATCAAGTTCATTCAGGAACACCACATGTCATTTTAGAAAGGCCAATAAAGAAGTGTTGTCTAAAAAGAATGAGATCAAAAAGTCTTTCTGGGAAAATTTTGTGGTACAGGAGCCCATTTGTTGTCTGTTTGCTTTTCCTTTTAAGCAAGCACTGCTGCAGTTAGGATGTGTTTTTAAGAACCACTCAGATGCCCCTGTGAGGAAAGATATTCCTGAGCATTTCCAGCCACTGGTGCAAGCCCCGGTGCCACAGATAAGGAGCACAGTGTTTTACGTATTCAAACATAAAGATTCAAAGCCATGAGCCTACTTCCACAAGGCACAAACAAAACCACCCACTCCATTCCCTTGTTCCACCATCGATGTTCTGCGTCTCCTTTCTTTGCTGTCCTGTGATGAAATTTCTTGTACAGGAATGGTAACAAAAATGCCAGAGAAGCATCCAGGTCTTGGTTTGATATAAAAATGCTTGACCGGATTTCTTCTCAGACACGTCGTAGGAACAATTTACCTCCATAATTATACATCTGTCTTAGGGCTTTTTTCTATACATTTCATATGATTCATTATAGATACCTATGCAATATAATGAATTGCACAGATTCGGGAATTACAGAGTTTGGGGGGGGTTTCTTTTATTGTTTTCTTTTTAAGAAATGTTGTGAATACTTTATAACATTACGTGTTGAATGAAAGAATGATCCATGGGTCCAGGAAAGAGCTCCAGTGTCTATAAGGCAACTCATATATTGGACACAATAAAGAGTTTAAGGCTTAACCAGCTGACTTAGCAGGGGAAACAAGGGTAGTGTTGTCAAATGCACAAATGAGGTACTGAAAAAAGGGTAAAATACAACTTATTTCATGTTATTGTTACCATCTCAGCGGGTATATGAGACAAGACTGATTGATAGACTGATTCTGAAATGATTAGTGCTTACATAAAAGCAATATAGGAGCTTTAAAGCCAATGCATAGTGCATTTAAACGGCTAATACAGTTAAACACCATTTGGTTTGATGCAGAAAGTAGTAGTTAAACTGGTTCCGTATTAACTAAGCAAAGTGCAAAAATCAAGTTGTGCTAATTGCTCTGTAGATGTGACGTTCCAAAACAAATACTTCCATTGTGGAATGAGGTTGTGCTACAATTGACAATTCCAACCTAGTTGTACATAATATATCACAGGCAATACAACATGCAGTTCTTCACTTTTTTAATCATAACAGACTTAGCAGTTCTGTTGGCTGAAAGTGGAAAAAACCACTAGCTTTCCCTGCAAATCTGGAACACTCCTGAACAGAACTTCTACGGTCTTGGCTTCTGCTGGAAACCCAGTTTACATTCACTTTCAGTACAGCATGTGTTTGTAGAAAGCAGCATATAAAATCAGCTCAAAAGTTCCATTTAAAAATATCATTTAATGGAATTTTAAACTGTCTAAGAAGATGGATACACTGTGTTTGTTTTCTACATTAATGATCTATAAAAAGAATGGAATAGATCATAAATACAGTATTTTTTTGCAACAGCCTTTACTAAAAATGCTACTACTCGTGTTTATCATTTATATCCTCATATGCAACCTCAAAATTGATTACACTTTAAACCATACATAACTTGCTGTGTTTTTCATTTTGAGTCATATTGCAAACACTTTTATAACTCTGTTAATATATTCCATATTCTTATTGATTATGAATATTTCTTTAGGAGATTTTATTGCTTTTCAAATAAAAAATGTTAGGTGTTTTAAAAAATAGAAAATAGTATTGCAACTTATATACTTTTCTTTCTCATGATAATTCTAATATAAAAATTGTTAGCATGAATATTTGCAGACTATCGTTTTTCACATTTTAAACTCAAGAAATAAAATGGAAACAGCTATTAATATAAGGTACTGCATAGGTCCCAGATTCTTTTTTCTCCCCTCAAATCTCTATTTAAGCTGTTGGGCTGAATCCATAATCGTTTTGAACACTTAAAAAAATTAATATACCAAAGTAGTGTCCATATAAAACATCATGGTTTTATATCAGGTATACATTATCTTTCCTAATTACTACTGCAGTTTGCAGACTGAAATACAATTTATATTTAGGATATGATTTTGCTATTAATTATCAAATTGAAAAAAAAAATAAAATCTTGCATTATAAATTCTCTCTTGGAAATTAATGTTATTCTTTTTTTCCATAATCCTATCACACAAGCAATAAGTGCACTGCAGCATGAACACTTTAATTTTTCCAGTTAGTTTTGAGCAAGCCCAGAGGTGAGGTTTAATAAGGATCAATGGCACTTTATCTGGGACAGGGCCACTTCACAGCATGCAAATTACACAGTAACACTTAAAAAAAGAAATAGATTTAATTAAAAAAAAAAAGTAGAACCACAGGCTCTGGAAATTCAATTAAAGGATTTATGCAAAGGTTTGCTAGGTTTTTATATGCAGTTACTGCTTATATAATGAGCTTTTCATATTAAAAATCAATAGGTAATCTAGAGTTGAAGATCATCCCCTTAAATACATTTTTGAAATCAATTTGAAAAATAGTCCATCAACTGCTGTGACTACTCTTGCTGCTTCGATTAGACTAAGAGCAATATTTAGATTGTAAGACGTGCTATGGAATATCTATGCTTGGATTTTGCTTTCAAGTGTTCTTATACTTTTAAGTGCCCAAGCTAATCACACAGTCATTCAAGACTGTGTACAATGGATAAATAATTAATTTAATTACTAGTAAGGGCATTAAAGTCCTGAAACATGCCCAAAACCTGGGCATCTCATAGCACAATCTGACAATATTTTGAATGTATGCAAAAATCTACATCTATGAATCTCTTTGCTATCTTTCTTCTCAGCCTGATAGCCACTTAGCACACCGAGATAAATATTTCTGTTTATAACTTATTAAAGTCACCAGCTTAGGAAGCAATTAGCCTCACACTTGTCTGAAGCGCAACTTTCACACATCATGAATTTAAAGATGGAACAGGTCCCATGTCCTTCAGGTTTAATCTAATTTGCCAAGATGCTGTGGTGATATAAGATCATTATATTAAAGTCCAAATCTCCGAGTTAATATTCAGCACTTATCACAAATTCACATCTCACGCAAGCAGGCACACCTTCAAAAAGAATGGAGATGGACCCATTGCATCAGCACCTGATTTGCATCTGCCTAACCAATTGCAGAGTTTGTAAATATCCTGAGGTGAACATTATAAAGCGGTCGCTCAACTGTCCTTTTTGCTCCACAAAAAACCCCAAAGCAGTCAGAGCTATCAAATATGGAGAATCCAAGGGCTGTTCTTGCAGCCTGATAGTCTCTACACAACAGAGGATAAACATAAGATTCCTCCCTTGCGCAAGTAGACCTTTCACATCAGTCTCCATCCATTCATAGGTCTTTCCATTTCACTCCTTAATTTAGCACTAGGTTGTCCAACGTACATTTTAGCCACTGAGAAATTCTTGGACTAAAATATTCTTCTATGTTTACACATAAGGTCTAGGCACCACCCTTTGGCGGGTTTGGATGCTCATGAAATGTAGATTCTAAATAATAGATTCTAAATAAGGAAATACAGAGGGACAAACAGAACTCATCTCTCATGTTCATATGATAGGGAGGAAGAAATTTTTCTTTCTGTTGTTGGTTATACATTCATATATATACATATGCACATACGTGTTTCATTATCTTAATTCAATACTTTAGAAGAAACATAATTTCTTTATAAAAGGTTTGAAAAATGGTTCTGGCATATAACTTCTACACATGAAATGAAGCAAAATGACAACCATGAGAGTAAGGGATTAGACAAAATTTTCTCTATCTCTAACATGCTCTGCCAAGCAAAGTATTTCAGCTATGAAATACCCTCAGAGGCAAATACATTATATGAAAGTTTCAGAATAAGAAGAAAAATAAATAGTAGCTGAAAAGTAACTAATAGTTTTCAGTTAAAATGATGATATTTAATAACAAAAGCATACTGTTCAGGAAGTGAATTTACCAATAGATTGCCTGACAAAAGTTTATATTGTTTAAACATGCTTCACCAATAACACCCAAAATTTCTGCTTCAGTACTTTATTCTTTACACCCGTTCTGCATCCATCACTGAAGAATATCATGGAATTGAAGTACAGACTGCAAGAACAAATACTCCCTCTGTCATTTCTCTATTAAATATCTTCATAAGCATTCTCTGAAGCGCATTTCTTTATTGGATTTCAATTGTTTCTTAAAAGAAAAATCTCAAAGGAATCAAAGAAAAATGTTTGCTTACTCTCATTTCAAAAGAAATGTGGATACAGACTAATGCTATCTTTTTCCATAGGTTTGAAACAAAGACGTTAATGAACAGTAGCTTTATTTTAATCTTTCTTCCTACAAACTGAATTTCTCATGCACACCATATTTTTCTACACTTTTACATTTTAAACACAGTGTAAGTACATGAGGGGATCAAAGAGTTTCAGATGAATCTGAAGAGTTATAGCAAGGGTAACGAGGGTCCTTAGTTTCTAATGACAGAAGCATATGCTCTCAACTTTCTAAACTGCATCCAACTGAGCCATTTATCAAGGCCTGAAACTTTTTCATTATTTAAAGCACTACGACAGCTTTCCACTTGATGCCTTGGAAGTACACAATAATAGAGACTCTATAGTCATTAATTATAATATCAGCTGGTTGATGAAGTTACTGTACTTGCTGCTTGGTGATTTCATTTTTAATTGCAGCAGGTGGTGTGGAAATAAAGTGATGTACTGCCACACACGGTCACCTCAATAGTATTTTCTTTTTTATGTATAGATAAATGCAACCTGTTTTTTTGAAAATTCCTTCTGGTTTATATCCCACTGCATCTAGTAGCGGCAAGGAAAAATGAGCACACAGAACACACTGAAAATTAGATGCTTAGAAATGAACTAATGGTAGACATATTGTCCCCATTTTTTTTTCTTTTCAAAATATTTAAGATACTGAGTTTTTTCCTCGTGTAAAGATTCATGGTTTCCAAACACAGCTGTCATAAATAACAGTCAAGCTACATGTAATGTGCAAGTTTTTTCTTCTAATTTTTGGTCTTACTAATCTGCTTGATGAAGTAGCCACATTTGAACTCTATGCATCTGAAAATAAAGATGCAGTCAAGCAAAATCAAACTTCAACCATATTAAATTCTAAGAACATCCTGGTGTGTTCTTTATTTTTTGTCCTATTTTGCAATTAGTCTTATATGCTTCATTGGTCTACTAATTTATTAACCCATATATCCACATAGATTTTTGCAATTTAAAATCCATAAGCATACTGAAAGCAAAAAATGAATTAAGACAACAATTGTATGTACTGATTTGTCCTTTTGTTGTCTTCAGACTGCTGTTGTATATGCTTTCAAATAGTTTGTACTGTTCTTTTGATACTGTCTACTCTTAAAAGTGTATTTTCCTTCTCGGTAATGTTTTCATTTCATTAATCTCTAATTTTACAGATTAGATAACTGTTACAGGAGATTTTGCTGCCATAGGTTTTCCATGAGATTGATAGGTAATAAAAACTGGTGTTTCCTAATGGCCACAGACATCCGTCTTCTACATAAATCAGCAAACTCCCTTAAGAATCCCTTATACCCAAGTCATAGATCAATTGTACTCAAGCCTCATTACAACACACACAATCTCTGTTCTCTGAAATAAGGCTGTGCTACCTTAGCTCAAAACTGCATTAAATGTAATTAATACAACCGTGATGTAAATGGACACAGCATTAAAATGTATATCCCCAGGGAGAACAGGTTGTGGAAGCAGCTACGTGCACTGTCATGCATGGTACACATGACTAGGGAAAAATGTTATCACACTTCCTTACTTGGGAGTTAGAGTAGTTACACCACAAACTGGAGAAGCTGCAGTGCCAGGAGCAGCCCTGCCTCAGCAGCACACTCCTGTGGCACAGCAGCAGCAGAGTAGCAGCTGGACACCATCTCTTTCCTAAAGAAAGATGTTGTAGCCTGGCAAATCCTCTCTAACATGATGTTAACTTCTACCTTCAAAAAAAGCTACACAAACATCACTGGAATTCCAAAAATTCAAAGGAAAGGACACTTACTGTAGGTAGTGAATGTAGGGAAAAGTCAGAGGTGATGTGACTTGTTTGGGTGTAAATTAGGGAAAAGGTAGGTGGCTTCTAACAATTTAGTACTTTATTTACGTACAACAACTAGGTCATTTGGAAAAGAATGCTGTTGAAAGAGGGAATCCACCAAGCCAAACGGAGTGTGTGGAAGTGCTAGAAGGTGTCCAAACCCAGCAAACAAACAAACAAAAAGCTGTTCTTCTACAGACGAGTCTTCAGTGTTCCCTTGATGACAGCACTGTTCCTTCATTGTAGGAAGGAATTTGTCTAAAAAATCACCAGGCCAGTACTGTCAGCTTTCATAAATATATTGTTTCGCTCAGACAGAACGCAACTTCAGAGACTGAGAGTAGCCCAGCTATAAACAGGACTTTATCAGTGTACTCTGGGTCTTGCTTCAGACCCTGAAGAAAGCTACAGTGCCTGAAATCTCTGTGATTTGCTGACCCTTCTCCTCTTACGAGCTCCTCTTGGGCCCCCTGTTGCTATGCATAGTGGGTAACAAGGATTCAGACCACATAACAAGACAGCTCAAGTGGTTTTGGAGAAGAGCATACAGGCAGTAACGTCTCCTTTTCAAATAGCTCTCAGTCAAACGCTGAATTTGTTCAATATTTATTTTACCTATTGCACTGATTTCCAGAATGGGCTTCTATGACTGATGGAAAACAAATCGTAGAACTGGGGCTCATAATCACCAAGAAGTTTGGGAATCATTGCTATGAGGTATTTCTTATCTGACACACATAGCCATTACATAAATCTTCTTGAAATGTTCTAAATTCACTGATCTCACCTACTCAGAAAGATGTTTTGCATCTTCCTTTTAATTAACTTTTTACATTACTACTACAGTGGCCTTTCTGTATGCATAAGGCAGGAAACCAGGTTTGGGTTGGTTAATAACGTAACTGAAGCATTCAAATATGCAAACAAACCCTGGAGCAAAACTCAGCTCTCATGCACAACAAGATTCGTAGCACTGAAAAAGGAACAAAGTTTGGCACCTTTTGCTCACAAACACTGAGCACAGAAGCAGGTTATCTGATTTCAAGGGATTAAGCTCTCTGTATCCTGGGTGCCTGTTGCTTTCTAGTGCAAGTAGATTCAAATCTATGAAAAGCAGAGCGACCACATTTCTCACACTGTAGGACCACCCCATGTTATTTCTTTGTGCAACATAAAGGCAAAAATCATGACAATAAAAAGCTTGGACTTTGGCCACATTCATTCTTCTATCATTTTGTTTCATGGTTCCTTTCTCTCTCCTTTTAGTTTTGGATTCTTTACGTTTTTGTGGAATTTTACCCCCTTACATACCCATAGTGCAGATGTGTAATGCAACCAAAACAGCATCAAACACGTGCAGAATAAACATTAAAGTTTCAATAGTCTTCACATTAACTACTCAATCTAGTAAGTAGGATTACACCTTCTATCAATTTTACCAGCTAATTTGTTGGGCTTTTTGTCCTGGCTTACTTTTCTGTCATCCTCTATAAGAGAATTTCAGTGTTTCCACGAGGGTACCAGAAGTAATACTGTATTACATTTTCAAAGGCTGCACAACCTCATTTGCTGTTGTACACTGAACAGATATAAGAATCATTAACAATGAGCTGAGACCCACAATGTCATATGATCCAAATGCAAATCTTCAAGGACATTTATTTCCTCCATTTCAGGAGGTAATTGAGTCTCTAAACCACCCACAAAGATTACAATTGTAAAAATAGTTAATCACTTGTCCCATAAAAATATTTATACCGAAAGAATTTTTTTCATCTATGAATATGAAAACTAGTAAGATAGACTAAAAAATGGATCTCCTTTATACTGAATTGCCAAATCCAAATTGTAGTTGCCCATGCTAAAATGAAGTAAATGAAAACTACGAAACAACTTATATATGAGTAACATTAGCATTAGTCTCGAAATTAATGTAAAGGGTGGCCTTTTGATTCACCCGGCATTAAGGAAGACATCCCTGTCAGTCTCTCATTTTTGCACTGGACACATGATTCCTAATACGTGTATCATAGTTGAAAGACAGTAAAAATAGATCCAGCTTAGAATAGCTTTGCTGCTCTGTCCCTAGCCATGAACAAATGCAAGGGAAAACAAGTGTAACATTGGTTTTCCTTTTGAAGACAATCTCCTTTAAAGGTGAAGCAAGGGTTGGCAGTTACAGAAAACATGCAATACACATTTCTCATGGAAAAAATCGGGAAGCTCAGCTATCACATTAAAAGGAGTTTTTGAGTTTTTTAAATACATAAAAAGGTCTTGCAAACAATATCTGAAGACTGCAATTCAGAATCTTTTGATCCTTAGTAAGAGCCAAACAGATTGCCCGATATTTGCACATGCTGCCCTGGCAGAAATACACAGAATAGGAAGGGCGTGTCTTGTAGAATTACAACCACACCTATCATCTACCACCCTCAAAGTAACAAACAATCGACGTCCGCTATAAACCCATGACAGAAATCATTAAAGCTATAATTATATTATACCATAATTACAGAAAAGGGAGAAGCCAACCAAAAAGGAGGATGTATCTCAATCAACACTGGCAAGAAATTAACCAAAAGAAGGCAATTAACTCCTCTGTATTCTAGAATATGTTTCTACCGTTGGGAATTATTTAGCTTGCCGTACATACAGCTTCTGAGAAAAGAGAGAATGCACTTCATGAAACCAAGGAAAACTTCCTCTCCACTTAAAAGTAACATGAACTGAGTCTCACAGAACCACGTGCAAAGAATGTGCTATTGGGAGGAGGAAGGTCAAGGTAGTCCTGATTCCTCAAGTGCATTGTTAAACCTCAGAAAATTGGGGAAATTACACACTACTCCCCAGAGAAATCTCTGCCAAGGACCTTGTCAGCAGAGCTTTCCTAATCTATCAATTTACCTCCATACATTTATGATCTTTATGAAAATAGCTGTTAACATAATCCAAAGACATCAAGTCATCAGGGATTGGTGAGAAGCACAGACATTTGGGAACAGAATGAGAGCAGAAAGTCTCTAAATTAACATTCCCAACAATGCAAAAAATGTATGCTTTATTTCAAAATTAATACAACTTGAATGTGCTTTTGGGTTTTGATTTTTGTTTCCTAACGTAGCTAGTATACACAAGACAACATCCTGATTAACTGATTAACAAATATAGACAGAGAACCCACATTACTGTGCTTCTCTGCAATACTCAAATTTTCAGTTTAGCAATGTCTATTTCAAGCTTTTATCAGCACTAATTTCAATGAAAAAAATGGTCGTAAAATTCAGAACAGAGGGAAAACAGACCTTAATTAAGCAAAGTGTTATCTCTTCCTATTATAATGAAAGCAAAGTTACAGTTATATTTTTACCAAGATTTTTCCCCACTTAATGAAGACATTATCCATGAGATTTCAAAGTCACTTTACAAAAGAGCATTCAAGAGACATTAAAGTCAGCTTAAACTAAAAAGTCTTTTTGAAGTCAATAAACAATAAAAAGAACAATGAAAAGACAGCCTTTGATCTCTTCTTACTCTAAAGTCTTTAATTTCTGTTTTAATCTACTAGATGCATTAAGTCTTGTTTTCAGATATTTTTCACCTGCAAAGTACAGTAAGCTTGCCTTGATTTTTTTTTTATTCATATATATTCTTACTGTATTAATGTACACTTCTCATTACCAAGAATGGGTGTCATCTGGAAATTCTCCCACCAAAATAAACAGAAAAAAGTTTAAAAATTATTTTTCATTCTGTTCTCTTTTAAAATTTCTTTAAAAAGAAAGAAAAATGTAAAAGGAAAAAGAAAATAGTGTCTTCAGCTTTGAAATTTGTGAGATCAAAGACTATAATGCACATGGATTTTTCAAAGGATAAATTATTAACAACATGGGCAAACACGTACTGGTCAATAACATGGTCAAAGAATGGTAAATTAAGAGCATCTCTCTCCAGCCAATTACAGTTAATCTGACCTGCGTGTTTGCAAAAAAAATCCAAGCAAATTGCGAATTGTGACAAGCTCTTGACCAGGTTTAGTAGCTCAGCATTTTAACATTTCTTAACTTCTGTTGATCCTTTCCTCAGCTGTATAGGCCATGGATGTAAACAGGAAAACACAAAACTGCGATGAATGAAGGTGTGCAGCAAGTCTAAAGGCAGAGGCAGCCATTAGTCCCCATTGTGCCTCCCATTTCTTCCAGGTATCTTGTATGACCCCAGTTAGAAGTGATATATACTGGTATATACCATACCCGTGGTATATACCATACCTGGTCACCCCTGATACCCATGACGAATTTCTCCTCTACAAATAAGTGCGTCCTTCTGGTCTTTGCACAGGAA
The DNA here is from genome assembly GCF_003259725.1 of Athene cunicularia. NCBI lineage: Eukaryota > Metazoa > Chordata > Aves > Strigiformes > Strigidae > Athene > Athene cunicularia. The sequence continues at coordinate 4,156,490 of NW_020799113.1, forward strand.
CACAGGATCATTCTCAGTGTAAGACAGAAGGGAGAACCACATTCTCCCTTTCAGACCCAAATCACTGTGGCAACCTGCCGGTTCACTCTTTACGTGCATCAGAGAATTTCAAAACGAGAGACACCACGGGATGGACAGTCGAGTGCCAGCTGGGCTGAGCCGCCATGCCTCATGCCCTACGGCCTTTTCTCTACACCAGCACTGTTGTTGCCTCCTGCTTGCGAAGGCACCTTTCCAGATGTGAGGGCCAGATGAAAGCTGTATCCGCCACAGAAACAGCCTTCCCCTTCCTCTGCTATGCACACCTCACCTAGAAACCCGATAACAATTAAGTGCCATTATTGCCTTAGTTTCTCTTATTTCACAGATCAGGTTTTAACTTAAACATGTCGTGTTTGTAGGATTAAAAGTGAATCCTGGGCCTTCACTGACCTCAATTAAAATGCCTCTGATTTTTGGTATCTAATCATCCATTCTGTCTTAAAAATATTTCATGTTGCCAAGTTTTGCCGATGATTTTTATAAGACTAGAAATATTTATTTCAGAGCCCACTGAATATCTGTGAAATGTGAGATCTTAATCATTCATTTCTAGAGTGGGATATAAATGGGAACACCAAACTACTGGCTCTGAATTCTGCTGATATAAGAATTTTACATTTTTTCATACAATATATTTCATTTTGACTCAAATAAAACTAAATTCTATGGGACAGATCTTCTCTAAAAAAGAAAATAACCATGTAGAAATTTAAGCAATGTCTTTTTCTTACATCAAGTTAAGCAAAAAGACTAAAATTTTCACTTTGCTCATGGCAGATATACTTAATAAAAAGAATCAGACTGAGAGCACTTTACTACGTTCAGACTAGCCTTTTATTGATTTGGATGTGCTATGAACCACATTATCTAATCTACAATAAGCCATTTACCAAGTGCAATGATCTATGGGCTAAAAGGCTTAGATTTTTAGTTCCATTGTAGACTTTTTGATGAAATGGTAGATCATCAGAGAATAACACTATAATAAGATTGTGAGGGACACAAGTGTCAATATTAGGAAATTAGAAAGTTTGGCTTACTGTTTTAAATCCTCTTGCTGTTCATTTAAAAGCCCAATATCTCTTTTTCTAGACTAACTGTGTCTGTATATTTAAGAAAGGTCCCAGATGACATCCCACGGGATGTCAAGTTCACAAGGGCTCATCTAACTTTTTTTTTTAAATATTTTTAATATTTTAATATTTGTAATATTTTTATTTTGCAAAACCACAGTCTGAGCACATCACAACTATTTGGTGATGCATGTTCTATATATAAGGATACAAGTTATCATGATACTGTCTTCTTGCTATTGCTGTCTGACATGATCCAAGTTTCATCTGCTGCACAGGTGATCTTAGCAGGTTCCCCTAGAACAGATTTGACGCATTTTGCATCAGAAACTTTTCTTTACCTATATGCACAGAGCCTTGAACTCTGAGATCCCAACTGAGGTCCCAATTAGGCTTGTGACTTAACACAGAAACAAATGTGGACTAATGCTCTCCCACAATCTTGTCTCTGATTGCCTCCCCTCTAATTGTCATCTTTGGCCAGTTTCGCACACAGGAATTCTCCAGCTGCCACCAGAAAATCCCATAAATATCTCAAGATGATTCATTGTTCTATGTCAATCTAGGAAAGAACCATACACAAGATATGAGCTCACTTATTTTTTGGTATTGCTTTTGGATTGAAATAGGTAATGCTGAACTTCCTGGCAATGTATATCATAACTTCCTTCTCAAATTATCAATTCATGCGAAGACAACTTCTTCCTAAAAGTGGTTGCTTTTGGCAAACTTGGACTCAGGGGTTTGTCAAAAAACATAACAGTGCAAAGCAGATTTGCAACAGCATAGGCATCATCAAAATAACATCTCATGTTAACAAACAGAACAAAAATTCAGTGGCTTTCATTGGGAAGAAATAAGATCCACTATTTAGTACTAATTAAGCGAAAACCAAAGCACATTTATGAGATTATTTTATCTATAGTTCTATGGCAAATTTTACTGCATCATTTCTGAGTAAGGCTGACATGCAGAAGTAAATGTACTGAAGACATTAACATCACTTTTAAGCAACTCAGGTTTTGATGTTCTTAGATTTTTGTCGTACTGCAACTACTAGGACGCATTGCCTCGTTTTTTGAGAATAAAAAAAGGAAGTGTAACTAGTTCAAAGCTACCATGTAACTTCACAACAACTGACACTAGCTATAATATCAGCCGGTTTGTATTAAGATGTTATTGCACCTTTCCAGTTCTAATCGCCAATTATGACTCTATTAGTCCTACTTGGCAGTTCATCTGCTCCTGCATCAGCTAAGGGGGACTTGGAGACGGACCTCTGATCTTCATGTTTCCGCTCCAGTGAGTGCTCAGCACAGCGGCTGTCATCTTGAGACACTGAGGAGGTAAGGCATCGCCTTTTCTAAGATAACTACACCTGACCTTACAACAATTTACTAAGGAAATACCTGCCTAATGGCAGTGTGAGTGCAGTTTCTTTTACACTCACAACAGCACTGCAAATTAGAGACAACAGGATAAATCTATGACCAGCTCACTAGACACTTCATTAAATCACTGTTCCCTTGCCTTGTAGAGCACTAATAGAATCACAGCCCTCGTTAGCTACTGAATAAAAGATCAATCACATTCTTTGAGAGCTCTTGCTACCAGCTTCCAGAGGAAACAAGGAAAAAAAAGACATATTTAGGATCATCAGTAAGATTCTGAATGGCCTCACTGCAAGTTGGTTAAATTACCTTTTCCACAACTGACTCCGACTGTAATACTCTGAGGAACTTGTTAAGTCTGCTTTCAAAAGCTGCTATCTAATATATGACTACCAGGCCCTGGTCAAAAGTTCATAATGTGCATATGTAAAAAGGTACTAAATTGCCTGAGGGCTAAAACCAGAGGAGTTTAATTGCAGCAAAATGCTGAAAATGGTCTGTTGAGGGTCTTTCTATTGGGATACTGCTGGCACTAGCTGATTGAAGTACAGCACATAAAAGCCTTACAACAATATTTCCTTAAATGCAGCTGAAACTGCTAGCACTTGCTAGTGCATATATGGTGTGCCAAGAGGAAAAAAAAAAAAACCCTCAACCTTCTCTAAAACAAACAAAGATTTAAGGATTCATATTAATTCATAACTCAAAAGTGTGTGGATAAAAGGAAGAATTAAATCACAGTGAATATCTGTCAGTGTAAGTCGTGTCATAGGCTCCACACCTTGTTATGGTGGGAAATGTAAGTACATATATAAACATATTTAATTGGCACCCGTTAAGATTCACTGCAATGAAAACTGGAAAACATCTTCCATCAATCTATTTATGACAACACTTGGAAATTTTGGAAACAGTCACCTATGAGACTGAAGATTCCTGTATTTAGCCTGAAATCCAAGGACTTGTTTGTAGTACTTTGAGAATGATTTCTCTAGTTATTTGCGTGATAAAGAAAAAACAGTACAGGAAGGAAAAAAAACCAAACTTTTTTTCTCTGAAACCATTCAAAATACACCTTTTCTATTGAAAACTAAAATCCCAACAATATAAATGCTTAGGAAAAATGATCATCTGAAAATTAGGAGGAAAAAACAAATTCCTCACTTAATTGTATTACATTTGATTATCTTAAAAGTATTCTGTTATCTCAACAAAAACCATGTACATTTTAATGCTTCACATAGTAAACACAAGCAGAATATTTTTCTTTCTGCGTGGACACTTATGAACCCTGAGAATCTGAAACTGAATCAGAATTGCCTGAGAATTTGAATTTTGACAATAAACAGCCATCTGAAAAAATAACAGGTGATCATCTTCAAATTTTGCTCTTATTGTAGAAAATGGTGTGATTTACTCCTCAATATATTTTATCATTAACTTGGCCAAAACATATCATTACAAATATTTAAAATGGCTACGGTGAAAAATTTCTCCTGACTTTTTAAAAATTTTATTTTTACCTTTTGAAAACTACACTCACATGAAATATTATCCAACATGCTATAGATACTAATTTGAAATTTTAAGTTAAATTTCATTTCTTCTTTGCCAGTTTCTCTTTAGCTCAAGCTATGTGCAAGTTAAGGCATGTACTATGAAGGAAATGACATTAGGTCAGTGTAAGCCCCTTCATGAAGATTGCAGTAGGAATTTTCCACGCCCAGTTATTTTTTCCCAGTCATGTATCTGTTGGAGGCCATACTACAAACTGCAATAAAGGATGAATCCAGGTTAAAACCTTCCTGAAAGGAGAACACAACTCCACTCAGAGACTGAGGTCTGAGAAGGTACAGAAAAAAAAAAATAAAAATAAAGGCACAAGGGGAAAAGTCATCAATGTCCTAAGATTTTGAAAGGCAAACGTTCACCCATGTATGGATGATGTGTTGCCACTACTTTCTAGATCGACAAGGCAAAAATGTTATCTCCAGCACATATTTTGTTCATCTACAGCATGTGTTCTCTTTGGGCATGTCACAGTGGAGAAAAGTATCTATAGCTTTGCAAAAAGGTTTTACTTTAAATAGCTATAAAAGGTTTTAAAATACCTCATCTAATATTCTGAAAGCCAACAAGAAAAGGGCTAGGCAATTTTTTTATTTGTATTTGAACAAATATAATACAGTAGATTAAATATATCTTTAGCCAACCGTTACCTGGAAAAAGTGGGAAAGTAAGCACACTATTGAGAGCACTGACTTTGCCATTTCAGTTGGTATCAGTTAACGTACAGCAAAATAGTCTTGGACAAAATTCATAGACAACATAAGAGGAACATGATCAAGGCATGAGAATGAGCAGAGTTCAAATTAGTTCAAGAGACCTCCACTTTCAGCCTTGGAAAGTTCAGATATCAGTGTTCTGCAGTAGCTTTACAGACTATCTCCATGGGAGCATCAGATCATCTCTGTCTTCTGATACAACACTTATCTCGTTTTACAACATAAAATGCCCAGGCCACTAAAGAAAGTCTCAAAAGCGAATCCATCTTAGTGGATAACAAAAAAATTGGTAATTCAATTTACCTCACCTCAACAGATCAATTTAGAGAAGTTTTGAAAAAGCATGGTAGTAACAGCATACACCATGACAAATAAACTTTGTGGAAATGACAAACCAAGTGTCTGACAACAAATGAAGAATATGGAACAAGCATTCATTTGTTTACTCTTGACATTCAGTGCTGACACTTACGCAGTTAGTAAGTCATTCAAATCAGTATAAAATACACGGCCTGGGAAGAATTCACTAATATCTAAAAAAAAAAAAAAAAAAAAAAAAAGAGAGAGAGGGACAATAGACTACAAGTATTTCAGTAGACATAATGTTTAAAGCAAACAGACTGACTTCATTCCAGGTCTCCAAGTCTCTATCTCAGGTCTGGACAACCCTTTCTTTCCACCTTCCGAGTACTACAATATAATTAATTAACAGATGTGTCTGTCAGCAGATGGGAACATGGAACGGAAGCAGGGCACCTAAAGTCAACAGAAAAGACCACATAATTTGGCCCAGCCCCATTTCGTTACTGATTATAAATATTATTTTAGGGGAATAAATTAGCAATTAGATTTCATTTACAGGAATATTTGCTGCGGACAGTGACAAAGTTTTCTGATGAGTCTTCTGTCCTTTCCTAACAGCAGAAAAAGCACTGAGCTGTGTGTTCAGCTTCGCAGGCCTTGAGCATACATGCACAGTATTTGATTTTCCAAGACAAGCAATGGTCTGGATTGCATTCTGAAGAGCATAACTGGGCATGGCTGAAAACCATTTAAAATGCCATATTACTGTCTACTGAATAAGCATGCATGTAATGCAATAATGATGAATTTTACCCCATCGCCAAAAATAAGGCCAGCTATTGTTTCGATAAAAAGACATTTTAGATGCAAACATTTCCTTTAGAAACATAAAACCAAAAGGAGACAAGAAACTATTATATCACAAATGTAACTGCCAGCTTTGGTGATACTTTCTGCTATAATTCCTTCAAAAGTTGGAAAGTCACACACATTTCTCATCAAAGGAATGAAAAAGGTTAACCCATAATTATTTTTTTTTTCACAAAATCACTGCTTTTAGTGCAAAAGCTGAGAGAGAAGCTCACTTTATATATACCAGTTCGGCAAGTGGAATTAGTGTAGCTCTAAGACCATTCAGCTCAGGGTAATAACTTTGTTTCTTGGCAGAACTAGTTATCTCATTTCCAGTTTACTCATGATACCTTGACAAAAACCAAAATAAATGCATTTCCCAGAAAACCTTTGTTTTACTGTCATTAAGTATGCAGAAAATAATGTTTTTATATTTATGCCACGAGTTGACTAGCAGAATTGTAACATGAGCGCCTACTCCACCAGAGGAAGTAGGGAAGGACTTTTCAGATGCCCAACCTCTCCAAGACCCTGCCCACCCGCCCAAGCTGCTGGTGCTGGGGGACCCTGCCTAGGGGAACTGCAATGGAGAAGGGACTTCCCTACAGAGGCACAACGCTGCTCTGCAGTGGAAAGCGTTCTCTTCAGCACCGGGGCAGGGAGCACCAGCACACCCAGTATCCCTTTGCAGATCATGCCTCTGCTCTGTAATTAACACCGCTAGATCAACAGCACTGTTGGGGATGGGATGAACTATTCGACATGAGGAGACAATCAGATTCTAAGTGACACTGTTACAAAGTCATTATCATAAAAAATTGCCAAGACAGTTGTTTTATTTGAAGTGCTAAATTAGTTTTCTTGTACTGGTAGCATTCATCATAATGTAAGTTTGACATTTCAGGACAACATTTTACGAGTAATGCTGTTCAGTGGAAAGAAATAGTGTTTCCAATTTTCCAGCAAAATGAAAAAACCCTAATTACATTCATTAATAGATTACAGTGACAGACAAGGTAACCCTAAGAAAAATATCTACACTCAAGAGTCTTGAATTTCAGTGAAAGCTTTAATCCTAGTATTTCCAAATATTCTTATTGCTTGTAAACTTGAAATGTCCTTCAATTTTTTGGCATAATGGTAGCTATAGTATTCAAATAGAAACCAGAGACAATGTGCCCGTTCAGCACAAGGACTTTCAAATCTGTTCCTTTTTATATAAAGTGTGGTACTCAACATTGAGTAAATACTTTCATAACCAGTTAGGAGTCTCACCAGCCATTTGTATATGCACAGTCATCTATTAGAATCAAAAGAAACTACCAATGGTGTGATCAAACATTAAAATAAGCTCAGAGTAAGTTTCAACTCCTCTGCGTGCTTAACATTCTTCTGAATTAATAGCGATATCCATCTTAAATGCATTAAAGTTGAAAGCACCACCCACAGAAGCAGCACATGTATGAGAACTCCATTTTTGGAAACATCGACTCTTAAGACAGTACTGCTAAAAGAGATGAAAATCTACAGCCTAGCAAATCAATTCTACATATTTGGGATAGTAGATATTGTTTTTCAAGACAAAAAATTCTCTCTGTATCTCAAAAATGACTTTTCTATAAAATGTATCACCCAACATTGCTATCTTTGTCTTATTTCAGTGTGCTGCTTTTGCAATTAATAAAATTCCTCAACTATCTTCTACAGATTTTTTTGGCAGGCACAGAAGACTCTGATATATCCATAGTGATATTTAATAACTGCAAAAACATGTTGTCACTAAAATAATGGATGGAATTTGACTATGATGTTTATATTTACTGTCATCCTCCTTTCTAAAAAAGGATTGACGCTACTATTCTAGAAACTTCACAGAAACAGAAAAATAAAGAGGTTGGAAAATCCAAATGACTCAAGAATTATACGTCTCAAAGGAAACTTTAAAAGCTAAGTAATACCAGAAATTCTCTGATTACAAATCCTCGTACAGATTATTGCAAAACTAATAAGTACTGCGTCATTTGCTGTGCATTTTTACACTTTACTAAGCACGATAAATTCAGTACTATGTTCACATTTCCCCCCTCCCCAAGAGAATGAGTACATCCTGCTACTTTATCTCAAGTAAATAATACAAACTCAGGCCATATAACACAAAACAAAACATGGAACCATTTTAATATTTCAACTGGCAAATGAATTCAAGTTATTTTTTGCCAAATCTTCCACCTCTATTCTTCAATATAATTCTTGAATCATATAAATATTTAAAACAATTCTTCAAGACATTACTTTCAAGGTATTTAACATACAGTCATACATTTGTGCTTTCTTCCTTTCTTGAGTAAGGTGAGAAACCACAGACCTAAGGACTAAGAGAGTAGGTTAAGAAAAGAAAGAGGAGAGACAGAAAGGCGTATCATCTTAACACTGATACTGGCAGTAAAAAGTACATAAAACTAAGGACAAATTTTTGATTTCATTAATTTTTCTGGAATACATATATTTTCTTCTTTCTTCCCTTTCTCTAGGAACACATACACTTACTTAGAGACAAGGCAGAGGAACAGTAAAATACACGACTACGAAAGAAGTTCAGGATTTGAAAAGTATCTACCTCTAGCTTTTTCAATAATTCTCAAGGAGTGATATACAATGGAAGCTACTGAACTAAAAAATACTAGTGAATATCCAGTGGAAAAACTAAACACACTCCTTAAGACAGTCCCATCAACCACAGACCTATTTCCCTCCACATGGGATCTAGCCAATGCTCCAAGCTGGCCAAGGAACATCCTGCAGCTTGAGTCTTGCCTTTAGAAAAAAAAAGAAAATTACCACACTCATACCTGTAACACAAAAAAAAAAAACAAACAAAAAACCAAACAACAAACCCAACCCAGTAAGTTCCCTCACATTTTCCTCAGTAGAAAAAAAAGATACCTATATATACAGTAAAGTTTGGAATGAAGAACTGACAAGCACTAGAAACACTATTAGTATCTCAGTGGTATACCTTCCAAAAGCCTAGAAATATGAATTTTCTATACATACACATCCATTTTCAATGGATTTCCTGGAAGAAAGTTTTGAGGAATGTTAATTCAGTTATGCAGTTATTACGTCCAGGGAAGGCCAACATGATGATGAATGACATGTCACACTCAAAAAACAAACAGATGAATCACTTTGTCAGGAAAACAGACTCTTATTGTGTTCACCTATCCAGGAATATTAAATACATTAAAACCTCAAATATATTTTTCATTTATATATGTATAGATAGGTACATGCACACACATATATATGTAAAAATAGTGGGAATACTGAAAAAACATTATGTAGTACTCTGTGTTTGATATACTGTATTATTCTTGGACCTTGCAAATATACTTTTTAATGACTTTGCTCTAAAAGAAGGGACTTTCTAGCTCAGATTACTTGGACACTCTTACTGTTTACCCTTCCATCTTTTTTGTAAAGTCAGAAAAGACTTCCCTGAGAACTTCAAATAAATAAGATATCCAGCTGCACAAACACTATACATTCTGTTAAGATTACTTTGGCTTCCCAAGGAATATTTGACTTTCTCTGAATGTAAATGATTAAAGAGAATCCATCATATGAAACTGATTGGTGAACTGTTTAAAGTGGTATGGCACCTCTTCAAAGATGATATAGAGAGAAATGAAAAGACCATGTTATGATAAAGCATCTCAGATATCCAAGGGGTTCTAGGGAAATGTTAATGTAACAAAGCACTGCATCCCCCAATTAAGAAATAGTATTTAAATGATAGTTCCATAAAGTAGAATCTACACTGCATTCTTTTTTAAACAATTTGGTATTTCATCTATTCTAAATACGGCCAATAAAAGCTTGGGGTTTCCTGAACATCTGTCCATTCATAAATAGCAACTTCAAAAAAACATAAGGAAAGATAAACCATGTTCTAGAATCCACAGAATTTTTATTGCTCTGTGAGTTATGCTCACGAAATGACATGGGCTAATAATGTTCAATTATGTAATTTCATTATTTTTACCATTTACCATTTAAAATTTGGGCATACAATTTTAACTTTCAGTGGTCAAAGAAACAAAAACTAAACTTTGTCCAAAAGCACTGCTTTTCCTGAACTTCAGATGTTTACTAAGAGCTCTGTTTCCCAAGAGCTAACGAGAAGGCTTAGTATCAGCAGGGATGTATGTGCATATAAATGACAAGGAAGAAGGAACTATGAGGAAATAAAAGATGCACTGCTGCCTAATTGTCATTTCAAGTGACATGGACAAGAAGGCCTCAGTTCAAAGTGTTTTGGTACAGTAAGAGTTTGAATTTGATTCCTACTCATTTAAGGAATAAACAGCAGATTTACATTAAAAAAAAAAACAAAAAAAACCCACAAACAAACAAACAAAAACAAAAACAAAAACAAACAAACAAACAAACAAACAAAAAACCACCACGCAAAAACCTAGAGCCAAAACCAGTTCAGTTCTTGGACTCTAAGTCGTCTTTCAGTAAGAAACTTGATTTAAGAGAAGAAAATTGAGAAAGTGAAAAGCACTCTAATGAAGAACAATTACTTCTTATAGCCATTTGTTCATAACCCCACACCCCTCCATCATTAAAGTCTTCTCACGATTTCTAAAATTTGGCAGATGGAAACAATTTGAAGTGGAACCCAGATTTTCCATCTTACATCTTAACCCCCATAGGATTGGGTTTTCGCATTTCATATCACTCATAGCACCAGAATGTCAATAGCTGAAAATATCTGGTTCAACTGAAGCGCCCTGTTTAATTTGTGTTTTGTTGTGTTTATTTGCTAGCTGTACAGCATAGGAGCTATGTCCGTCCAAAAAGTTAAAAATCATTAATTAGAAAGAGTTTTTAGGAACTACTTTTTCATAAAGAGTGATTAGAAACTCATTGCTAGCTAAAAACTCAATCTTTATCTATGAATATTTCAGACTATCTTTCTAAAATGCTAGCAACAGATCATTGGATCATTATAAATGAACTACAGCACATTGACTCTGCCTTTGATTATAGTTATCTCATTCATAAAATGTTATCTCTATTACTCTCTTGCTATTAAAGAAAATGAATAATCCTGTGATTTATGTGCTAGCTGGTAACTGAGGAGGTCTGGATCCTCCTGTGTTATTTACAACAAACCAAGTGACCTTGCACAAGCACACAAATGAGAAACTGTGGGGTCACAGGCAGGGTTGAGTCACCGCATCTGCAGTAACTATAACCGAAGGGCTCTGGGGTGCAGCAGGTGGCACCCGGACGGCTCCAATATGCAGCAAAGGGCTCCCAGAGGGCTCCGGAGTGCAGTGAGGGGCACCCAGAGGGCTCTGCAACAAAGCAAAAGGCAATGGAGGACTTTGGGGTACACTTGCATTTGGTCTACAGCAATGCACAGTAATTCCAGCCAACAATTTTCACTGCTAGCTAGGCTGAATCACCAAAGATTAAACCCTTATTAGGCAAAAAGTACAGAATTATTCTATGAAACCTCCTTTTGTTTGCCAGGCCTTCTTAAAATTATTAATATAGCAATATACTAGCATAATCTGGAGACTCTTAAAGAGTGGGCAAAGGAAGACCAGTAGCAAAGGTAAAAATTACTGCCAGAGTTTGGAGATACATTAAGAAGACCTGAGCTGGCACAATCATAAAACTGTTTTAGACCATAGCTGCCATTTTCCTAAGTTAACAGACACATGTTTCCATTAGCACTACAAAAAAAAAAAAAAAAAAAAAA
>NW_020799113.1:4168264-4271190 GCF_003259725.1 Athene cunicularia
TTTTTTTTCCCAAATTCTACATTTTCATCTTACTTCCACATCGCTTTGTAATACTTGACTTTGAAAGAAGAATACCTGTACAGCACTATGCAAAATAAATGCAAACATAAAAATCAAAAACCCCTCAGAACCTTGGAATTTCAAGCATTTTGAAAGTATTGAATTTCACTACCTAAGCACCTAAAAAAATCTTTTTTTTACAGTCTCTTCAAACTCACAGTTCTAAATTTTAGTCATCTTTGCCCATGGAAAATCGATCCCTTACTTGTTTTCAGTTATTGCAGTAGATAATCAATTTTTGCAGCAAATAAAACAAATGATGATATTTCAGTATGAGAAAGATCTCAAGAACACTATAACAAGGATTAGGCAAATTGCTAATAGTGGGTATAGTAATGACACACACACACACACAAAAAAAAAAAAAGGAAAAGGGACCAAAAAAAGGCTAAATATCCTGTTCAGCTGTTTCTGTCACACTGCAACATCTTGCCTGTCACCCAAGCACCTCAACACTCATAATACAACAGAAATTTCCTTCCTTATGGTTTCTCAAATACATTTTGAGCAGATCAATGCTGTGTAACACCTCAGAGACACCACGGCACCTCAGCTGCAGTTTAGCTCTGCAAGTGATGGTGAGTAAAAGAGAATGAATAAAGAAAAAACAGGAAATTGAAATCTTCTTTAGAGGACTGCAAAAGAACACAGGAAAAAAAAGTACAGTGAAGAAAAGTCTGGGACTTCCAGACAAGAAAGAAATTATCGATGCATCACACCAGAGTGCAAAACTAGAAAGGATTTACTTTTAAAACCCCTTTGTTAAGCACGTATTATTTCATTTGTAATGCAGCTCTTACCCACAAATCTGATACACACACATACACACCCCCATTATTCAATAAGGAGGTCTGTTTCTAGACAGTGTAAGAATCTGAAACAAGAAAAGAAAATAACTGAATGCAAAACTGACTTTCTGCAAGTTTGAGAAACAGATATTCTGTTCTATGCTGCAATCTTCTCCAGGTTTCAGGGAGGAGACGATGAGGTCTCAGACAGGGCTGGATGTGAGGTTGTACAGAAGAGTAGGATCTGTGGGCAATTCAGACCTGTATGCAGACATTCCACAAGGTGTATATATAACTTTCTAATCCAAGAAGGCTTTTTGAGGCTGAAAAATAGGGAAATATGCTTTTGGATTTCAAGTTCTAATTTAATTACACATAATATAAAACATTATGGGCCGAATCATAGAATACCAGCTTGGAAGGGACCTCAAGGATCATCTGATCCAACCCTTTTGGCAAAACGTTTCCCTGCCTTGAAGCCCACATACTTGGCAGGATATTCTAGAATTCTGCAAGGATTTAGGGGGAGAGGAAGAAATTCCTCCACAAAACTACAGGACATAACGGAGCTGCTCCGCAAACAGCTATGGGGGTGTGTTGGACACAGCCAATTCTCATGGCCATTGCTCCCTCCGAGCGCTGCTCTGCACCCTGAGCTGCTCTGTCTGGCACATGGACAGGTTTTCATAGACTTTTCATTCCTGTGGTGTAGGTTATGGGGGATGGATTAATTCGCCCTCATATTTCATGCTACATTTATTTTAGCAGGAAGTTAAAATATGTATCAGTTAAATATAAGTTTGGTCATAAACTAGCTTACATTACATTTTATTACTAGATAGGACACAGAAATTCTAAGTGCATAGAAGAATTTTTGCACCATCATTCCAAAATGATTAACAACTACTTTGGAGGCATTTCTTTACCATCCCATTATAACTAATCAAAATATTCTTCCACATATACCTTCTTTCCTTTTACCCAATTCAGTCAATTTTAAATAACAGTATTTTTCAAGGAAGTATATGCTATCAGTGTTCAATAAAATAACTGTCCTTCCATGTTACTAGAGGAACAGTCCACAAACCTGTGTGTTAAGAGAGAGCTGTTGCTTAGCATTGATTTAATGTTTATACTTCAGGCATTAATCCAAAAAAAGAATTGCATATGTGATTTATACACTCTCTACAACAACTGCTAATCTCCAGTAGATAGTCCCCTTTCACTCTTCCTTCCTCGTTCACTTCCTGCCCAAAACTCAATTTGAGAACAGAAACTGCCATTTTGATCAAATCTAAACTGTGAGGCTCTTTTCATAAAGAACTGCCTGTTGCTTTTCAAGAAACCCCAGTGCATTTTCAGGAATGTCTTAGGGAGGAAATACAGGCTAAATTCTACACTGAAACATGCACATACCCACCCTGCCCATGACTGCTCTTGGAGCTGAACATGCACAGCCGAGGGCAGAATTTGGCCTGAACTGTGAATTCAGTAATGGAAGCCAACATCAACTCAACACAGCCCACACAGAACTTTGGACAGCAAAAAGTGTTTACTTAAGGAGGGAATACTATCCCCAGCTCTAAGGGTTATTCCAGCTTCTTTAGCAAAGAACAGGGGAGAAAAAGAAGAGCTGATGAGACTGCAGGGCCTCTTTTGGGCTTCTATCAAAAGCAAACAGATGTGATCATTAGGTAGAAGCAAGTCACTCCCATAGATGCAGATTCATTTCTTGACAGAATAGCATTTCTGCGTTGATGTTAGGTGTGAGCACAAATCATCACATGAAATTTAAATTTAGACACTGCCAACATATTGCAAAAGTAAAACCAGTGAAGCGGTTGTAAGCACAGGGGGTTCCTCCTGCCCGTACGAGCATTGCAGTACATGCCAACTGCATAGAACACTCCTGGGATAATATCAGAATGACAAGAATTAACTGTTTTATGTAAAATTAAGACATGCAGAAGACTTTGGGGCTCTTGAAAATATTCCTTATAATTCTCAACAGCAAACAGTTTAAATACACAATCCAGTTCTGAAAAGCTACTATCTTCAGAGGAAGAAGGAGAAATCAAAGAGCTGTTCAACTTTCACTCTCTTACACAGTGAAAAATTAAGGGCAAAATGGTCTTACTGCAGCTAAGTGGCTGTTTAAAGGTGACAGGTTGAGCTCTTCTAGTTGTAATTTATATCTCAGCAACAGAACCGATGTTTTATTCCCAACCATTAAAAGGGGGTAACACATCTGCTAAAACTCTAGCACAATGGCTGGCTTTGCACTGCAACAGGAAATGTAACCCAATAGTCTCAGAACTTCTACAAACCCTAGCCATTCCTTAATGTAAAAGGATTTGAAAATTCAGTTCACTGAAACATCTGTTAAGCTCTTGCTACTCTAACACATGATATTCTTTCTGCTCCGTTACCTGCCAACAAAAATATTTGGTTCTATGTAAGACTATCACAAATGTGTGATCGTGGCACTCTGCTTCTGATTTTATATGCCATTGTACACTCACAAAATCACCTGGGGGTGACAGTAGATAACATACTCAGTGTAAGCTCGAAACTTACAAAAAATTTATTTAGTTTTAATCTTGTATGTAAATAGTAATAAATCAGATGGATTCTGAATGACTAGCATTAATTTAAAAGAAAAGAAACAGTCAAACTGTTCTTCAGGCAACTTTCAAGAAGAGAGAGAAAAGGAGAATGAGAAAGAGAGAGGAGACAAAGAGAGTGAAACAGCACCAAAAATAGAGGTAAAAAAGAAATTAAGAAAAAAAAAAAAAGACAGAAAAAAAGCCCAAGGAAGCAAAACCCTAAAGCCTTAGATCAAACCACCTAAGCATATGCATGGCCTAGGCAGTAACTTCAGAGCTTCTCCTCCAATCTGTTATTTACCATGGCCGCTTGCTTCAATTGACATTTAATTATACTATAAGCGTTCTGCAATTTACTGAGTAACTATATAGTGGTAAGTAAAAGAGAGGCCCTTTGAACATTAGTAGAGTCACAGTAACTACAATAATAAAATGGTACTTTATTTGCAACTATTGCTTTCTACAGAATAATATTTGTTCTAGCAAATCCTTGTAGATTTTAGATCTTAAAAAGAGGTGGGTGGGAAAAGTTTCCAGTGCTCTACTTCACCAAAGTGCTTTCTGTATACCCATAACCATCAGTGATTTAAATGCTGTGTTATGTTGCAAAAGCTGACCAGACAGCTCTCTGTGATCCAACAGTTCATTTTAACCAGCACAGACATACCACAATTTTAATGCTGTAGTCACTCATAAAACAGGTCTGGAGAATGTGAAGTTGCATTTCTTCTTGCAGTAAGGTACGACCTTAAAATTATGCCTCTGAAAGCCTCACACTTGAAAGACAGATAAACCCTAAGTATGTTTGTTCTTTCAGGAAAACCAGATTCTAAGTGTTCTGCAACCTTTTCTTTAAGCAGAAACTTAAATTAGCCTGACTTCAGAAACTGTCCGAACTACTGAAATGAAGTCACCGTAGCTGCAGCAAATAACAGCAAACAGGTAGGTAAGAGCCTAGTATGACAAGGCTGATTCTCAGTGCTTCACGGAACCAGCTAAAACCAAACAGCTCCCAGCACCGTTTCTAAGCTAAATTCTGTCATGCTGAATATCCCAAACGCCATGTGCCGGAGGCTGCATGAACCCTCCCCACACTGGTGATTCACAGTACGCAATACCATGCATTTCTGAAAACACTGCCTCCTCATCGACCAAACAGAGCTAGTCAACGTTCAAGAACTGAACAACTACCTCACAAAAGTGTCTTTCAGATACACAATGTATATTTCTTCATTGCTGGAAACAAAACAAAATAATTACTAAATTGTTACGATTTCTAGCAAGTAAACTTTAAATAGATGATTTATAAGTACCACACAAAATGATGACAACTAATGAAAGGTGTGAAGACTAATTTCTCAGTAACAACTTGCAGCCAGGACAGACTGTACAAATTATATTGTTCTGGAAAAAAATAGTAAGGAAACAAATGTATTTCTAACTTTCTACTGCATCTAGCTTCAAAGTTTGCAAAAGAGATAAAACTGACTGTTATTCTGAGCTATCCACCACTCACAGAACATCTAGTAAGTCCATCTTTGTGAAATAGAAATTAAAGGTGTAATTATTTTTTATTAACAGCTTTTACTAGAATAATACAAAAGGCCCCGGTTAGAATCAGGTATGTGCAGCTGCAATCTGTGTGTGTGTGTGTGTGCACATGCAGATATGTGCGTGCATCTATGCAGACTCCAGGAGGCTCTATGGTCCAAAACGTGGCAAGGAGCTTCAAACTGGCTCCAGAAGGATTCTGCTCTCCACATACCACAGTGCTGCAGCAACTAAAGCTACTGCCTTAGAGATCAAAACTCGTACAGGCTTATCTGCAGGGCACCTTGCCTGAACTGACAGACCTTACCTCTGGCCACACAACCTTGACATGGAGCTCTAGTTCCAGTTACGGACCCAGCTCAGTTGCGACTCCGAATGCAGCTGTGTCATGCTGCGTTGTGCAATGCAGACATCCTTGCAAACACAGGAACAACCTTGGGACTGCAGCTCTAAGCTTTACAATACATGCTCAAAGCACTCATCTAAACTCTGGGGTGAGCTGCCACAGAAATACTGAGAGGAAGCCCACAAAAAGATCCTCAATTAAGTTTATGCCAGGTTAGTGAAAGCACAATCCCTAAAAAAGGAAGAGCAAATCATTTGCTCCCTACAGATCTTAAAACAGAAAAACTCTTACACTGATGGTGGTGAGGATTTAAGCTCGGCTTGTCTGCATACCCAGGAAGGGGCACTCTTCTTGTTTTACTAGCAATCAAAACATTAGTAAGGTGCAGGGGAACATAACAATGCACATCAGAATGAGTTATAAAACTGTGGCTTACCCTCAACCCATACCCTCCACCATAACACACAAATAACCTCAGTGAAACACTTAAGAACACAAAGGACTTGGTGGAGTGACTGGGCTTGGACTAGAGTGCTCTACTACTCTGTGCTGATGTTTTTGTACTATATTTTGTACTCTCTTTTATATACCGTGCATAAATAAAAAGAAATTTTCTATAAAGAAATATATAAATTGTTTTAAAGCATTCAAAATGAACTTCAGTATTTTGTTTTGTTCCTTAGAAGATGAGATTATCTGAGCAACAAACACAAAAGGTTCCTTTGTGAAAATACATCAGAACAAATAAAAATAACAATTCATAAAAGTTTCACATACTGGATCCTTTTCACAGGACATTGGTAACATTCACTTATCTATTCTCAGGAGAACTTCAAGAATTTGTTTAACAAACTACCCCTCACACAGCAGAGACGTGGTATTAAAGGTCCTGGTCAAAAAAAACGTTTGTTTGGCTGTTCGAGTGTTTCAACTGCTGTTGAAAGATATTATTACTTGTCCCAAAGTGCCAGAATGCTCACTTCCCAATCTCATGGACATAAATAGGTTGTGCATATGTACAGCTGCAAACTGCAGGCAGAGGTTGGAGGTGTGAGGACTCTCCTGACTGACACAATGTCAGTGCACCACGCTACAGTGTGTGTATTTTTGCTCTACGTGTTTTACTGCAGATCCAGCATTGTTCAAGAAGATGTTCTTTTTTTGACATGTAAGCAGAGATTTAAATATTATAACATGTGCTTTCCACTTACATTAACCCAGTATAAATTAAGATTAATTTCATTGTCTCAATGATAATGAAATGTACAAGCAAACTTCTTTGTGCAGCTATACATACAAGTTTCACCAGTGGTGCTCAGCTACTATAGGTTATGTGGTAGTCTAAGCTATTTAAGGGTGGATCCCTCCGCCTCAACAACTCCTCCTCTGCTCTTTTTCAAATAAACCCAATTAATTTGGTCTGCATCACCAGCTCAGGGAGACAGTAAGTTGTGCTACATCACAACCATTCTTGCTGGTTGTGAAATCATCTGTAAAGGGGGCCTGGTTTGGGCTTGAACAAATTGCCATGGCTAGATGAGTTCTGCAGGGGTATAAATCTTTTAATTTCCCTGATTTGTAGCTGTAAACATTCAAGGGAGACTCCCTCTTCCTTCTCCCCTTTTAGGAATAGCCTTCTTTGTCAGTGAGTAACGGATGTGAAACAGTCAATAAGGTTAAAGGAAGCCAGTTCTCAATAAAGTAAAAGTCATCCTCTGCCTAAAAAAATACTTTGGACTCCTTATAAATAACCTGGGTCAGAGGTACAAGGGATAAGAGTAACCCCTCCAAGCACTAGAGATGCTGCAAATTCTTAAATAAGAAAGCCTCATAATGCTGGTTATGAAAGAACTGTGTAGCCTTTCATTATGTCATGGTCCCAGCCAAAGCTCAGTAGAGAGAAAGGGAAAACACCCATCGCCTTCAGAGCTTTGTAAGAATCCAGAAAAGTGTTGGGTTGTTGGTTTTGTTTTTAAATATGAATGAGGATGCTTCTACCACTGAAAGCACCTTCCCATAGCCATTAATAATGTCTGTAGTATCTCTTCTAAATAGGGCATCTGTTTACATAAAAAATGCAGTCAAGCATATTCCACTTAAAAACCAAAGCAATTTTTTTTATGTTTTACATATACTGAGCACAGAAATAACTCTAAAGTATCCCACACCTAAGATGCAAAACTTCCTTAATCACAGTGAAAATCATCTATTTGAACAAGGAAGTCATGCACTCCATCTAACATGGTACCTTCGCTGAAGATTGACAAGGTTAATCCAAAATGGTTGCAGAATCCTCTTCTAGAGCACTACCTTGGCACGATGTTTGTCATTAGAATCAAGGTTGTAGTTATACAAGGCAATAGGTCAAAGCAGATACATAGATCTGGATTTTTATAACTTTACTCCCCTAATTTGAAAAATGAAGACGTGTGAAATACTGTAAGTCATTCACTTACCATGGATTTGGTGAAAGGTCGAGCCAAGGTAAACAGCAGGGTATACACCCACCAGTTACGATGAATGGAGGAGTAAATCATATTTCCAGGATGGACGGAATTAGACGTCACCCCATGGGGAGAAAGGCGTCGGTTCAGCTCGTTGGAGAAGAGTATATTGCAAAGCTTGGAACGATTGTAGGCCAACATAGCCCAATACTCCTTCTTAGATGGAGAAAGCAGGCTGAAATCAAGTTTTCCAGAGGAGTCTTTAATTTCTGTAAATCTAAAAAACAGTAAATATGTCTTAGATACCCCAGAGTTAATTTCGCTCTCATTAAGAACAACATAAAATGTAGACAACAGAGTAGAACTTGGCCAGAACCAACATAAAACAACAGCTTATTTAGCTGTTGAAAGCATCTACTTGAAATTGCCTGAGACCCAAGGAACAGTCCCATATAATATGGCAGTAAAATTACTGAATAATTAGCAAAAGCAAATGATAAATAAAAAGAAGACAAAAAGGCTTTAATGACTTAAAGGTATCTTATGTAAATTACGAATCACTTTTATTTTAAATCCAAAAAAAAGGTTTTGTCATAGATCCATGAAAACGCTATCAATTTGAAGGAAATAATGTAGGATAAAATAACTGCAGTAGAAGAAGAGAAAACCAGCATCCTTTCATTTCCCCTTCTTCCCTTCCCCTGATTATTTCATCCAGTGCTCACATACTGCAGACTTTCATTTAAGGGTTGAAGTAAGTATGGATGAGTCTCACTGCTTCTTAGACTCTTTTTTAGATTAAAAATTGATGAATATAAAGGGGTTATAACCTTGGTAACTTGCCATCAATAGTCTTATATGTTTAAAAGATAAATGTAAACAAAGCCAAAATGAGTTCTGGCAGAGTATAATGTTTTTAAGTATACCCATGGCATGGCTGAACACAAATCAAAGTAACTAGTTGATGTTTTTTAATTGGGTCTGACAGAGTCATTAAACACCAGCTGTTTGTTTCTTTCCTTTTTTTTTTTTTTTTTTAATAACAAAGTAGTGAATGTTCTAAAGACATTTAGATGAAGAAAAGGAAGTTTCCATATAGCATTTTTTTCCTCCCAGTTCTTACAATTTGATTTATCAATTTACTGGTATATCTTAATACTAGAAAATAATACTACATTTAGTTACAGATTTATGTTTCATTCAGAAGAGCTACTAAAAATAAAAAGGATTTAGCAAGCTCTTTTTAATACTCAGAGTTTTCAGAATCAGCTGGGGAGAACAGGGATAAACATAATTATAGTACACACTAGAAAAATGTTTTAAAATATCTTTACTAATTTTGCATCTTATGCCCAGAAACGAAGAGATCAGCTGGAATTTCTACATTCATTCTGTGAGCAGCATTATAATACACTCAGCGAAAAGCAACTGCAGTGCGTGAACTCAAGAGGAATCCAGGATGTTCTCTATCTTGCAGAATTAGCCCTTCAATTTCAACACAAAATTTCTCTTTCTTGATTTTGTTAGATAAAATACATTTCTGGAATTAACAGGACTATTCTGGGAGGAATTTCCTACATTCATTCCTCAAGTAATTATTTATGACACCAAAACTAAATAAATCAAATACTTAGTGCATACTGCACAACGGAATCACGGTGGCATATTTTGAGTCCAGTCCTGCAAGTGTGCTTACGTGAATCAATCTTACTTATGTCGGCAATCTCATTGAATTCAGTAGGATAAGGGCTGTGCAATCAAATTAACAACAGGGAAATAAAGACAGAAGCAAAGTCAACCTACTTATTATTCTGATTTTAATATGATGTGCTTAAATTACCCAAAAGCTTAATTTAAACAGAATTCATTTGTGCTGAATCCAGAGAAGTAACTAGAAATGAACGAAGAACCAGAGAGGCAAATAAATATTTTGCCTTGGAGCAGTCTAGTGTAATATTTTCTGCAAACACGGGACTTTATTTTCCCCCTAACAGGGGGTCTTGACTCCAGCGAAAAGATCCAGCCAAGGTTTATGGAAGTAATTAGATACCAACACTTCTGTTTTACAACATAGTTTAAGGCTCAGGGTTCTCAAGTAGGTCAGAAAGTACTACTACCCAATAATACCTAATGTCTAAACTAACTCCTTACATGAACTTCTTGCCATTAAACAGATTGGGGGGAAAAAGCACAGTTATTTACAATGATCAGTTTAAGTGTTAAGATACACCATAATACATGAATTGGACCCCTTAGAAAAAGGGAAATTTACTAGCTGCGTTTATTATTTTATTCAAACATAGACTATTACTTATTTTTTAATGGGCTTCTCTATAAACCTTGGCTGATCTTACTGAGTTAGCAACGAACACTTTAAAAAACGTTTTTGAAAACACAGATAAAGATGTCCAGAGATGTGAGCTCTAGTTGTGCAGAGATGCGAGCTCTAGTTACACATCGCACTTAATTCGGTGAAAAACAAAGATGTCATTTAAAATACTATCAGAGATACAAACTTACAAAGGGGAACAAGCAGCTGACAATTCAACATAATCTCCCATTAAATAACAGCTCATTTATACGTATCCCGTTGTGCCCTCCACATCTGGCAAGTGATTGGAGTTGGCAGATTTATTTCTAGAGCTATCTTGCCTGCCCCGCAGTAGCCTCCCTCACTCCTAACAGGACTCTGCTACTTGCTTTCACAAACCTGGTGTGATTTGCAAAGATAAGGATGTTCAGATTTTGTTACCACCTAATTACTAAGACATTTCATGTCTTTTAACACCGGGGAGGATTGTTACTGGCATTTTCTATTGCTTCCTTTCATTTCAGCCATCATAAATTTAAAATGGTAAAAGTAAATCTATCTGCAGTGTGTCATTTATACCATAAGCCCCTGTGTTTGGAAGTGATAAAGGTTTCAGCCTGACCCTTGGCTGGTCTCTCTCTACCAGGTCCCTGGGGTTACATTTTATGGAAACATGATTAAAAAAATAAGCTTCATTCTGGGTCACTAAAACATTTCAGAAATATGAAGGCAGGAAAAAAAAATAAAAGTACTCACAAATTCTTCCTTTTTGGTTTGCTAGAGCTGTTACACACGACCAAAATTGAAACAGGAATCAACAGTAATGTTTAAAGCTGGATATTACAGGTCTAATCCTGCAGTCCCTGAACTACATCAGAAGGCAGTAAGTGGTTTGTGCCCACTAAAATTCAGAGTTAGGACATGCATTTTACACAAGGAGCTTTATTTAAATTAAATCCATCTTTTCACTTACTAACACGAACACCACAAGCATGTCTGAAATAAGACAAACCTCATCAACATCTTTTTTGCCAACTGTACTTCTCCTGGCAGTAGAAAAGACAAGCATCTAACATTTTAATTAAAAAATTCACCAAAAGAGGCATGGCCAGATTTCTAATATATATTAACTGCACTACTTCCCATTTTACAATTATACAGCTAATGTCTGCATTGAATTCCCTAATTTCTCATTATAAAACAATTGGATTTCATCTAGCAGTTTTTAATTGCATTGTTTCTCCTGCTAAAATAACTGCACATTATTCTTGGTAAGACGTTGAAGTTGTTGAATGACAAATCAATATAGGTCATGCCATTCAGATTTAATCAATTATTATTCCATCTCCTCGCAAAATCAATGAGCGGCCTGAAATGCAGCAACAATCTGCATTCATACAAAAAATGATCAAAAAATACCTACATAGTGTTATAAAACTAGAACACACTTTATCCAGCAACAGAGCCAAATCCAGTAACATCCACAGGCATTAGTAATGCTTCTATTTTTGAAAAGATTATTCAAACACAAATGCTTTAGAGCAAGGCCTTTTATTTTCAAAAACTTTTGCAGTTCTCCCATAACTGTTCAATTCTAAGGACTGAAGATTTCAGCTCAATCAAAGGTAACGTTCACCAACCTGTGAGATTCGGAGGACACCACCACAACCCTAGCAGGAGACGACCGGCGTAAAACGTCTTCCAGAAGCTGGACAAGATAGAAATGACCCAAGTGGTTCACCTGGAAGGTGGCCTCCAGGCCATCCTCCGTCAAGCCCCAGGGAGCACCAAACACCGCAGCATTGCAGATCAGTATGTGAAGAGGCCTGAACAATCAGAAGTGATGAAGAAAATCGAATCAGAAAAAAGAAATCTCAGTGAAATACACGTAACTCCCTTCCTGTGCGAGCTGGGCCAAGGTGTGTCTTGGGTGTAG
Organism: Athene cunicularia; assembly: GCF_003259725.1. Classification (NCBI taxonomy): domain Eukaryota; kingdom Metazoa; phylum Chordata; class Aves; order Strigiformes; family Strigidae; genus Athene; species Athene cunicularia. Next base: position 4,180,307 of record NW_020799113.1, read on the forward strand.
GTGTGAGGGCTTTGGCAGTGGCATGGCTGCAGGGTGGTTTTTATGGGAAGGACTTTTGTGGGAAGGACTTTTGTGGGAAGACTTCTGCCCCCGCCCCGCGCAGGGCACAGCCGAGCCCTCGGCGGCACCGAGGGCACCTCTGGGAAAGCGTATTTAAGAAAAGGCAAAATGCCACTCGGCAACAAGAAACAAAGGGAAAGAAGTGGAAAACAGAAACACGAACAGCACGGTGAGAGAAGAAAAGGAGGGAGGAGGCACTCCAGGCGCCAGAGCAGAGATTTCCCTGCTGCCCGGGGAGAGCCCACACTGGGGCAGGTGCATCTGAAGGGCTGGAGGAGAGGAGCCAGGGCTGCACCACAGGAACAGTACGAGGAGCAAGAGCAGCAGAGAGGAGCTGTTGTGTCCTGACCACAACTCCCCATCCTCCTGCGCTGCTCAGGCTGGGGGAAAGCTGAGTCGGGGGAAAGGGAGCAGGGGAGGAGGAGGGAGAAGGCGGCATTGTTTTTTGGTTCTGTTTCTCACTATCCAAATCTACTTCAGTAAATTAGCCCACCACAGCGTGTCATCTCAAGGTGCCTACCAGAGCACACAGCTTTTCCACTTCAGAAATACCAAGCAGAATGGTAATGAATTGCATCTCGAGAACAGGACCATAGCAAACTCCATACGTCCTGAACATTCACAACAACAGTGATCAGCCGATGGAGGGCTGACATGCATGGGCAGGTCACCAGAAATATCTCAACACTATCACTGTTCTCCCAGTTGCTAATCAGGAAACAGTCTCCCTTCTGGAGCATTTAGAAAATAAACTTTTCCTAGGGGAGGAGCAACTCCTATCACCTTCTTATGTGGGGTACACATCTACTCATGCCATCTGCACAGTCAGTAAGGGAAAAGCGATTAAGAAATAAAGACACAATGCAACAAGGCATATGCCCACGTTTTATACTTCTGCAGCTTGTGAAGTATGCTGTTAAAAAAATACAAGTGGATAAAGACCGAGTTGGAAAATAAAAGCATCCTCCAGAAGCTGTAATCTTTGGTGGAAGAACTGCACACAATACATATAAAATCCTTGAGACAGAATCCTTCCTCACGCAACTCAGCTAGCCCAGTTTAAATAGAAATGCCACGATGAAAGAACTCGAAGCATTCCTTATTTGCTTTGTAAAGGGTAAATTCTACCGAACTAAGCTAGAAAATAGCCTAGACTGTCACGTACCTCTCTCATTCCAAAATCAGGTCCAGAAAACTTCAAAATCCTTGATGTCTCCACTGTAATCTCAGGATGCCATACACCGTGAAGCCTTCCCAACCTCCACAGCAAAATCAAGGACAAACACCCTTTCTGTTTTTTCTCGTCTTTTTTTCAAATCCTTATGAAACACAGCAGAGACTCCAGTTCTGGGACCTCAGATGTATCTGCATTTGCTAGATTGTATCATCTCTAAGGAAACCTTGGTACCAATGGTGTATTCTTGTCCTTGAGTCAGAGTCTGACGCTGCAGACCTGAGCAAGCGTACCTGAGCTGGGAAACCTCAGACTTGAGAGTCTGCATCGGGCATCCCTGGCCCTGACATAATTAAATAGGACAGGTCAAACAAAATAATGACAGACAAATAAATACCTTTCATTCCTGCACTAACCCTGAACTAATACCTGTGATGTCCTAACACCAGAATATTAAGATCTATCACATTTGTTTATTTAGCCCATTCCAGCCTGTGATGTCTTCACTACAACTGGCCTAATCCTGTGATCCAACGTCAATCACCCAACATAAACTTTAATTCTGAATACATGAAGCACAACTGGGAAAAAGAGCTGCTTGCCCTCTGTTCTTCTCAAGTACTTTCTCAAAGCCCTACACACAAAAGTTGATAGGAGACCCAGAGTCAGATCATTTTCCTACATGGCTGAATGATAGATATACTGTAACTTTGAGCATCTGCAAAAGGAATTCTAGAAAAGAATGTGAAACATGAAGCCCCAGGTTGTCAAACAAACCTAAGTAATTAGATTCCTTCAGGCATGTCTGAAAACCCCACATTTTGATAGCCCAGTTTTCAAAAAAACATTTCTGGGGGAATCAAATGCACCTCAGGTGAATACTGAAAGAGCTGTATAAGCATCAACATAAACAGTAGGCTGTATTTCCTTATTAAAATAAATTTCAACTTCAAGCCCACTGGGAAGTTACCAGTGTAGTCTGCTTTAATAAGAAGTTAACAATCTAGTATCTGTACCTGTGCCAACTTGGAGAATTTTAACAAAAAGCTTCAGAAGCAGTATGAAACGTCTGTGTACTTTGGGAAGCTCATTTTCTGAAGTGCTGAATTCCTGATTTGCCTTTTGGTCGGTGACACTTACATGTATAATATCTTCACATACATACTGCACCCGAAAAAGAAACTGAAGATAAAGGGGGACTGTCCTTTTAAAGGCAAGGTGCTCTCTTGCTGTTCAAACCCACTTGCCAAAAAGGCAGTTCTTTTTTCATCTTTGCAGCATCATTCAACACAGTGCAAGCAGGCTATTTATTAAGATACGCAGGACCATATTTTTTAAATGGTACCCGACATTTTGAGGCATATTTTATCAAAATGTTTTAAACTCAAGTTCATTTTGGCTGTTTGAGATTCATCTGCCAAGAGGAAAACAAAGCATCAGTGAAGCTCGAGAGTGCATGTGTGGAAACTTCGGATGATTCATCATCTCTTCTGAAAGTTTATGAAAAGCTCTAGGAAGAATTAATTTACAGATTTGTAATTCCACTGGGAAAAAGGAACAAGTTTCTTCAACACCGATGCAATTTTTGATATAAGAGCCTCCTGTATGAGAACCGAAGCACGTGAGTACAGCAGTAATAAAAAAATTAGCATCAACATTCCCTGCCAAAGCAAATATGGCACTTTTAAAAAGATCGTAATTCTATTTGAGAATTGTCATATGTTCTATGAAGTAACAGACCACAGTAAGACAGAAAGGACTCATATATGATCCAAAACTGTATTCCACCTATCCAAACTGTAGTATCCTTCGTTAATACTAATTACACAATAACTACCAAAGGCAAAATACACACTCTATACCTAAGTCTGTCAGCTCAATTAATTAAAAAGATGATTCTGGAATTATAAAATAATAAACATAGTCACTTTTAAATTATCAGAGCATTTAATTGGGGTTTATAAAAGAAATAAAATTATGCTTCGGTCCTTTTCATAAGATTTATATTTTTCAAACAACATTTTGCTCTAATTTTTTAAGTAAAATTAATTAAAATTAAAGAGACCATAAAGTTAAACATATTTACAGTATTGTATGAGAAAAATCTGTGACAAATATGAAAATAAATACAGAGACATTTTAAACCAATATCATACTGAAAAGGTAATATCAGATTCCCTTTCAGAATTCCTTTATTTTCAACTAGCATTAGTGATTTTAAATGGTTAAAAACTGATTTCTCTAGAAAACACCACAGAAAAAAAAAACCCTAAAGGGTTGTTTCAACAGATACTGCTGTTGTCTTCATTTCAGCTCGGAAAGAACCACCTCTTGGATTTGGATCCCTGTCCATTAAACTATCGGTGTCTCTCGTCAGACTGCTAACAAAGGTCCAATTACTGAAAATTGTCAGCTAAGTTTTTGTGACCTGGACATTTACACACCGGGAAATGAATGAGATTACCTATGTAACAGCCCCCATATAGTTATGAATTTCAGCCACAGATGACAGATTCTAATCTCAATGGTGCAGAGCTCTATATCACTGAATGTATCATTATGCAGGAACAAAATTTTTAAGATACATGACAATTCACACCACACATCTGGCACTACAGCTTTGCTTTATGACAGGAGTATTTTTAAGTGATAGCAGAACTATGACCTTGATTTCACAAGTTCATTAAAAACACTGCTGTGATCTACATTAGGCTTCCTCCTGAGCTCAAGGAAAAAAAAAAAATTCCCCCTCAGTTTAAAATAGTTTGTAATCTACATCAAAGGCACAGCTAAGGCCAACAAAAAATGTCAGCAGCAAAGGAAAATTTTCTTTAGTGTTTACTCCTGGTATCGACATTACCAAGCCGCTCCCACAAGCCATGACACCTATTTGATATTTCTGGAAACACTGTAGAGTTAAAACCTAAACCATTGCAGAGTGTTTTGAAAATTTACCCCTATGCCTCCTTAAAATGTCTTCAGTCAGTGACTGACTTCACACCAAGTGAGCTAACGTGCTCTCCCATTACAATTTAAGTATGCACTGGGACTTGAACATGAGCTGCTCCATCATAGCACGTAGTCCCCGTTTCCTACCCTTCACAGCATGGCAGACTCCAGAATTCACTGCTTTAACTGCAAGCTTTACAGCAGCTCTAGAAAACTCTCCCCGTGTTGCTAAGTGTTGCTGCAATTTTGTGGAAGTTAAAAAGTATGTGGAATTAACAAGGATATTCTTAATTGTGACTATTTCAGCTGAAAACCATCTACTATCTTACGCACTTCACGAGTTTGTGATGAGTTTTACTAACCCTTGCACTGGGAAAGTCATTCAGACCTTACACGCTGTGCTCAATTCACCGTTCGAAGCAACAAAGCAATCCAACTGCTCTGCACTATTTGAAAATACAGTAAGCGAATACATTAGAGAGACACAGAAATTAAGTTGTTGCTATAAATCAGTTAGTTATGAAATTTAATAATCAATTTGTTAGCACCTGATGTAAAACTATGATCTGTCAGCAGCCTCCCAAGCTGGCTGTGTGCAGCAGTAGATATTTCCAAGGGAATTAATTACTGATGATTTGCAAAGGTAAGAATAATATTTTTCAACAAATGTAGCCTGTGCACTAGGAGGTTAAACAAACACCACCAAAATGTCAACAGCGTTCTTGGCTTTGGTGTTCTCCCATTTCAAACGTAATGAAATAGTTAACCAGAAATTATGCAAAGGGAATACTTTCAAATCTTCCCATGAAGCAGAATGTCACACCATCTGGGGCACTTCTCAAGTGATTTGAAAAGTTCACACTGTTTGGAATTACACAGAAATTCAACAGAAAAGGCCTCGCCATATCCCCAAAGTCCCATAAGCAACTGTAGACCTATGTCACGGCCAGCAAAGAAGGCAGACTTGTGACTTCTCTCCCACAAAGAAGCAAAGTCACAGCCCACTGAACTTTTCCACTTTTCCATCCCATAACTCTGAACACCCATGTTGCTTTCTCTGGAAGTTAGAAAATGGTGCTTCTCCCGTGAGGGAATGCCTGTATTCACAAAGGAAATAACCAGCATGCCAGGTAGGCTTATGGCCCTCCAGAAAAAGGGCGAGATCTCCAGGAACCCCTCTCAATTTTACAAGCAACACTGATAGGGAACTGAGCAACAAGAAAATCACCAAGAGTCAGACAGCAGCAGGAAATCTCAGAACCATGCCTAATCTGACACTGACCCAAAAATATTTACTTGTTTGATAGGAAAGAAAAAAAAGAAAAAGAAAAAGAACACTGCTTAACTCAGTGAATTTTGGAAACCAATGCTTAATATCTAACTTCCCTTTTTCTAAAAATATTGACTGAAAAGTCAGAAAAAATACCCTCTATTGCCACCTGTCAGCTGACAGAATTGTGGCTCCCTGTCAGACAGGCTTCATTTCAAGGCAAGCCACTAACACAGGACTTAGAGCCCTGATGGATGACCTCCTGCTAGAAGCAAGGAAAATTCTCTGAAATTCATCCTACTGGATTTCTTTGCAGGATTTGACACTGTTGATCAGCAAATACTTCTGTCCCACTTCCAAGAGATTAATGGAGTGGACTAAAACTGTTCTGCTTCCTCCTTCGTACCAAATACCCGGGAATTATTATGAGCAGCTGACACTATGTCTTCATAATATATAATCTGCATACTGCCATACAGGTCAACCATCTCTCAGTCATTATTCATTACCTCTATAAAATCTTCAGTATACAATTGCATAAAAGTTTGGAGAAGGAAGAGAGGTCTCAACTGATTTAGAACTGAACAGAAAACATCCATTAGTCCTGGTTTCCCCTTTATTAGCTTACACATACAGGGGGAAAAAAAGAACTAAAAAAACCCGACATCATCTGATAACTCCAGAAATTAGTAAATTATCTTCCTCTGAAGAAAAATTCTGCTGTTTTAGCTCTAGGGGGACAGAAGAGTTTGAGCAGCCCGCTTTTCCTCTTAGCGGGGTACAGAAGCAATTTCAACTATTGTAAAAATTGTAAAGTTGAACTTCTGAAGAGAAATTCAGACCCAATATTAAATAAACATCTAAACATTTAACATTGTCAATCATTTAACTTTAACACTTTAAACATTTGTAATGTTGACCTCAAACTGACCTTGCTAAAACCTGCACTGTCCAAAGCACCTTCGCTCAAAAATGATCCAAGCTGGGATTTCTGCTTTCACTCTTTTATGATTTTGACACAGAAAATCAGAAAATCAGGGATGAGGTTTGAATTGTTGACATGATCTGTCTCCCACACTTGGCTGATTTATATACTGCAAGTATGGTATGTGATACTAGAAATCTGGGAAACGAGGAACATTTTCATCTACATTTTCTTGTTTGGTATCATTACATCAGCAAATCTCTTTTAATAACAGAATATTGCTTAAAAATGAAGGGCAAGATTAATATTTGTAGTTGCTTTTTAACTTAAAACTACAAGGCAAGAGGGCGAAGGAGGAAGAATTATATTTTACAAGTATGTGGTGTGGTTTTACCTTCCACTAGGTTCATGCCAGGGATTCTCTCACCTTTTGGGGGCCCATTATCCACAGGTCTGAATTCCCTTCTGCACAGCTATAATCTAACCCTAAATTTCCTCAGACTGACAGCACACCGTGTACTCGGAGTATTGATATTAACAACACGTGTCAGTGCTGTTCTCCCATCACCTCAGTGCCTCCTCAGGACCACATTTCAAACCCAGATCTGTCCAAGAAACCACATTTTCCTTTGTCAAAGTGTTGCATCTTTATCCCTGAGGACTCAAAATACCTCCATACGTATGGATTTTGAAAGTCCTGGGGCCAGGCTGGGGTAGAAGGGGGATAGAATAGGGCTCTGCAACTTAATTTCTATATCCATTCAACCCTTCAGCATTTCCATTCTGCATCCTATCTCTTTTCTCAAGCCCTCACACAATAAGAGGAGGACTTTGTTCCATTCCTTGCCATGCCTCGCAAAGATGTTTCGTTTTGTTTTAACACTCCCTGATGTTTAGGAGACAGCAGCCGTGAAAATATCCAGAATCGGGTAATTTTCATTCAGCAGCTCACCTAAGGACATTCACTACCCCAAAGTGGACACATACATCTTTTTCAAAATCCCAATAGCAAATCATTATTTACTCATATACACAAGCAGTTACAAACAAGCATAAGCCAGCTGTAAAGGAACATTCATTTTTGCAATAACCATGGAATGATTTGTTGTTTCTGCACGTCTTTCTAAATATATGAATTTCATTTGTACACAGTAAGTGCTTGTTAGAAAAAAAGAAAGCTACAACTCACAAGGAAGGTCAATTACTACTTTTATTACGTATTCGTGATATTTCCCATTGAAAACAGCTAACTCCTTAGAAAATGTTTTCGGGACCACGGTTGATCATTCAAACAATAAAACACTTCATGCATTTTGAACATTTCACTTGCCAATGACAACTCCTTCCTCTGTTTTGCCTAGAGATATATAGAGCTGTAATAGAGTTCAGAAAGCCCCTAGCAGCTGCGTGCTGCCATTCAGACCTGAAAGATTCCGTGTTGTGATAAAAATTAATGTTCTTTGACATCCTCTGGGATTTTTGGTGCCTTGGGAACAGCTAATGAAGGAATACAACCTTTTCAGACTATAACGCTGATTTTTGGATTCTAAGATGCAGACACACGTGGTCTGTGCATGGCCTGTCTAATGTCAGCAGTAAGGCTTCTAGACCCAAGTGCCAAGACTCTGCCTTCATGTGTTTTAAGTATCTCCCATAGAAAGCCTTTAACTAAATAGACTAAATACATTTTAATGTATATTTAATTAAATAGCTACTCTTGCCTTATATTTCAGAATTTTTAGAAAACAGCAACAATTAAACACGCAGATCTTCTTAAAACCCATTAAGCTATAATGCTGAAAAATCCTTGTTTCATTTGCAACAGAAAACATTTTAATCAGGCATATTAAGTCACACATATTTTACTTCCTTAGATACTCAAAATAGCCTTCACAGCTGGTGCATCTTGCGGAAATTTTTTAGGAAGACAGAACGCCAAGACTTTATGAGCCATCTTAGACTCAGCTTAGACTTAGGCATAGACACATGGCTCAAAATGGGAACCAGAACAACCAGTGTGCTGAGCAGAAAGCCACGGGAGAATTATCGAGGTTTCTTCATTAGGTTACAGTGAAAAGAGTGCAAAGTGTCCAAAGACAAGTGGCAAGTTCACAAATTTTAGACAGCACAGTTATAGTCATAAAACTACGTAACAAACACCTAACAAAATCCTTCTGTTACGAGTATGTAAAAACAATATTTTTGCAGATGCAACTATATGTAAAGTTATGGTGAACTGTCAATCCTTTATTTTAATATAGACTTTAAAAAAAAAAAAAAAAAGTTCTGAGGCAGGAGATATTTCCATGATACAGGAGATGAAATGAAAAGTGATCTGGTGAAAACGTCATGATCTCTGCCTCCAGTAAAAGAGGGGAGGGTTTAAGCTTGAGAGATTTTTAATTTAAAAAATACTGGAAACAGTTTTTGGATCCACATGAATTGACACATGCTACCACAATGGGGTAATTGTGTACAAAAGCTTAAAAACAGAAGAAAGAAGAAAAAGGAAAGAAAAAAAAATATTTATGCAGAAAGCCAATCCCTAGGCTTTAATAAGGCACAGTACCACCACAAAGAGAAAAAAAAAATTCACCCTAATATTATTATGTATGTTTCAAATGCAGACAGCCTTTGATCTTATTTAAATTTAAGATAGGTGCTGTCTGCAACAGTAACTTCTGAACTATGCATGTTTCAGAACTTAATTCAATGTGGATATTTTTTGATATCTCAAAACGTACAATGTTGTCCAGAAGTTTGTGCCTCAGTGACACTGTCAGAATGCCAACTGTATTCTAAGTTGAGAAGACAAATATAATAGCTCAACTCTTACAAGTTTTAATTCACAAAAAGTATTTCTATAAATCGCAAAGAGTTAACAGATTTGTGCAGTGTTAGAAAATATGTTCAAATTTTGAGACCGTGGCAATGATCATCTCTGACAGAGATACATCTACTGCAGAACCATTAAGCATATTGGCGTAACGGCATCACTAATAATTCATTTAAATCATATATTTGGTTTTTCTGCATCTTCTAAGTTATGTATGCAACAACTTGCTAAATAGATCCCATTTTTTGGGTATGTATTTATATGTATGAATAGAATTTGTCATACAATACGTATGATTTAATTGTGGTTAAATTGGAATTAGAAGCAACTTAACACACCTGCAATATGTCAGTTATAATACATGGAAATGCAGAAAGACAGTATTCTGGAGTGAATTTTCAGCAGGCTCTGAAATCTTAATTGCACCCGCAAGGTTTCAGAGTGCTTCTGCTTGCGGCATGAAAAATGAATGTACTCATAGAGTTTGAGGCCTCAGTTAAGGAAGCCAGTTGAAAATCTGGCCCTCTCCATTTTGGGTCTGGTTAGGGAAATAAGAAGAGACTAAAGTTCCAAATGGAGAATCATAATTCATAACTGCTGTCTTTTCCATATTTCTACACACAGGATAAGTGAAGAAACTGTCAGCATGTGCCAATTCTTACCACAAAAAAAAAGCTATTTTAAAGTACAGGAAAGTAACTGCAGTGAAAATCTACATATGGAAGTCCTGCATAATTGTGAATTGCTGCTACCAATTCAGAAAACTCTAAGTAGTAGCTGTTGGCAAACACTATTTTGTATCTTTAAAGTAATTCAAGATTTTTCAGGATAATTTCTTTTTTTTTTTTTTTCCTTGAACATAGAGAACATTAAATTGATGTCTTACTGTTTGGCTGAAGATAACTTTAATTCAAACCAAGTGGCACTATGCACCACTCAAAACTAAAGATGCACATAAAATTTCATCTGTAACTTTACTGCTCACTTCTGCCTGCTAAATGTTTTGATCGTGGAAGTTTTCTTATGCGGAGGATCAGGGAAATGCTATGATACCATGATTCTAAATATCGACAACAGGTAGCTATTTTGGAAATGTTAGAACCGAAACATTAGTGCTGCCCCCCAATTAAAGTAGGTAGGCTTTAGTCAAATATGTGATGATTAAACGGGGAAATAGATATCAAAGAATCACAACCACAAATTGACACTCCTACACAAATACCAAATCCTACAGACCCTGAACCATCAAACACCGATGCTGACTAAATTTAAATGCTACGTTGCATACAATCACAGGAGGGCAGTCATTGTGTCGATAAAGTGGATTAATACCAACCATAATTTCTCACATTGTGCCCACTCAATGAAGAGGAGACTCAATTCAGTGTTTTTTAGTTCCAAAAGCCTAATATGAAAGATTGGTTGATCTGCCTCTTCCAACTGCACAAAAATCAGCTAATGCCAAATCCATCTTAGCTCAGAACATTATTATAAACAGATCATTTATTTGATTTTCCATAACAGAGACATTCAATCAACTGCCTGAGCTGGAAACTAGCAGAGGGGAAAGACTAGATACAGATAAAAGAAGTAACTTGAACAAATCTAGCCCTTTAGGTGCGTTGAGACCTCTTTTCCGGCTCTCATCCTAACCCTAGCACTGTCTTCACATGGAAGGAAGGCGGAGGTCATTCCCTCCTGGTGGAAATATCCAGTGGGGAATGTATCTCCAGACAACGAGCCAGGAATACTAAAAGATAGCCAGCAATCACAGGGTGGGTTTTTAAAAAAAAAAAATAAATAAATCACAGAAATAACAGCACTGCATTTCAAACTACCAGAGAGCCTAAAATTAGTTGTCATTACTGTAACATAATGAACTGGCTTTCTCTAAAGAATTTGTTCTGTAAACCCTTCAGCCCTACCCTTCATCAAGTTAGACTTCCATTTTATGTATGAGTCACACTGTGTTCAGGTGGTGTTACAACGAAGTAAGAGGTGTATCAAACATTAAACACCTAATACTGTTTGATTCTGTCTTCTCTCAAAGATGACTTTGGGAGATCCAACTAAGTTATTGCCTTTGGCTTATTTTGCCCATCGAATCTTTGTAACTGTGAGAGCAAGGAAAGACTGGAGAGCACTGTTCTGCTCGTAAGAGAAGTTTACATTCTGCTGCGATCACAGAACTGCAGGATCTAAAATAATCTGCAAAACCGTTCTTCCCCAAAGCTTCCTTTGAAACTGCACGGATAAAAAAAGTCTCAGAAAGAGAAACAGCTGTATCAACTCAAGAGTATAGATAATGCAAACAAAAAAAATTTTTTTTTCTGTGAGGATGAAGGATTTTCTAGAATATATTTATAGGAATATGGCATAATTTACCAGTGTTTATACACTCTGAGCCCAAATTTTATCTATGGACAAGGCTGCAACACCTAACAAATCCAAACAGGAATAAAAGATTCCCATCAAATCTCAGAAGCATGATAACTTGGAGATGAATCATCTGATTCTTACTTTCAAACAAGGAAGCCTTCTTAGCTTCTTAAGTACTACTCCAATTTATATTAAATGTTTCTTTTCACAGTAACTCTTTCCTTCCATTTATTATTTATGTTTTTCTCAATGCTCCCTCTGTTGCATCACTTGTTTCTGTACACAGCCAGCCCCTGTTAAATTCCTGCTGAGCAGAGGATGACATTTCTTCATTCTTCATGTAGTTTCAACAATCTCTCAGATTCTCAAGCGCATTCAAGAAGGCTGTTTTTTTTCTCTACAGGTTATTTGATCAAGGTAAGAGATCTACAATCTCAGCAAGTTTCCCTCTGCTCCCTGCAATACCACCACCACCACCTTCCCCAGCTATAATAGGTTTTGATGTTTTAACTCAATGAAATTTAGGGATCCTTTTTCTCGAGTAGTTTTAGTTTTCTCATCCAGGAAGAGATCTGAAACAGTCCATGAAGACTCTTTTCCAATAGCCATCAACGAGGGAAGAACTGGCTCCTAGGCTGTGATGTGACTATGAGTACACCCTCATATATGCTGACAAAAAATAGTACCTAGAGCCACAAAGTGTCTCAAAAAAGCAGAATTTCAAAAGACAAGTGAATCTATTCTCTATTTTAAACATTTGTAGTTATGAGGTCATGTGTCACCAAGACCAGCAGATTCTGCAGAATACCAAAGTGCCCCAGAAAGCAACAGTGGACTGGAGAAATTAAACTGAAAATAAAGCTATCTGTGCCCAGAAATTTAAGATGTTCACCACTGAATACTAAAGGCCTCTTCACATAACATGTTGTGAGAAATAAAAATAATAATCTTTACTAAAATGTGTGTTCATATAAAATTTCTCCTTCGCACTTTATTGTTTTTCTTCCAGAAATCAAGATCTATACAACTCCGAATTCAAATGATAGTTTTGTTTAGAAAAAACCCAAACACTTATTTGTTCTTCCTACTACTTTATTGTTAAAAAAAAATTGTAAGAGGTTTTATAAGAAAGAAAACTATACTCGTAATGTATTTCCTATGCTCACTAACAGGACTTACAGCTACTTCATGGGAACAGGGGAGAGGGTATGAGCCATATGCCTTCTCCTACAGGTGCATGAAATAAGAGATAGCAAAGCCTTCTAAGAAGGTGAGGCTCCCAGCTGACAAACTTGCCAAACCATAAAGAACAAGAGTCAGTCTGTCACCAAAGCCTGTAAGGCTTTATTTCAACTGTTCACAAAGCTACAAATGCAAAGGAATCACTGATCTGACAAAAGCCTCTGGACACGACAGGAAAACAAATAAATGAAGAGACAAAAGTAGTTAATGTACATTAGGGCTGGAAAACACACGGGGTTAGCATTGTAGTAATAAGGTGCTACTGCCATATAATTGCTTTTCTGACTATATCCAGACAGTTAAATCACAAAACATCACAGCCAGAAAGACCTAGCAGCTCTTCCAGTCCATTCTCCTGCCAGTGCAGATGACTGTAAGATAACTCATCTGTATTTGTATCAGATAAAAGATCTACTGCTACAGGCAGTGCGTGGGGTCTGGTTTCCATCCAGCCCAAGACTTTAAACTAAATAGAACTGGAAATTCATTTTGGTCAAAACCGCAAAAGTCTCACAACAGATACAGACCTTAGACTTTCCTATAATGCTTGGAGTAGTCCTGACAGACAAACACACAGATCTGAGCACAGATTCGAGACAGAAATGAAATATCTGAAGGCAAGGCAGAGGTTATAACTGCTGTCTATTACTAAAATGTTTCCAAATAAAATGAGTGAAACATTAGTACAACCTGTCTATCACTGACAACATAGCTTAACAGACTTACTCTGGTAAAACAGTGTATGCCAACAAAAGTAAGACAGGTTTTACTGATTCTATATCTTCACTGATTCTGTATCTTCTCATTTTCTAAGTTCTCTGGCAAAAAATGATTTAAGCATGTTCACTCCTAAGGATTTATAAACATGCCTACCAAATGGACTAGCTAGGATGACCATGATATGATCTGCAATACACAAATCAAGAGCTTCATTTAGAAGAAGGGTAGTTTTAACTTTTTACTGTATCATATAGTTTTTAAAGAAATGTAGCACATTAAAAGCATAAAGAAACTAAATTAAAACACTTACTGTTCTTATGAGACCAAGTTAGCATTAAAGCAGAAATACTACAAGGATTTGTCTTTCTATTTCAAGTAAGTTTTAAGATATGAAGATGATATATGATAAGAAAATATTGTTACCAAGGATTTTGGCAGTAAAGGAACTAAGGCTAGAAGTCAGTTTTGACAATTCTTTGAATCTAAAAGACCTATAAGTACTAAAATGTCATCTGTCTATCCATGTGAGATTTAGGTTTGGCAGTATCAAAACGAAAAAACATTCTTTGTTATATGTTTGCCCTGTGACAATATATTTTCAAAGCTGTCTAAGAGGCCATATTCTCTTGAGGAGTACAGTAAGATGTATATGTGTTACAGAAATATTTTCAGAAAAAATCTAAGTTTGAATACTCCCAAAAATCAATGGGTCAAACTGTGGATAAAGGCACAAAGCGTGGAATTTACTGTCAAGAGCTGGCACTTAAATATTTCAAATCATTTCTTCAGTTTAAAGATTCATTGTTCTGTTTAAGCTAAATTAAACAAACCCTTTGGGAGCTAACCTGATTATCTCCATATAAATCTGTCTATTGTTAAGTGATGTCATTATCATCCCTCTCCCCCTTTTTCTTTTTTTTTTTTTTTTTTTTTTTGGCTCATAGGGCTATTTTTTTTTAATGCTTTAAAGATTAAAAAAAGAGAGAGAAAAGGTTATAAAAGGAAGTAAGACAAGGAGAGCACTAATTGCTCATCCCTGACCTCTTCCAAACCACTGCAAAACTGATAAAAATTGCCTGAGCTGTTTCTCATGCAGTGCAGCTTTGGCCTTTTTCAAAAGCCACAGGGGTATCAATACCCCCTTTAAAGCCGGGGCTACACACGGAATAATAAAAGATCTGTAATTTATTTTTTTTAAGAGGAAAACAAATGATCTTTAATTTAAATTTAAAAAAAAAAATCCTGTGAAAAGATTATTCATTAACTGTAGTTGCTGATCAGTCCAACTATGGTGAATTCTGCCAACTGTGCTCAGCTGATAAAGACATTAAAATAACAAGAAATTACTACACGTAATTTTCTGATACTTACACATTCTTGGATTTGAATGCTTCAGCAAAGTGCTGCACACTCTGAAGAGAAGCAAGGTCTAAGGTCATTGCTTCTACCTTGGCTTTATGCTGGAGCAAGAGAAAATTAAAAAAAAAAAAAAAAAGAAAAAAAAAAAAAGAAAAAAGATAAATAACAGCAAGTTTAGTTCACAGTATCATGTTACAGTACATGTGTTATGAAACTTGTCTGATTCCCTTGTTTAACATTATAACCCCTAAGTGAATACAAATCATCAAGAAGAAGGGACAAGCACAACATTTAGTGCCAAAAGTAGCATTGCAATTTTGTGGTTCTGCTAAAAACATACTCTAACGTAACACGGCTTTATATAATACAGTGAATTGACACAAGGTAGCATTAAGGTTAATATATCTTTTTTTCTTCTATTTTGCTGGTGAAACTTATATAACTCATGAAATAAAAAGTAGAGTAAGCACTATTCTCAATGCATGGAGTACTTTATATACCGTACCAGTAGAAAAATGCCCAGTTGAATTCAAACTTGCACGTTATTAACCCAAAACAATCTGTTATTCGGAGCAGGTGATACAAAAGACAGGCTAAAATTAGTATAAAACCCAACTGATCAGCCTACACACTTTTTCACATAGTAAGAGTTTACGAGTGCATAATATCTTCTAAAGAAATTATGTATGTACTTAAAACCAACTTTTCACCTAGAAGAGGACGTGCAGTCCCACAAAATGACAGGTTAACATGCAGGTGCTATACCTTAGCCACAACCAAAACAACTCTTCTCAGTACTTTCAGCTTTAAGATCCCTGTTCTCACATCTTTTGAAATGCTTACACTTCAAATCTCAGGACAAAATGAAGCAAAAATCTCTTTTAATTGGAACCACTAAAGTGAAAGTCATCACAGAATCGAGTAGACTGTGGTTCCTTCGAGCCACAGTTCTGAACGAGCTTTCATTTGACTGCAGCACATCATCCAACAGTTGTCTTTAGGTCTTCCTATACTTTAAGATACCTATGATCCTCTGCAAAATAGTAACCACCATGACATACATGTCACGTAGATACCCTAAGGAATTACGAACATGTGTATATGTGCTCACCCTCACTTTAAGACTCACTGCTGCCCATCACCACCTAAACTCTCTGGGACACAAAAGAAGGCTGGCAAAAGCCCTGTACTTCCCCCAAAACGTGTTAACTTCAGTCCGCTCTGCTTAGCTAATTCAACAAAGAAGAAATTAAATGGACCCTTCATGTAATTCCAACACGCTACCTATGCTTATGTACAGCTCAGACTGGACATTAGCACCACTAAAAGAAAAAGATGGAGCAGATACCGTGGCACTATGCAATCAAAGGCAGGATTTCAGTGGAGAGGCGATAGGAGCATTGTTAGCACCATGGTGCAACGGGGGATCTACTGTGCTTACAAGGATATACAGCGAGTATTTCTGGCGGAACGAAAAGGAAGCAGCACGCGTGCCAGCTCAGGAGGAAACCAAGAAGAGTGCTCCCATTGTCTCCCAAGTGCAAGCAATTCATCTGGTCTCTGTGTTTCATTACATCTGGTACTCTTCTCCCTACATCTGTTCTCTATTTTGCTAGCACCCATTCTGCCTGCTACAATTACCTTACAGGTTGGGTTTAAACAGAATGTCACTCAAATTCCTTCTGTCCCACTCCAGCCAGACTTGTCAGGACAGCAAAATAAATACAACTAAAATTTCAACAGGTTCCGTTCCCATAGGAAGTATCACTTGTTGGAGTCTGAAAATGCTAAACCAAACTTTGGTACGAAAACTTTTTTTACCCTTACAAGATGCACATCATTCTTGAATTCAATTTGCCCCACTGGGTAAATATTTTCTTCTGTTTGATGGTCAGAGACTTGAGAAAGGCTGGCTGCCTTGCATTATACAACAGAGCTCCGTAACAACTCCTCTTCAACTTTAGAGTTCAAAGCTCTTTACTTAATCAAGAAGTAGCGTGCATAGTCTGGTTTATTTTGCTTCTGCTTTCTTCAGTTGAAACATTCTTTTGTCTCTCCCAGGGGTAAAAGGACAAGAATGCTACAAATACAGGGACATAAAGGGGGTCAAAAAAAAAAAAAAAAAAAATCAAGTAGTTCAACAGACCATACCACAAGCTGTTAGCTACTGTCCTCTTGGGGACACACTCAAGTCCACGCTATATTACTCAGGTAATACTTTGCCCCTTGGGGTCACGTGTTAGGCTTCTCCTAATGATTCCAGGAACAGAAGAGAGGTGTCTGTGTATTTCAGATCCAAAAGAAAAAAAAAAAAAGTGTGATGCCTTCAAAATACTTTCGGAAATACAGTTTAAACAGACTACAATTGGCCTGGTTTTGTGGATTAATATATTGAAAATGTAAAAATCAGAAATTTAAAAATCAGAAATAAATTACTGAAAGTGATAAATGGTTGACTGTTAGATTGCAAATGTAAACTATAATTATGTTTCTTCTGTACCAGTTCCATCAATGAAATGAGAGCACCTTTCTATTCATACTTCACTTACTTCAGTCAGTAAGATGATTTATTTTAAATATTTTAACACTACCTCTCCTTTTTTTCTGTTAGCTTTGATACACATACAGTTACATAAAAAGACAAATAAAACATTTGTTAAGAAATTCAGGAAACTGTATCTAAAATGACCTGAAAAAGAAAAAAATGGAGAAGGAAAAATGGATGGTTTTAGTCATTTTCTCCACTGAATAGGTCAGGAAAGGCAAATGGCAAAATAATTTTTTTTTCAACTTTCTCCTGCTTTTGCTTTTTAAAAACCTGATGGTAACAGTCTGTATTTCCTTCACATACACACAGTACATACTGAGCACAGAGACAACCATTTGCTCTGTTTTCCTCACAGGAGAAACTGGAGCACGTGACGCCCGAAGGGCTCAGATCAGAACTTGCCACCTCAGCTTTGGAAGGCGTGCAAAAAGCCAAGCGTCAGTATTTTCCCCAACCAGTAACTGGGGGAGGAATCAGTTTACATACCATGATCTTACACAAGTTCCCCAACTTTTCTGTTTCAGATTCTCCTTTTTGAACTGAGCTTCAAGCACCTCTTACTCCACAAAGGTATTTTGTAGACAGCCAGTTGCTACTATAGCTCAAGAACATGAAATGCTAAGCCTTTAGTATCAAATAATTTTCATTTCAGATTTTTCAACTCTTTCTTCTATCTCACAATTTCTTTTAAAAAAGCTACGAATGAGGCAATATACTTGCAAGGCGTGTTCTTAATAATGTAATAATATCTCAAATCAATGACAAGTAGAAGGTTTTTTGTTTGTTTTCTTACACTAGCTCAGTATTACCTTTTGTAATAACATTTTCTCTCCCTCAAAGCATAGGTAGCACATATTGTGGTATATATAGAAAAAGAAAACTTTTTTTTTAATAAAAAATAAAACTAAAAACCATTTTTGCTAAAAGGCATCATAACTGTAATTGTAATCCACAGTCAGAACTGATTGTTAATGGTATGCTGCAAATCCTGATCTAATGTGTCATAATTGTATTATGCTGATGTCTCTCACCATTTCACTTCACATATTTTCAGTACTGAATTATGCCTCATTTTATGTTGTGAAATCTTAAATGGGACTTGTCACTTTCCCAAATACAGAAGACAGTCTTAAAACTGACATCGTAAAATCAACACACTAAGGCAGAAGACTCCAGAATATTTAAAATTAAATCAACAAAAAATATTAATGCTCCCTCTACTACTTTATTTTCAAGTACATCATTTAAGGGGGAACTAAATAAAAGAATGAGTGTAGAATAATTTAAAGAGCTCAATTCTAAATCACAGGATCATTACTACGTGGTGCTGCTGAGAGCCTGTGCAAAATGAGCTGGTGCCCTCGCTGCAGATCCCTGGGACAGATGTTCTGCTGGTGTCCAAATCCACTTTCACGACTAGATTCAGACCAGCTTTGCAAACTGGTCAACTGGAGAAGAGACACAAGAGGCAGATATGCTTCCGCTGTCTACTGAACCTTGTGAAAACAAGGTCAGCTAGAACCTGCTGAAACTGTGCTTTTGAGATGTATTTCATGAAGCCCGAAGAGCAGTTCCAGGCTCACAATGTCTAGGCACCAACATCCTGCCTTTGAGGAAACAGAGGGAGGTGGATCATTCTCTGCTTCCAAACAAGTCCTCTTCTAAACACACCACAACAACATTTTTGAAAAGTGCAAAGAAAAAAATTTATCTTGTATTTCATGATTTTATGCCCTGTTCTAAAAGCATTTAATCCATATTTTCAGGTAAGTTTCATTACTCCGACAGTTTGTTTAGTTTTGCATGTAAGCTGCTCCCTATTGGAGAAAAAAATATTAAAAACACTTAAGTGCAATTGGTTATATTTTGCACTTATGCTAGAAAAATGCTTATTGAGCCAGAAACTAACAAGAAAGTGAAAACATCCAGAAAGCAAGCAGTTTCACTATATGCAATGTACTCACTTTACAGCTTAAAAACTGTTTAAAAATGAACACTGCATGGCAGAGTAGTTTGGCAGTAAACATGATTGTGCATTTGTGTCTTGGTATTGAAGAAGGAGCCTTTTTTCATAGTGAATTTTTCATTCAAATGTAAGTGATGATTTACGTTAAATATAGGTAAAGCATAGCTACATTTTCCTGAAGGATTGCAAGGAAGTGAAGAGCAGTACAATAAGTTGAAGCATAAAAGCTTTCTCTGTCATAATATTTATTATAATGGCATATAAAATAGCTGAAATAAATAATAGATGACTAAAAGTAAATTCATATGATAAAGAATCTTTCAGCAGACACCATTACTTCTGACTGCTCCAGTTTCATACAGAGTTGAAGAGTCTTAATAAATATGCTGTAGCCCCTGTATCTTATGTATGTACAAGTCGTTTTGTAAGGGCCTATTTAAAATGTAACATAGTGGACACTAGATAATTTACTGTATAATTTTACTCTCAAAAAATATTGTGTGAATATATCTTCAATATTTAAAAGTTCTTAACTCAATACTGAATACATAGCACAACAACAAAAATATCTGACTTTGAGGAACTGAAAATACAATAAATTGGTAAAAAGCAGTTTAATTTAACAAAGAAAAATTCTGATGACATCATCTTGGAATTCAAATAGTTCTTATATGCAGCGTGAGAAACAAAATCTTCAGGAAAAAAAGAATTTGACATCAAAGCTGATGAAAAGTCTGTGGAATTATATTGAAATAGGTAATCAAATAACCGAAACTCAGCATATAACAAGCAATGCGCAGATGAACCCATATTTTCATGTTGAGGACAAAGTAGAGGATCTTTTAGAAGCACATCTGACAATTTGACACACAGCTTATGACAGTCAATAGCCAGTGCCATGCACTATTTATGGAGGTACATAATAGGGAAAAAGGCTTTCACTCAGGATTAGGACCGTAAGTATTATTGTCCCTAATGTAGTCAACATTTGGTACTTCATGCAAAACTGTATTTATGTAAGGCCAGCTTCATCTTGTTGTGTGCTCTGAATGCTATGCAGCTACTTCTCGTGGAACTGATTGGGGCAGATGAATCATACTGCCTTAAGAGTAATCCAACATACATGCCAGGTGCTTTAATAAAATGTTCTTCTGCTACACTTGTTATACATTAATAAGAAGACATCATGGTGGAACATTTTTACACCCATTTTTCTGTTTTTCCCTCCCCTCCATCCCACTACAATTTCTATGCAATACTTTCAAATTTTCACTAACTTCATGCAAGGTACATGGCACAAACCAATTTGCTAAATATTATTAACCCATTTATGCGACGTACAAGCAAATAGCTGGGACTAATTGTGATTCTTCATGAAAATCAGAGATGAAAAGGATTTTCTTTAAATAAAGAAAATTTAGTTAGTAATACTTGGTTATACTATTTCCCAACATGTTTGTTTTGCCTGTGTTTTGGTTGCAATACACTGGTGTAAGTTTTTCCACTATTCATCTTACTCAATCCTGTTCAAACATGTTTTCATGCTGTGTGTGAGCTCTCCCAAAATCTGATTTTGTAAAGCCTAGTACTTCATGTTCTTCACAAACATGGAATTACTGTAGGGGTTGCCTTCATGCCAGTCAAGTGAATAGCATATATATAAAGACCTAGTGGGTCAGTATGAGCCTGCAAATTCCTAGGATTACCGATCATCCCTGGACCTACATTTTATCATGAAGAATGAATTATCATAACTATTGTGAATATTATTTTCATTGTACCCATCCCTTCTCCAGAACATTTATGGATGTTCAGCAGAGAACAGCGTTTATCTTTCTGGCATCATTTACAACTCAGAGGCTTCTTCAGAAAAACCTGAAGCCCTCAAACTGTAGTAGGGTTGTGCTGCAAATTAACGTCTTAAAGTTGCAATGGCAGTTCCCCACACATGATAGTCTAGAACAGACACCCGAACTGGAAATTTAACTGTTGAGCTCCACTGGGTTATAAAAGCAACAGAGAAGTTTGGATCCTCCTTTAGCTAGAGATTATATATATAGGCAACAAATAAGCTGTTGAAATTCTGAAGATGAGACACATGGAAGAGTGATGAAAACGACCTGATATAAAGGAGTGAAGTTTCCGAGGATGCCATATACCAACCTGGCATTTGGACCTCACATTTAAACAAATCACTATTCACAGCAATATCTTTCCTCCTTCCAAATACTTAATTTACCTATAATTTAAAATCTATGTCACAAATACAACAACGTGACTAAAGTCTCGAGGTGTAGTTTGTATATTTAATATGGGTATGAAAGGGCTTTCTTGGTCACTGTAATAAAGAATTTAAACTCCCCAATAACTTTAAAGCTGTATCTCTTTCTATTAGTAAATGTCTACACATAAAAAGATGCAAAAAACACTCATTCATTTCTTTACGGTTGCTTCATTTTTCAGATCTTAATATATTTTTATAAATTTTCTGTAATAAATAGCAGTATAATAAGCAATAATGCTATTTCACAATCTTTATATTAGTTAACTCTTAGATCAATATATTTGTACATTTGGCCTTTTATATCTTCTGAAGATAAAGTAAAAAAGGAAAAATACCTGCATCTTTCTGAAATTAATATCTTCAGTGAGGTACACTATGCCACCTAAATCATGCTTAAAATGTGTAAGAGGAGTCAGTCTCCTAAGGACATTTTAAAAATTATTTATTCCTTAACCAGAGAGAACAAAACCACACAGACAAAAATTACTAGAGTATAATTTCAGAATACTTCGATTTGTAGGCTCCAAATGTCTCCGATTTTTCCTGGATGCACATGGTTCCTTTGCAGGCAATATACATCTGCTTCAATAACAAGAAATTACATGCATTTAAAAAAAAAAAAAAACCAAACACAAACTACCATAGGTTTTGGCAATAGGAATTTGTTTAGCTGCTAATGTACATGAACTGTGGGTATTTACTTGGGAGCATACTTTTAGCTGGAATTTTTTCTTTCCCTGGATATAGATCACTTCTTTCCGTCTCCAAACACCCGTTCCTGTAAAGCTCATTTGAATTTATCATAGGGAATCTCAAATAATCTTGGCAATATATTACACATATATAGTTTACTATTCTAATAAACATATCTTCTTGTTTACAGAATAATCAAGGGAGCCTGGGAACATGTAACAGAATCTCAGCTGTGGAGAGCCTCCTATTCAAATGCTTTCAATTCTTTTCATTCTGCAAGATTTGAAGTGATAGCAGAATACATTTTCAAAAACAGCAACAAGGCAAACAGCATTGGGACAATTCAGAAGCTACAGACTTTGTTTCCTTTTAAAAACTTCCTCAATTAGAAGTTTTTAAGATTAAATAAACCCAGTTTAGGAGTTGCTGAGAAATACACAATATAGGAGGCAAATATGGTTGTAGATTTCTTGGAAATGGCAGAGGCTGGAAGAAAAAAGTGTTTTTAAACAGACTAAACCAGTAATATCCCAACTGCAATACATCGTTGGTATCAATTATTCGTAAAATTAAAGATGTGTTGTGTTATATGTACAACTACACATACACCGATGTATAAAACTTACAGCTGGATTTCACATACAGTTTTTACACACAGAGGAAAAGTTAGCATCCCTACTACAGATGACAAACAAGAGGAGAAAAGCGTGATGGTCAAAAGGGCAACAATGTTTAAGTAAATACAAAAAGAAACCCTTTTCCCTGTTCTCTCATGATCCATAATCATAAGCTATGTTGTTGCCTGGAAGTGCAGACATGCACTGTGCAGTGCATTAATCCTTCAAACACTAACAGATGCTGGCAGGGATTTAGGCTGGAATGTATTTACAAAGTGACAAATTATGTTCTGTATTATACAGAGAGAGAAAGAGCACCCACAAATAGGCTGATAAATGTCAGCTGCAGTCACGACAAACGGTTTATTTTTATTATACTGTAACCACAAATGTTTTTTGCAGGGAGGCCCAAAGATTTATTTGTTGCAGGAAAAAACAAGATTATATATGACACAAAGTAATAAGTGTGAGATCACTGATGTTCTGGGCAGCTTGCCCTCCTGGAAGCTGTGTTCAGATTGAAAAATGTTGCTTAAAAATGGTATGTTATATGACACAAAATAAATAGTTCATAAATCTGTATTGAAACAACAATAACTAATAATTAAAGACAGTCTTAGGACATGGCTTATACAAGTTAAAAGGAAAACATACTAGATCCTTTAGTGGAATGCTGAAAATGAAGTAACAATATTAAAATAAATCTGATGAAATTGTTCTAGATTAAAAACAAAGTACTGTAATTGCTAGATGGAAGCAACATATATTTTAAATGTGGTCACAGTGCTAGATGAACATTCAGTGCAGCACAATTAATTGGCAGAATAGTGACGTCTGCAGGTTTACAAACGCATTGCAGCTGTTTTGAAGTACGTCAAAGCTTACCAACAGATTTAAGGCAAAGATCCTTACCCCCACTCTTAATACTAGGAAAATATCAAAATGGTTAAAAGTCATTCACTTCCTGAACCGTGAATAATTTCAGGATGTTTCAATGTAAGCAGAAATAAATACATGAGACAAAGAAACGAAAGAAGTGAATAATTAGCTATTAACACATTTTAATTGGCAGTTCATGGTTACAGTCGCCTAGCTTTAAATAATATAATATAGATATCTTACAGAACAGTATCCTCAAGAAAACCAAACACACATACAAATTCTTTTGTTTGCACAACTGTTCGCGTTCCCTAGCTAAGAGAGACATTGAAAATGGTCGTATTGCTATGTATGTAATTTTAGAAAGTGAAATAAAAGGACTGAATCATATTAGTAAAGATTTCTTGAACAAATAAGGGTTGGCAGGACCAGGTTCTTAATATACACTCACTATACACAATATAGTCTTGAAGAAAAATATTGTCTTTCTGCATGCACAAGAAAGTATCAGGCATATTTGAACAGTACTAGAATAAGGAAACGTGCCATTATGCCACTTGATTTGTGATTACAAAAGGAGGAAGTTTTTCTGTACTTTTTTCTAAAAAAAAAAAAAATAAAGATTGTGTGACAAAGTATGAACAAAATAAACACAAAGACTGGAATTAAATTTCTGTGAAAACGTGGCCCGCCTTAGGAACCATTTTGTTCTACTTGTAATCAGCAACACATATAAACCCAAACACAACATTAAATACATAATGTAATCCAGGGTTGTGTGAAAATCTGAGACCGAAGCGTAGACCACGTATTTCACAGATGCATGAAGCTGATGACATTCAGACACGGACAGCAGGGGTCAGAAGGCCATGTCCCATTGTTCTAATAATTAACAAAGTTTAAAATGGCTTTGGTGTCAATGTGAATGAAGTCCAAAAATCAAGTGTCTTATTAAGCACTGTCAACATGAAAAGCTCCGAAATCTTCATTTACTAATCATACAGGAATTTTCTAATAAAAATTTTGATCTCTAGATAACAAAAGTACTCCAGAAAATAACTGTCTGGTGCAGCAATACAGTGGGAGAGTTGATGGTCACCTATCATTATACTTAGTAGAATATTTACTTCCTAAACACAACTTGCCAATTAACATTATAGTGACAAGGATGGAGAATATGCCTTAAAACTCATATCTTTACAAGTATTTGTACATACAAAACAAGGAAGTGCTGCCACCACAGCAAGCAAAGCAGAAAGAAAATTATAACAACAACCTACTTTAAATATTTTCCTGTAGAATAGGTGTGCAAGATTGATATAAACGCTTTATAGATAAGAGGGTGGAGGAAGCAGGGAATAAAAAAAAAAAGCCCCACTAACACTGCCTTTCCCCTTCATCAAAAAAGCAAAACCGAACACAAAGAACTGAACATGAAGAGAAGCAGCATGCAAAGTTTGTAAGTAGTATTCTCTTTACTGGACAGAAAGACTTTTTAGATGCCTTCTGCAGTTCTGCAACCTTAACCGTAAGTGTTAATACCACTTTTTAATGCGGTCATTC
Source organism: Athene cunicularia (assembly GCF_003259725.1). Classification (NCBI taxonomy): domain Eukaryota; kingdom Metazoa; phylum Chordata; class Aves; order Strigiformes; family Strigidae; genus Athene; species Athene cunicularia. The sequence goes on from NW_020799113.1 coordinate 4,205,771, forward strand.
AATTATTAAATTTATAATTTAATTTAACGGATATTGTTACACTGCTAAGTAACTGGCACATATTCTACCTTAAAATTTTGCCTTTTAAGCAAGCAGCTTTGACTTAGTTCCCTAATTTTAAGGTAAACGCTGGCTGTACCTACCTGAACACCTGAAAAAATATCAGCTACTGTATATCCTACCCATATGCCACATGCAAAAATGTAAAACATATTAAAAAAATTCAAAAAGAAAATTTCCAAGCAGATGTTTATAAACAGAAGGTAACGGATAAAAACCCAAACACAATGCTGCATTATGTTACATGATTCACTGATGAACCCATTGGAACTACAGCAAAAAGCCCTTCTGGAAAACTTCCAGAAATTAAAAGGTGCAAACAAGCTGCCTAATACCCTTGCGTAGACTGAATTCTTATGAAGAAAATAAAGTTTATTGTCTGGAAACAGAGAAAGCATGAGGAAAGCACTAAAGCAATGGAGGTGAACAATTAGACAGATGTTCACTTAAGGAAATAAAGAGAACAGAAGAAGCCATCACTGAGGAATTTTACGAGAATACTGACAACTCTGCACCTCATCAAGGGCACTGGTAAAGTTAAAGCCACTGAAGCCATTTCTGCTCAACTCCAGTATAACTGCTGACCTTGCAAAAGTCTGCATTTAGTAAATGTGGCTTAGGAAAATAGCATTATACTTTCCATTTTACTATTTTTTCCCAAACTCCGTCTATATACTGTACTGTATATTTCAAGATAATTAACTTTACTTCCTTGTATAATATTACATATATTCAGGATTTTTTTTCCTAACTATGCTTGGGTATCAGGAAAACCTATATTTTAAAAGCTTTTGTCATTTAAGTAAAATTAAATAGTCAATTACATCTGATCTTCATAAAAGTGTATATGTGAATAGCTGGAATGGCTTTTGCTTAATATGATTATACATGTTTCTAAAGTAGGAGTTTGCACAAAATGCAATACTTTAGACTGGACATGCTTCAGAACATACAACGTTTGGCAGTTAACTACTGAAAGAATAATGGAGAAAAAGTATATTTTGTTGATAAACTGTCTTGGAGAGTAAAAAAAAAATATGGACAAACACGCAGGCAAAAGGAGGAGGAATTAAGAGATAAGATTTTTTGGCAAGGACAAAGGACAGACTTTTTCATGGTCGTGCAGGCTGAGGTACAAATGTAATTTGTTCCACAAACATATCTCTATTGTTTAAAATGTCACTTCAAAAATCTGTTTGCTTTATGATAATACTTCCCTTGCAAATTTTCAGGAAAAAAGTATCCCCCCAACTCTCAAGTGCATTACTAATTTCTCCTTTTCCTCTATCTACTCATATATTATCAAAAATCACTGTCAAACTCATCAGAAACTCTAGCTCAGTATTACTAACTCAACTTCCATCACTTTCTTGTATGCAGCGGGCTACTTCCCACAACATTCATCAATTGTTTCTGAACTGTGAAGATAAACATGATACACATCACCTTAGTGACATAGTAGAGGGTACGCAAATATCCAGCGTGAACTCCCCAGTTATCCAGTTGCCAAAGAGTTCCCACCAGCACTGGAAACTCTGTGATATCATTAGCATTAACAATCTGTGTATCAGGTTGTAGAGATAGGGAGGAAGCACTAATTAAAAGCTATGTGCTTATCTAAATATTACTTGTACACAAAGAAAACACATATGAAGCAGATTTTTATAAAATACTCCTGGCCTTTAACAGCACCAGACTGCCTTTTTTGAGCATGAGCCACTGGTTCCACTTACAAAAAGGGACAGCTCATTCATTGCAAATGGTTTTGCAGTGTTTGCAATACAAGCAGTAGCTCACCCAGGTCTGCAGGGGACAGCCTGCATATTTCCCACATACTAATGTTTGAAAGTTCTCAGTAACTCAGGAGAAATGCACAAGAAAATTAGAAAATTTCATCATTCACATTTTAAATAATATAAAAGATGTGGAATGTGATTGATTTCACACTAGAGAGAATTGAAATTACAGTTATGGGATAGGTTTTTTCATGTACTGTAAGGTCAAGTAATAGTAAATAATTAATGAATTATGAAGCAAATTTTCTATAAGGCAACACATAAATTCTATTCAATAAGATCTAAAAGTGTAGTTACACCAAAAAGCCATATAATATATCACAAAATGAAGAAAATGCATGATGCTGAGGAATAAAGCAGGAGTTGCCATTATATTGGAATAACTGTTACTCTTAGGGAATATTAATAACATCTTTCCATACATACACATCATTTCCATAAGTTTTACATCTCATAAGCTATGAGGAAAAAGAAAATAAAGAAATTTCAAAATTTTTTGCTGTTGATTTTTGTAGCAAAAATCTGTTTCCCCATCCCTCCAGCAGTCAGAGAGGTTCTCATGCATCAGAGAGTAGAATGATTAAGTGGGTCATGGCCTGGACAAAACCACAGGGCTCCTTCTCTGAGCTACATGGCTTTGGCTAAAATATTGCTGATCCATACTCCTCTTCACCAGCATAAATTTCACATTCTTTGATACTCAAGCTGTCTCTTAGTAGAGGGCGCAATACAATATTGTAGTGATCTGGTTAGACCCCTATGGGTCACTGCCATACAATGAATAACAAGTAGTCGTCACCAAAATATATTTTTTGCCTTGATATCATAAAATTAGTTGAAGTTGTAGATTTCTGGATCTGCAAAAGTTCTGTTCTGACTATAATAATAATGTTCTGACTTGCAAGACCAGGAGATAATGGATTATCTTCTCAATAATAATTAAAGTTTTGCTTATATATTAAATATTCTGGATTCAGCTATGGTGAAATAGTACATACAGAAAAGGACAAAGGGGTGGGGGGGTGGAGGGAAGAATCAACTTTTGAGAAACTTATTTCTCACTTATGGTGGCTGCTTAAAGTCACTTAGTCACTTGAAATTGTCCCAGAGGCTAACGAATGAGAACATAATAAATTTGGCAAAGTTTCTGCCAATTTTTTGTATCCAATGAAGACAATTTATCACATCTATTTCATAAAGAGTCCCGATTAAAAGTCTTGAAATACATGCAAGTCAGATGTTGGGTCTACAACAGGAACTGTCTCACCTGATAATTGGGCTTTGGGCCACAGTAACTGCAGATAAGGACACAGCCAGTGACAGTATGTACAGTTACAATAGAGACCATTTGGAGATGATTTACAAACACAATAATCTGCATAGCTATAAATTTATTCAATAACCTGAGCTGTACATATAAGCAGCTTGAACCCAGTATTACGAAAAATACATCAACTTCCATTTAGATGTAATACCTGATTCATGAACACCCCATGGCAACCGTCTATATTCATCTACCAGACTTGAAGAATAAAATAAAAATTAGAAACGAAGGGTTGAATTTTTTTCACTCTTCTAATGGTATAAACTCATTCACCTTGCAAACTTCTGAAGGCATACACAAACAAACAAACTTGTCAAGGAAATCTAGAACAAATATCACCTTTTGCTCCTGAAGAAATATTAACTTCCATAAAGTTCTAGCAATTTTCAAAGATGCTTATATTAGTAGCACTTTCAATAATGCAGTTATCAAAAAGTCACTTCCAAAGACTCAGTCAAAATGCAAAGGCAAATTTGTTCTCTAGAGATTAAAAAATAAGTTAATTTTCAATGAAGTCAGCTATTTTTATACTTTTATAATAGCTATAATTGTTTTATGGAATGTAATGCTAAAACCAGTATATATATAATATATAATAAAATAATAAAACCAGTATCTATAAAAACAGGACTATGCTGGTTTCTGTATGAAAACCCTGGTTCCTATGCTGTCCTCCACAGACTGCACTAAATAGTTTGCAGAATCTTATTGTCCTTACATTATTTTCAGGTACAATTTTCATAGCCATGATGAACCTTATGAAAAATTTTCAGAACTGACCGTGATACACAATAGCCGTGACCTTTGGAGTCAGATTATTTTCCTCACATACATGTAGCTTGAAAAGCCCATGACCACTGCCGATTTCTATTTTTAACTACATGGCTGACAAAGTTAAGTGAAAATATCTCTTTTTCACCTCTCCCACAAAAACCATTCAGCACAATTTTTGAGTCTTTTTTTGGTCTATTTCATTCTGTCTTCTGCAACCTTAGACAGCAAATTTGACCAGTTAAAGAACACTGAACTACACAAGGTACAACAGAGTACTTCGAGGCATGACTCACTCTCAGACCCATGTGAAAGCATATGCCATGATGATAAGACAGAGAAGGTTTATATTTACAAGACTTGGACTAATTAGGCAACTTTAGGAGGACAGAGACAAAGAAAATGAAAAGGCTCAAAAAATACTGACTTTTGTTTAAAAAAATCAACAGCATCCCTATAAGCAACTAAATCCATGGGTTATTTAATAAGGGAAATCATCCAGCAATCAAAAATGCCATCAGTGAAGTAGATGAAGCAAGGAGCATATGTAAGCCAACCATTTAGATGCCTTTTAGCACTTGTAAGCATTTGGTTTCAATTTAGTTTTTCAAATGCCTCATGCTATGGTGCTGGACCTCTCCAAAAAAAGAAAATCCAAACCCCAATATAAACAGATGACACAAAAATCTGAGCTGCTTCTCAGAACTCTGTAAAGAGCTGTGCAGTAATTTTCTAAAGGTGTTATGTTTTAACTTTGTTCCTGAAGAATAAGAAGATGATACAGATTATAAAAAAGTTCCACCAAGTAACTGCCAGCCCTGTAAAAGTACATGGTACCATTAAAGATCTCACTCCTAATTTCCCGAGCTCCATCCCGTAATTTAGTAAGTTTAAGCAAGTACTTATTTGCATTTTTAAAGGTAAACACCTCAGCATACCAGACCCTTGTAAACTTTTGAAAAGTTTATTAGTGTACCTAGTTTCCATTAAAAATGACAGTAACCAAAGCACATTGAAAATTCCACCTTTCCATTAAAAATAGATTTTTGCAGTTAAGAAGTTAAATTATTTGCTTTAAATAAGTAAATATATTTAAGATTTAAATATAGTGTCAAGAGCAGCAGCGGGATGACAGCCAAAGTAAAGGCCTGAACTGAATCACTTTCAGCAGATCATTTTTCCATTTGAGCTCGCTGATGTTTGTTTTCAAGCTACACGATGTTGTTTCAAAGGTGCCACAAGCTGCAAGCTCGCGTGCTGACCAGACCACACGAAACCACTTTAACTTAGGCTCCAAAGGTAGAAATGTTAATTCATCATCCTGTCAAAATAATGACATTCATTCATAAATACCGTCCAATCTCCTCCACACCTGGCTGAGTCTTCTGCGCAGCCTAGTGAAACACACTAATTACACACTTTCTCCGCCTGTCCTCTGGACAGTGTACCTCACCGTATTTGAAAAGAGTAATGATATAGAACTAAAAACTGGGCAAACACCCTTAAACTTGACAGAACAACAGACAGGCCGGAGAACCCAGAAGTGTCAGGTGCCACACTCAGTCCGTCAGATGCCAAGAGTACATCTTCGAGCACCTTCGATTAAGAGTTTTCCACAAAGCCTTTTAGCTATCTTGTCCAGGCAAAATTAATTTAAATGTATCAGGCTGGTGATGATCTCAGCCAGAACATTTAGCCTATATCCATGGCCTTTAGCAAAAGTACAGCATCAAACTACGATCAATGTCTGTACACTCTCACTTGGGCAAATGAAAAGGAAGACACAAGAAATACCATTTACTCCCCAAATCCCTGTGTGGTACCTAACCTACTTCAGCTGTACTCTTACGCTTCTTGCATATAACAAGAAGCAAAGCCTAGAACATCCCAAATGAACAGCATAATCTTTTCTGTCTCCAGCTGAGTGACTGCTTAGGCAAAGGAATAGAGAAGGTTTCTTGCGATACAATTACTTTTTGCTCGGAACATTCACCTCTAAAACTGAGGATGCTAATTCAAAACCTTTTAAGCACACACACACACAAAAAAAAAAAAAAAAACAGGAGGAGGTACAAGCACATTATCTCCCAGAACACCCTAATCCAGTAAGCAATACCTAAGAGCATTCACCAAGTAACGCTCAGAAGCACACCTAGCATGCAGCTCAGCAAGGTTTATGTATTCAGAAATACTAGGACTAATTGAATTCCAAAGGTGGGCAAAACCAATCATATAAGAAATTTCTTTGCAAAAGTTTATGTGCTTCAGAATTTTAGGTTCTTCCAGAGCCTAGGGAAAGATTCTGAGGATCCACATTCTGAAATGCAGTGCTTGGCTAGGCAAGAAGATAAAATTTAGGTTCTGGTGTTTTAAACTGAACTAGTCCTAAGCACCGAGGCCAGCCTTTTTCTGCAGCATTTCTTCACAAGCATGTGAATTCTGTCGAACTCACAAAGGGTCTAAAAACTTACTCTGTGTGCCAACCTGCCACGTGCTCTGTGGGCTGCAGAGTCACCTCTTTCTAGACTGACAGCCTGCCTGACCTATCAAGTCCAGTTTTTAGATGATACTCAAACACTCTTTCATTCTTTCTATTGAATTTTATTTGCTTACCAACCTTTAAAAGCTCATCTGTTATCACCTTTGCTGTGCCCTCCTAGCACTGGGCAGTTGCAATCAGGCAGTGAAAAGGCTTTGCTCTGAAAAGACCCATCTGCAGCCAAGCCGCTTGTTAACCAGTAATTCTGAATGGATTCCTGCATTTTAAAACATTAAAACCAGACTTAGAAAATAATTTCTCAAGGTTACATGGCAGATCAGAGACAGAATCTAACCAGTCATCCAGGTCCCCCAATAGATGTTAAAATCTTCATGGCATCAGCTTTCATGAATGTCCCTCTTAATAAGGTACAGAAAAAAAGAAAATTTAGAACTGACCTTTAAAAAATATTCTTGTTATGCTTTTTAACCATTGTGGTGATAAGGAGGAAATGTTTTTCTGAATGAGTATACTGTACCTTTAATGGTTCATTTGTAGTTCAGAATAAAATCTGAACTATTTGTTGTTCATTGTTGTTATATTCTGTTCCAAGGTTCATAATTTGAAAATTGACTTTGGGGACTTTTTGCTTGGTCTATTAAAATGATTCATGTTGCATTCAACATAAATTGTGCATACACAGAGGAGGTTTAGCACACGTATTCACAGTATAATAACTAAAGTGAATTTTGTACAAGCTGCAGTTTGTGGCAAGGATGCAGTATCATTTGTCTTAATTTTTCTTCAGCATTACATTAGGCTAGTGCATTTACATTTTCAGGTATGGCTAAACACTTTAAAACTTTCTTTTTACAGCATGAGTAAAGAGAGAATCAAATCTACATGTTTATATGATGTAACAAAGTAATGCCTTTTTACTGTCTAAAGTACACATGGATTTACTTTCCATTTACCTTCCTGCACAAAGGCAAATGCAAAGTGCATGAAATATTCACCACCTATGAATCACATAGTGTTCCTATTAAAAAGATGATAATGTTCTGTTTTACCTTTCAAACCATGATATGGTAACAGTCACAGTGTCTAAGTGGTTTTGTCACTCAAAACTACTGAAGTAATATACAGTAAGGTATCAGAGTGTTTAGTGGTTTATGAAACTTTAGGACAATCTAGTGTCAACTGACTAAACAATTAAGAGCTGAGATGATTTCAGATACTAGGTTCAGAAATATTTATTTTGCAAAATCTGAGTAAGTGAATTTGCCAGGACAATGTGAATCACTGTAAATAAGTGGAGGGGGCAGGAAGAAAAAACAAGATTGTAACCCCGTTGTCACTCTGTCTTCACTGACTCTCAGAAAAAGTTAATATGTTGCATGTCTGTCTTTAAAAACTCATTTAATATTTCTAACATGGAAATTTTTGAAAAAAATACTTTTTTTCAACTTTCCGCTCTACCGAGTGCGTTTTTTCACTATGGTTATATTCTGGCCTTCACTTCTGCAGTACAATTCTCTGCTCACACATATTTTTGGCATGCAAGTGCCAACGCTTGAGGCTATAAGCATTCAGAAATTCATATCTACGGACAACATGTGTGGGCAGTCTGGACAAGTGGGTTTTGTGCACAAAAATTCTTTTGTCTTGTAAGAACAGAATGACCTGAATATTCAGAAACTGATAAATCCCTAGGAGTTAGTGTTAATTGGATATCAACAACAACAACAACAAAGAAGAAAAACTTTAAAGCAAACAACTTTTTTTAGATAGAGTCCAATAATCCAGAACTGATTTTGCACAAAAAAAAAAAAAAAAAAAAAAAAAAAGATTATTCACTTAATATTGCATTATGAAGGAGCCAAGTTCATGTGGGAAGTTTAGCCAACACATTATTTCGTCTTCATGATATGGAGAAAATAAACTTCTCCTTTTTTCTTTGCTTTTGATGATTAAAGCAGTTCAGAATGATTTCGGAGATGTACTATAGACTTCTCTAAATTTAAGGCAATCTGAGAAGCACTTAAAATTGCAGTACACTCACACGGAACTTAAGCAGACTGAGGCGAACCCCACCTTCAGTAGAGCAGCAAACCCTGATGCCTGAATAGCAGAAGTTTCTTGCTATTCTGTATAGGCCCAACGAAGATACTAACATAAATGTTCACCTCAAAAGAGATTTCAACCTCCACCTTGGTCGTCCTACTAAGGACTGTTGTCATCTAAATATTTTATTCCCTAAGGCGCGATCAGCTAATAAACCTGATTCTACCACCCTGGCACTACATGAGCCAGACATTCACCACAGAAGAACTCAAAACTCCCATACAGACCACATTACCATAAGGGCCAAATTTTTAGCATCTGATTGCTACTTTCTCTTTAAGTAAACAAATCCCCCCAAACTACCAAATGTTTCTTATTCTTTTAGCAGTATCACATAAAATAACATAAACAATGTTACTGACTGAGACTGAGGATAAGCACCTCTTATTGCAAGCTGGGTAAGAACCACTTAAATCTTAAAGGTTTGCTTTTTCCCCTTACACACACTCATATTTTACCGCTGTGTTTATATTCCTGTCGGCACACTGTAAGAACAACTCCTGAATGAAAGTCACCTTTTTCCACTAAAATATTCTCCCCAACACCACACTCGGGCTATGGGAGCATGAACAGTGAGGCAAATCGCACCGTGGCACCTACGTACAAGCAGCAGACTGTGTATCGGAAGGACGAAAACATGTGTGGACAGTGCAATAAAAACCAGGCCTGGGCAAGGCTGATAAATATCACCCAAATCTATCCAAGGATAAATTTGCGAAAGCCGTGCCAGGGCAAACTCACTTTTTGGAGCTTACAAATTTTTAGGACTGGAACTATTTTATTTGCAATAGGCCAGCGTGTTTACGCATCCAGGGTTTGAGAAAAGACAGCCTTACACTGAAACAAGAGTTCACATGCTATCAGATAGTTTATAGCTCCTTGGTATGTCTTCCCTTCATAGGCAGAGCTTAAGAGCGATGACACTAATAGATCACGTTCCATACAGTATCCTAAGACCATATATCTGCAGAAACCATCTCAGGCCAAAAGAAAAAAAAAAAAATTAAAAATTAAATAAAAACCTCTTGCTTCAGAACATTTGTTTCACTTCCATCAAGCAGAATATTCTCATAAACTTCTTTAAAAATTATTATTTTAACTATAAGCAGTAAGACTGATATTCTGAAGGACTAGCTGAAGAACAATTAGGATAACAGATTTTATAGACACAAAAATGAGAAGTGCAAAGAAATATATATACTTGAATTAAATATGGCACAGAAAACAGGATTCAAAACAGGTCTTTCCCTAGTTTTTATATACAATAATAAGCTGTATAACTTGCTATTTTTACTAACTTTGCCTTCATAAGGAGCATCTGTTTCCTTTCACATTTAGAAATTAGTTAGACACTTATTAATATCTTGGAAATATATAAAGAACTTTATTGACTATATTAATTAAAAATCATGAAATTCAAGTTAAAAGTGCAGTGCAGAAAATGAAGAACAGAAATCCATGCAGAAGCACTTAATTCCAAAATGCATTGAGAATCATAGAGATGCAGATACTGTATGTGTTAAATCTTACGGGGTAAAAAAATAAAAAATAAAAAAAAAATCTATATTTTAATCTTTTTGGGTGGAAACAAATTATCTTATTTACTACATGAATGGTTTCCTCAATTTGACGCCAATCTTTGGAGGCAACTTCAACCTGTCTGAATGAAACAGTCCGCAGAATAAAAGACTAGATTATTTATATTATAGAATACTGTTAAAAAATAAAATTGAAAGATTACTTTACCACACATTGAAAATAAGAACATGCACATCACTCCAGCTTACAAAAATCTAATTTTACTTTTTCTGTTCTGAGAAAAGTTTGATAAGTAGGATACATGTTTATGTATGTGTACGTATAAATTCCCCCCAAATGGACAGCACCAAAAAAAGGGAGAAATTCACAAACATGACAGTGGCCAGATGAAAATTCCTTGGATAGATGAACATTTCTAATTTTCAGAGATGTAGGCAAAACAAATGAACAGTTTTAACTGAAGTCAAACTTGGATTGACCACTCATGTAATTATTTTACAGTTCACTGATACACTTTTACTAAGTCAAGACCTAATTACACAAATACCCACAATATACGGTAATACTTCTTCATCAGTATAAGTCTACGATGTATCATATCATTTACTTTAGTGTACATGACCTCCAGCACTGAAAACTTACACAAGTAGCTCTCGTGTACCAAAAAAAAGTTGACAGAATAGACAAAACTATCTGTATTTCACAGAAACACAGTCTGCTTCACTACTTGGTGTAAACTCCATTTCAAAAGGCTTAGCAGGCCCAGACAAACTCAGAAAGAGAAATATGTTCCTGCTGTGACAGAAAGCAGGAGGAGAAACTCCCTGTGAAAGCATGCGAGGCACTCTGTGCTGCGCTAGCCAAGCCTCCTGCCTGGTCAAGGTCCCGTGTCCACCTGAGAAACCCTCTACTCGTCTCACCTTTTGCCACCCACTGCCTGGCAACATCTCCCGGGTGATTTTATGAGGCATGACTTAAATTTGCTCCATGAATTGCCAAAGAATTTGCTTAATACACTTCCTATTCACTTTCCTGTTTTGATAGCAGCAACTACGAAACTACTGAAATTGTAACTCACTTGAAGAAAGAAGAAAACTTTACAAAGAAGGAGCAAGAAAGGAAGAAAGGAGAAAGGACGGTTTTGTTTTCTGTGTATGCGTTGTTGGGGGGGGCCTTCAAGAATTATTTTACCCCTTACTAAGCACAAGCCCTCACAGTTTGACAACTGTTGATGTGCAATGAGATGTACCCTCCACAGGCAGGACACCCTATGCTTATACATTCTTCTTACAAACATTGAGCATAATAAGAATATTCTTTAGTAAGGGCTGTGATCTTTGTTTACAGATGGGAAAATGAAGGCAAAGCGAGGTCACATCCCCGGATGAAGTTCCGTAACATTTCCGTGGCACTGGAAACACAACCCCATGAATGCCCATTCCTTGTGCAGAGCGACTATCCACACTCTCTCTCAAACAGACATCCGTTCAACTGCCTGGGATGCCATGGTGTGCAGCAGCCACGGAGAAGTATGTGTCATACCTAATGGGGCATAGAAAATGGGCCACTTTCATTGCTGACATAACTCAAAGGGCTTGTACCAGTGATGAATTTAGGCCAGTATGTCAGAACATATGCTATATGGTACTACCCAAATATTCCTTTATTCTGCTGAAGAACTAGTCTATTCAACTTGTTGCTCAGAAATAGCCCTGTATAGCATAGCCCTGTAGCGGATAAAAAGGGTTACGTCATCAGTACAATAAAATCACTTCATGACCTACTTGATCCAAAGTATCTCTATCACTGAAACCTTTTAGAAAGATAATTCTGAATATCTGTTAAATGATTATTGCAAAGACTGCATGAGAATGTAAGAAAACTCACACACAACGTTACCCTCACCAAACCAAAAAATAAAAGTTGCATGAGTATCTTGAGCATAAACCCAGACACAGCTAAATCTTGGATATCATGCAACTGTTGCTGCCATGTAAGCTAGCAGGAGAATGTCATATTAAATTAACATCTACTGCTCCTCTACTGACACGTTACTTTACACAGAATAACTGAATTTGTATCAAAATTGAAACCATAGTAATATATTCAGCTATCGGCAGAGTAAAACTGATCAGTGCACAAATAAGTGAACCTGAGGAAAATGCTGAGAAAATGCTACTGGCATTTCAGTTTTGTAGAAAAACTTTCTTGAATATTTAAAAAGAGGTGAATTACTACCGAGAATAAACTAAACACGGGTGTAACACTACTCATAGCACAGGGTATGGGTAGACTTAACAAGCTGCACGGAGCTGGCACGCAGCTACAGACACTCAGGTTTACAACTACCATTATGAAATAGCTCATTACTCCTTGAAACAAGACTTTCTACACAAGTGGAAAGAAAGAGAAAAGGCCAGGAAGGAATGCCTGAAATATGCATAAAATGCTACGTGTCACATGCATTAAGATATTGTGGGACTTTTCAAGAAGATATTGTGGGAAAAGCACCTTCACTGCAACTTCATATTCTTGGGTCATTCTCTCTCTCCCTCCCTCTCCTTTGACTTACATATAATGCGTATCAAAAGCTCAAAAGCTGCATCGCATCAAAGTACTACGTCCAGCCATTTACGTCTTCAGAACAATGCACATGCAAGTGTCAAGGATTGTTTCTTCCAAAAAAAAATTCCTTTTCAGAACTATCAATGAGTGCTTGTACTAAAGATCAAATTTGAACCATTCAAAAACCTTCAGTTCCAAGTGGATGAACATTCTTGGATACACAAAAGGCTAATATAAGCAGTCACTTCGACTAGAGTCCCACGGAAAACACTGGGTGACAAAAGCCCCTTACAGCAATCTGCAAGAAGGAGAAATAAATTAATCAAACTGCCAAACGAAGAAGGCTGGGTTTGACCTCCTTCTGATCTCATTACTTCTCTATTACCCTTTTGAAAAACATCCTCTTACAAAGATCACTAATTGAAGATTATGTGGAGGGGAATCGCACCTCTCCATCACCGTGGTAACTTTGACTCATTTGTCATTCTAATAATTCACTTCTTTTCTTTTCTGAACAGACAGAGACACTAATAGACTATCATCAGTTAAAAAGGCAATTTTTCCATTTAATTGCACTCATTAAATACTGCACTAGAACAATTGGAAAAGCAATACTCTCAATATTTAATCATACAATAGCAATAATGAAACATTCCTTCAAAACAAATGTGGCAACATGTAGGATGACATAAAAAGTATGTTTTAACTTCTGGAGCATCAACCTATTTTCTGGTAAAGATATTTGAACCTTTTTTCTTGTGGTTTTTTGACAATCAGGTATATGAAAGGAGTGGACTAACAGCACTGACTATAACTACGCACTAGAGAGAAACCAGTGGGCAAACTCCTTTGTAATTACCTCATCTCTCTTGCCACTGAACCACGACAATAGAAAGGATTTCATAAACCAAAACAGCAAGCCAGTGTATTTGTGGAAAACATTGAACAAGACTGGATTTGCACACTATTTTACTGGAACAAATTGTATCACTTAGGAATGTAATTGAAGATAAAAAGGTTAATCACACTGGTAGAGTGACTGAATGAGCACAGTCATCAGGTGTCTATTTGCCTGGGATAGCTTATTTTCTACCTTCTACAGAAATCGTACATCTGTCTTCAGTGTAACTGCATTCCCATTATAGAAAGTTCACTATAGTTTAACCACTAACATAACATAGTAGGAGCTATAATAAAACCTTTGTGTTGAGGAGATGTGCAGAAAATTTAGAAGTGCCTGTTTCAATTTCAGATGTCACAATGCACAATGGATGTCAAGAAATGTTTCTATTTTTACTGCAATTCTATCTATAAGTGTAAATACCCCAAACCCAGTCAAGCAGTTAGGCTAACTTCACTGGGACTACTCCTGTCAATAGATACCACTTCATCTGTCATTTTCTATCTAACTTTCCCATAGCATCAAACTATTTAAATATTTCATTTAAGATTTGATGAGCACAGTAATCAGGGTTGGTGACTGACATCCAAGCATGCTTTGCCATTCTAGATTACAGCTTTTAAAAATGAGCAGGGTAAAATTTTTAGAAGGGAAACAGACAGGAATACCAGAAAGCCATTTGGTTTGAACTACGTATTTGCAGGATACCCATTTCTCCCAATTGCTACACACACTGAGTATGATAGTATCATCAATTCACAGATATTCCAGCTCAAGTCAATCAGGTTACGCAGCAGATACAATGCTCCACTTGTTCAGAGGAAGAAGTGAGGGGTAATCAGTAAAAGGAAAGAACGGAAGTTTTACAAACAGTTATCTGGGCTACCTCTGCTAGGAAAAGATGCACCAAGTGTAGTATCTCCTTAATCAATTATTTATTCAACACTTGCATGTGAGTAACCTTATTGATTCCAGTGAGACTAAGTGCTAGACCAATATGAGAGAAAATGACAGCAGGACAGGAAGTCAAGAAGCATCATGCAAGGCCAGGTCAGGAAGGCTAAGATGTATAAGATAGTGGCATATTCAATTTAGGAAAAATTGTAATTTAGTTTTATTCTTCTAACTACAAATCTTAAGATCATAAAGTTTTCAATGACAAATCTCTATGTGTAACATTTTACAGTCAGGGAACAGTCCCTGAATGACTATAGTACATGAATTAAATATACAGTGATACCAAGGATCTTATTTACACATAGCTTTTATTATATGTTATTTATAAGTTATTATAACCTATATGACTTGTAACTTGTTATATAAATTCTAACTTACAGTATATTTAGCCATTACTCTTTTTAAATAGAATTTCACATCCTTTTAAAATCATACCTTACTGTTGTTAAACTAGCAGCTGTGGTCCAGATCAGGACTTGATGGACATCACATGAGCACATACGGCAAGAAAAGAGCAATTCTGAAGAGCAAGGTAACGGAGCAGCTGGGATAAACATCCCCCCATCATTCTGCTGTTCTGAAATGCTCCATCATTTACAACATTCAAGAGCAGAAGCGCAAGATGTCTCCATGGATTCTCTGATAGAAAGTGCTTGAAAAAATTCGTTTTTCTTTCACCCCAAAATCTCTCTAGCCAACCAGTTAAACAACAATAAGCAACACAAGATATATTCTAACAGAGTAAGTTAGTAAAGCAACATGAGAAATTTAAATTGTTTACAGGACCCATAAATGAGAACCAAAAACATTTGCAAACCCTACTGATTTAGTATAAAAAAAAAATATGCCTGGTGTTATACAAAAGCAGAGAGCAAGGCTAGGCAAGGCTACCTATACACACCTCAGAATTTCACAGATAAAAGTGTATTTAATCAGTGTTCTCCTCAGTTGTGAGGTATGTTTTCCATAACCTTTACTGTTCAGTACTCAAGTTGAACATCGAGACATAATGAGACAGAAAGGGCTTGTATGAAAAGAGTTGATGGTTATGATATACAAATGAACAATACATAATGACTATATAGTAAAAAAGAGTGTCTTTTGGAGGGGTGCAGTAAAAAAGGAGAAAGATTTTGCAGCAAATAAAAGTCTAACAAAATACCATAGTTTGATACTTAAAGTGCGAGTAAAGAATCCCCCATAAAGCCACAAAATACCACTGTGCTCATTTGGAAAGGAAGCGTTTATTTCCATTCCAGTTCAGATGTAAAATTGCTTGCAAGCATAACACTCAAACTCCTGCTTTTTCCTTCAGAACATGTTCTTGCACAAATTCCAGCTCTGAGGGTACAATCAGGCTTTTAGAGGGGCAGAGGGAGAACAGGGAACGTCTCCCCTCGCACATGAGCCTTCCCAATTCATCTGTGTAAGTGGCTTCTGCTTAATTCTCAGCATGAGAAGAAGCTGTATGCCAAGGCTATCTTGTGGTTACGAAAATGTAACCTGTTATGCTCCATTATCTAAACAAGGTTGAAAGTGGTTTTCTCACACACACAGAGTCTCCATCCTCCATATATTTTTATATATGCTCGAAGTAAAACTGGTTTTTCAATCTGTAACCCAATATAACTGCAATATACTAGGCTGTTCTCCAGTCCATGTCAAGTCCAGTTACTAAAAAGGATAGCCAGTATTAAAACAACAAGGAAATGATTCTCAGCAATTCAGTGCAGCATTGTAAAAACCTTTTTCACTTACAGGTGCTTATTCTTAATGATACAGCAGTGTTCTTTCATCTTGAGTGAACTCAAACTGTTTATCCATATTGATTGCTTGTTTGGTGTTGGGATATGAAAATTTCAAGGAAAAAAAAAATACATTATTACTGATAGGCCTGCTGTATCAATAACCCCATCTTCATTCTCAGATACCCCTTGTTTCAGGCCAGCAGATGGTAATAAAAATGCTCTATGTTGGCAGATCTACACATTCTCACCAAAAGCAAGTAAGTCAAGACACAAAAGGAGCGAAATCATCAGGCTTTTCATCCTCAGAAATTATGCGCTAAGAAAAAGATAAAGCACACACTGTTTTCTTTTCACATCTTTTTCCCCAATATATATGTGCAGAACTCCATTGGGAAAGCAGAAATATAAACAGGTTGAAAATGAGAACTAACAAGTTTGTAAGATGCATCCAGTGGTGCATATTAAATTATTTAAGTGGGTGCAGCCTCCGGCTCCGAAAGTACCCAAAGAGCTAATTGCCAAAGACCAGAAGTGTATACCAAGGGAAAAATCATTCTGTACATATTCTGTTACTTACTCTCCCTCTTTAACTATCTGCTATTGACCATCGTTTGAGACAGGGCACAGGACCTGATGAATTTTCAATTTGACTCAAATGCTGTACTTAAATTTTTTTAATACTAAAATCTCAAATCATAAAAAGCATATAAAATATCTTTATACCAGCCATTATAAGACTTTTATTCTAATGGCTTAGTTTCAATCACCTTCAGTTTTGCATAGGCAGCCCAGAGAAATTGAGTCAATATACCTGTATGCACACAACATGATTTATTGTCTTCTCACTAGAGACATCAAGTGTAACCTTAGGTTCATGCTTTATCGATTCAATATCTATCATGTAAAGGATATAAAATTGGTTTCCTGCTTTTAAGACCAGTAGTCCACAAATGTACAAACTCCCTTTCCAGCACCTGAACTGTGTTATTGTGGCCTCAGCATGAGCAATGACTAGGGTCAGGTAACTTTAACTTAAGAAATCAAAATCCTGATGAAAGCATTCAGAAATGGAAAAATTAATAGTTTGGGCATGGGAGTTTTACCCATACAAAGAAACTTAGGGGAAAAATGGACTAAAGCCAAGCCTACTCTTCATTACTCCATGTGAATATGGCACATGACACATACCTAATGCATTTACAAAATATTTCTCATTTATCTAGCTACTTACTTCAAAAGATTTCAACGTTTAAAGAAATCTGGGCAGAACATCTAAAGAACAACGACCAATGGACATTAGGCATTGCATTTCGAAGGTAGCAAAGTCATGGTAGAGATGAATGAAATAACTTAATCACAAGCTAAAGTAGCAGCACATAGAGAAATAAAACCTGCCTCTAAGAAGCCATAAATCGAGTCCTGATTCCTGTATTCTAACACCTCTTCATGTTTATTTGGCTAGAAGGGAGAAAAAAAATTAAAACCTAATTTTTCAGAAGGACTAGCAGCAAACCTCGATACCAGCAGAAAAAAAATAGGGTAATTTATAGAGTTGAAAGAAAATGAAAACTAGGTCACTTACAGTATAAACTAAGAGAATGCTACTATATGCAAAAAGTAGATCATGGAATTTAAATAAATAAATAAAGCACAACTCAACTTTTAAAGCATTAGTTTAAAAAAAAAAACAAAAAAAAACCTATGGGGGAAAAAACCAAGGCCTTGCATTGTTAAATGTTACAACTGATAAGACTTCAAACAAGTCATCTGTGGTCATAAACAGGCAACCACCCTTTGGCTCAGCTGGTATTCTTATTCCTTCTGAGGCACAGGCAGGAAATAATGCAAAGGAAAAAAACTACATCTTAGGAAGACTAAACAAAGTAGGCAAAGAATGTGTACTCTGTACAAAAAACATTCACTAGTTCGCTGATAAAACACATTTTTCTTCTTGCTCTAAAAGTGCTAGGAACGTCTGCGGGGAAACACTGAGAAAACATGGCAATACATACAAGAGGAATCTACAGACTATGCACCAACTGTTTTCAAGCACAGTAAGAAAAATCCTTACTGTTCTTCGCTCCCTTTCTAGTCTGCTCAAGAAAATGGGCATTGATATCCAGTTAAGTAGATACTTAACCGTGTGTGATAGGAGCCACTCTTTTCCTGGGTATTTCCAGACATCTCAGGTGTGCAGTGTATAAAAATATTCCACCTGTGTGACCAGTCATTGCAAAAGGAATTACATGGAAAACTGCTCTTTTACTGGCATAAGAAGGGAAGGATCAGGGAAGATGAATTCTCTGTGTTCCTACTGATAAGAGAAACTACTGGGCAAAAGTGAAAGGGAAAGCTAAGTACTGGGGCAAGCTTAGCCCCCCATCACAGGGACCAGCTCAGTAGATAGGAAACTGCTTCACTACATGTCAAAGACATCCACCATTTCTCTCAGAACAGGAAAACCACTGTTAGAGCAACAGATTTTCTAAGTTAATGGCCAAAGACTACATAAAAACCAAGTGACTATCACATTTAGATTAAATGAGACAGCGAATGCAACAGTTTTCCAGTTGAAAGCATGGATTAGTAGAATTACAACAAAATTTGTAAGCAATTATCTTTAAAAAAAAAAATATATCAGACCACATTTTTCAGTCCCCAATACCATAGAAATAACATGAAAATAACAATGCTGCTTGTACTTCTTTCACCTTTCCAATAAAAATGTATTTAGCTGCTTTATAGACATTTACTGTCAAAACATTCACTGGAATTAAAATGATAAATTTAGAAAAATAAGTAATTTGAGTAAATATATAAATCAACACAAAGGAAAAAAAAAAATAAAGCCTGAAATCCTCCAAACTTTCAGTTTACAATAATTCACAATTTGTGGACCTGGAGTAAGATCTTTGCTGCAACTACAGAGTCTATAATAAGGACTCAGGGTCTGGGATAACTAGACTGTCCAAAAGAGACTATCCTTTTCTCAATTTACAATTACAGAAACAAAACATATAAATATTAAAAGATCTCATCTCATCTCATAAGATCACAACCTCAATTAGTGACAGAAACGAGAGTGAAAATTCTGGAAATCCTGGTTTCCAGTCCTATGCACAGTTTGTACACAAGCTTATCTCATCTTAGATTTTACAACACAGGCAAATACCTTTATCACACGGAAGAACAAAAAAGCAAGTTCAGTGTTCAGACAAACAGTATTGAGCTGATAACAAATAAATCAATTTTGAGGTTTTTAGCTCCTTTATCAATAGCACTCTTACAGATCAAGAATTTTCTAACAAGAAGCTTTGAGTGCTGACTATACAAGTTCAACTTTTTTTTTTTTTTAAGAGCATGCCAGATTATGCTTACTGGTATAAAACCATCACAAATTCACTTCCTCTGGATTTACACTGGTATAGCTGAAATCTGTTTCTTAAGTCAATAAAAAAGGTTTAATGAAAAATAAAATTTTAAAGTTATAATAAAAAGAAATGATTTTCCCATAAAAAATGTGGCGATACATGTCAAAGTACTACAACTGAGGGTACAGACAGAAAAGAAGTATTATTCTGAAATCGGAGGGACTAACTAGAATAATATTCCATTAAAGGCAAGTTAGTGTATCAGAATTTATCCCTGCTATGAAGCTAGAAATCTCAAAATTACTTTTTAGTGGAAACTTCTTTTTCTAGTCCCAGATCACTGACGGCATACCTAGCTGCCACAGTCTCCAGTGCCCTATGCAGAATC
Source organism: Athene cunicularia (assembly GCF_003259725.1). Lineage (NCBI taxonomy): Eukaryota > Metazoa > Chordata > Aves > Strigiformes > Strigidae > Athene > Athene cunicularia. The sequence continues at coordinate 4,225,794 of NW_020799113.1, forward strand.
CCCTGCAACTCCACCCATACTCCCTCTTCTCTGTGGTCCAGGAGCTCCATCCACCCTCCGGATAAGTTTGGCCCTTCCCTCCTTAGCTGAGCTGTCTCGCAGCTGTACCTGTCTCAAGACCTGTCTTCTAGATGCACCTTGGACCTCCCTTGAAGCCTCATCTCTGGTCCTGTCTCTGGTCCCACCTTCTGCTGCTCCTGCTTGGACATCCTGGATGGATCCTGGACCCAAGTCACTCTCTTGCTTTTTCTAGAACTGTCCGGGGAACTTGTTTTCACCACCCTGCTCAGGAGATGCTGTAAGACCGAGGCCTGGCGGGTGCCCTTGGCTTCTGGCTCACCCTCCCTCGTGAAGCAGCCCTGTTCTTGCTGCACCCTGGCAGTAGCATTGCTGTATCTTCCAAACATCAACCCAATACACTGCCAACGTTGCTTTTTCTCAGCAAAAACCTTTGATGGATCTTAGTGTTCTTTTCTGGCTGTTGTATCCTTTCACTGTTTTTCAAGAATTCCCAGTTCTTCTAGGAGTCAGATTTCTGATATAATTCATTCTATCACCCCAACATGAAATAAAAACACATCTTCATTTCCATCCACACTGAGACCAATTCAGATTTATTAAGGCTTCCTTGATATTCAGTGATGTCTTATAAGCACTAAATCATCATGAAAGCTACATAAGTGAGAGCCTGCAATCCTAAAAAAACCCTCAAAACCCAATCAAACAAGAAGTCCTCTGAGAAGTATACATCTCCTGTAAAGCACAAAGCTTTCTAGAGTTCCCCAGAATGAGCACTGTACATCTACTACTCCTCGTTTCCTCCTAGGGTGATCAATCACATTCAGCAACAAGAAGAGATGGAAACACATTCTGATCTCTGGGCTTCTGGGATGGCTAGAAAACCCAAAGAGCCCCTCTTCTCATGCAAAAGCAAAACAATAACAATGAGAATGAGCTTCAGCTTCATAAGCTTTTAGGATCCTCACCCTTTAAGTGCTGGCCTTAACTTGTCCTCAGACTCCTTACATACTATCACTCCATAACTAGCAAGAGCCAAGGACTACCACCTACATTTAAAAACAAAACACAGGCACAGATATATTTTTATTCTGTATTTGACAGTATATTAAAGAAACAAAGTTCTGAAATACTTTCTTTGATCCTCTCAGAAAAAGTGCCATACATCATTACTTCTACTTTTCATACCCAAGATTTTAAGAAACTTTGCAATTTTGTTTGAAAATATTAAATATAATGGCATGTTCCCTGTCACACAGTGTAATTTCACCAAAGAAATCTGAGAGATGCTTGTGTTCATAGAGGATTTATCATACAGAGTAACTGGAGGTTTAAAAAAAAAAAAGAATAGCAAGAGCGAGCTTGTGTTTGCAAAACTTGGGCACAGTGGATAGCTACACCTGCCAATCCCATGACATTTGGGGGAATTTTAAGCCCTGCAAACCAGGCTGAACTTGTTCTGAAAAAACTCTTGAGAATGTAGATAGTCTACCACTCCATGTCACACATCCATAAACCTACTTAGCAGAGACTGAGTAACTTTGCATAGCCTATGTGCCTGTTCCTGGCCTGATTCCTCTGCAGTGTAGCACGAGCAGTTTACCAAGGGTTTTACCTGTCTCCATTACAGTAAGAATAGCTGAAGGATAACAGGGTAAATGATGAACAGAGGACATACAGATATACCAATGCCAGCACATGTAACACTCACTTTTGCAGAACTTCAGATGCTCCAATGACCTTTTGATATATCAACAACACAAGGGCATTACTATTGAACAGTACTTACTATCATACTTACTCCCCTCCAGTGTAAAAATCTGTATTTAAGCTTCCCTGTGAGATGGCTCAAAGTATTGGACACATTTTACTTTTTTTTTTTTTTGTACTTAAGAGTACAATCCTTTCAAACCTTCACTGCAAGAAGCGGAATTAGTTCCTGCTGTATCATAGAACTTAGAAGCTATTTTAAAGGATACTTTCATCACACCAGAATCAGACACAAGTGCTCAAAAGCCTTCTAAGCATAAGACACTTTTTGAAAATTGCTAATAGATTTTGTCCTTTGTGGTATAATTAACACAGGATGTAAAATTGCCAAAATATCAGAAAGTCAGATATATTTTAAGTACTTCAGGAGGAAGCCCAGCAAAGCTGTTGATCCATCAAAAGATCAAACCAATGCTGAAAGCATCCTCCAGTTTACACAATAGTAAATCGAAGGCACGAGCCATACAACAAACGCAATCTAGATAGTAGAAAATGACTCTGATTTGGAGTGAAACAGCATTGATAACTCTGCACTAGATAAAAGTGAAAGCTCTCAGAAAATGTACCGAGAAAGGGGTCGAAGGTAATTTGATATTTTGCAACCAGGTTCCAACCTGATCTGCCATAACTAAACTCACACTGAAAATGGGACGATTTTGCAAATTAACACACCAAATAGAAATCTTGTCTTTGCTAATTTTTCCCTGCACTCAATAAACAAGTTCAGTCTATATAATTGAAAAGAAAGCTATTCAAAGAGATTCTGGAGTTTAATGAATGGCAAAAAGAGGGGGTTGGTCGAATTTTAATCTGTTTGACCATGCAAACTGTACTAAATCTGATAATGTTCATGAGAGGTCTACTGAGGGACTTGCATCCTGTATGAATGATACCCAAGGCTCTTAAATTCATTTGAATGCATTAATTCCTAACCTAAATCACAGAAAAGTAATATACTGTTATTGTACTTTCAAATGTATACTATAGCGCAACGCACAAACAGTAGTTCATTTATATCATGTAGATTCATTAAAAATAAAATCACCTCCTAAGTCTGTGTGTGTTGATTTTTGAGTTGCAAACATTCATATTTCCCATGTGTAGGAAAGGAATAATTTTATACTTAGGTGTATTCAAGGCTTTGAACTTGATATACATGTAATATTAGAGAAGGAAAATAAAAATATAATGAAAGATTGTCTATTTCATGTGTTAGAAAACAATATGTTTTCCTCATTAAACCCTCAGATATAAATTCTATAAACCATGAAATTACCTTTGAGCCCTTACTGAAATAACCAGTTCACAAATAAATGATCCATGCAGAAAGAAAAGCGAAGATTAAAATAATAAGAGAAAGTTATATTTTTATATCAGCAGTCAAAAAAACCTCAAAACACACACACACAAAAAAAAAAAAAAAAAAAAAAAATTACTAGTATAGATTTACACAAAAGAGTTTCTACTTGAACAGGTAATCCTGAAGAATTCAGTCACATTCTGAGATAGCCATTAGTCATACGTTCTAATATTATGAGAAATTAACTCTCAGAAGAAATTGAGACTAATTCAGTCACGGGAAATGTTCACATGGCTTTTGTTGCATTAAGAGTTCCACCAACAGACATCTTTTTCCATCCCGTTGCAGAATCAGTACCTAAGCAATCAAACATTGCTATCAGAGTTGACGGTTCATTCTGCCCCCTATGAGCCTCCTCCCCAGTTGTCCATTTCAGTTCTTCAAAAGAGGCTCAGTTTTTGATTTGGAGAGCAAAGCGTTAAGAGGAGAGTTACAAAGTTGACTTCCCTGAAGACTATCAGGCCAATTTTCCAAAAAGTATCTAGCTCACAGGCACGTAAGGCTGTTCACATTGATCCTACCAAAACAAAGGCAGATATGGTTAACTGGGCAAGAGCCAGCCAGTGGGATTTGGTGGCCTCCATCCTAGCTCACCATCAAAAGCTTTCCCCTCAAAACCAGTTAATATTTCCAGGGATGTCACGCCACAGGAATTATTCTCCATTTCTGTCATAGCCCTCACCAGTCCTGCCCCAGTTTTCTCAGTCTCACCCCATCACAGGGTGTGGATTTTCCTCACAAGTCCCTTGCATCAACAGAGCAGCCACAACTCAGTTCTTTCTCTGGTTCCTTTATGTGGCATTTTGCTACTTTGGGTTGCAGTTGGGTACTTTTGGTCAGGCTCAGTGGGCTTCCCAGGTGTGCAGTCCCAACTTGGAGGCTTGACCTTGAACCCTTCTGCCTGGCAAAAGCAGGCACCTGCCTTCCCAATGGAAACATATCTTGCTGTCAATCTACAGGGACAGGAGAGAAGTCCAGATCTGAGGAGACCTTAGTTAAGCTGCAAAAAACTGAGAACAACCCACCATTTATTCAATATGCTATACTGCAGTTAAATAGGTTCTTAAGGGGACCCTTTTTTTTAAAAAAAAATTTCTTTGAAAGCATTTTACCAGTGCCATGAGTAGAAAAGATTTATTTCAGAGATATGGAAATTCAGGAACAGATAAATGAAATTACTGCAATAAATTCATTTGGTTTTTAAGGGACAAACTTCAGGCTCTCTGAGGATAGAAACACGACCAAGAAGCCCATGCCCTAAGCATCTCCAGATCTAAATAAAAAAAGAAAATACAGGCAAAAGGTAAGAAAATGTTTAGCATGTGAACATCTAAACAAAAATACCTCTTCACAACATGATACAGAAAGAGGGAGGGGAACTACCAAGGTGGAAAAACAAGGAAAGGAGCGGAGAAAGCCAAGGTTGGAACTCAATACCAGCGGGCACAAAGAACAAAACACTGGAAGTGAACAGAAAGCAGGCCCATTGCATCATCAGTGACTGAGCTGGTACTGCTTCTTGCTGTGCCAGCTTCAGCCTCTGGCTGACCCCTCCATTCAGCTACTTTCCCCAAAAAAACATGTGCTTGGGAAAGGCTATGCTGCAGGTCCCTGGGGAGCCTCTCATGTGCAGTTTTGAGCCCATGGAGCATTATAGAAAAGAAGTCATTATGCTTCACTTAATTAAAATAAGGGGCTGCAAGCATAATTGCCTCTGTTTTTTAGAGCTGCAGGGTATCATCCACACAAAACAATGGCGATTCTTCAGGTAATCGAATGCCAAAGCTTTACAGTCAAAACCAGCACTATTTACCTACCCTACAATGATAACAACTAACAACTCGAGCAAGACGAGACTGTGACTTGGAAGGTTTTTTTAGAAGGAAAAAAAAAAAAAACAAAACACCAAACAAAAATAGGGAATTATGAACTGAAAATCCATCAGACTGCAACCATAATGTCATCAGCACTCCGAGAACTTAATGTGTAACTTCTGTATTCACTGGGTACTCAGCCTATTGCCATTCTCTCAGAGTGCAGTAGCAGATATAAATCACGTGTTTTGGACCTAAAACATAGAAAGTGAAGAAGCTTCCGATTCTTTATTTCATTTTGAAGTCTTTGATAGAAAGGCAAACTCGTATCCGTGAAAATTTTCTTAATAAAAATAATACTGACTCCTATTTCTTTTCAGTAATACTGAAAGTTTACATGTCTAACTTCCAGACGACGGGAAATTTTAAGACTGCATTATAAATTCCTAAAAACAAGGGCCTATATATTGAACACAGTGGCAAACTCCTAAACGGACTGGTATCATTAGATGTGCTTTGACACATCCACCTTTTCAACCTTACACAGATACTTCCAATAAACCCAGCTACAAGCTAGCTCTAATCATACAGACAGAAACTTAAGTTAGCACATAGTAGCAGCCTGCAGTGGGCAAATGTTCAAACACATTATGTTTTTAATATAATTATAATTGTTGAACATGTTCAACCAATTAACCACAAATATTCTGTTTATCTGAGATGCTGCCAAAAATTGTGAGCTGCACTCAAAACAACATGACACTGTAGTCCTTCTGCAAAGACTAGCACTAAATCAAAAGAAAAAAAAACATACAGAAAAAGCCAAAGCAAATATCTTATCTGATATTTTATAAATCATCAAATACCATATTTTTAAAATTTTACTCATACAGATATAAGCTGCCACATATATTTATTTGATAAATGCACATTTTAAAAGTTCATGTCACCTACTAAAACCAAGGGCTTCGGAATAACTTTCTGTGCATGTTTCTTTTTTGTCCAGCCCTCAGACATCAAGATCCCACAAAACACAAACAACGCAAATAACTGTGAAACACCAGTTAAAAGATGCTGTGCCTTCAGCATTAAGAACAAAATTATTTTGTTGCCTGCTTTTCTGTCTCAGCTGCATAAATACAAAAATTATTTTCAACCAGATGAGCTTCATCTTATGAGGGGAAAAAAAAAACCCAACACACTACAATTTGTCTTTAAGAAAGAATTATTAAAACCCCGTTGTACAACTCCTATTTAGACAATTTGCAATGCTGCAAAAGCACTTTTTTCAACGGTGCCCCCTAAATAATTAAGCTGTTCCTTTTACCATACTTCCTATATTACAGAAGTCATTTTCCTACAACAAATCAATAACTCATTCCTTATGTCAGTCATTTTTCTCCATTTAACTGAATGGACTTAAGTCCAACACTGAAAGTTAGATTACCTTTGAATTATGTGTGTGATTTAAAATTCAAAGTACTACACTAAGGAGCTTTTTAGAGTGACCACTCTACAGCCTCTTCATATAGACAATCCCTTACAGACCTTCCCGATAGATTTAAAGCAGAACAGCAACTCTGAAACAGTTAAAAATGTGAACATTAACAGGAAACAGCCACCATAGACCAGAGTCAACACTTTCCTTTATATACAGAATTAAAAAGCCAAACATCCCCAACACCTCCCATTCTTTTACATTAAGTAATAATTGAATCCGATGGTATAATTTAATCACATAGTTCAAGCAGCTTCAACCTTCTTTTGCAAGCACTATCAATTAAAAATTCATTCCCACTATTAAAATACTTGAAAACTCTTCTTATTTAAGAAATATCAAAACTAAGAACAAAGAAAATTAAATACTAAAATATCAATTTCTCCACATTTTGATGAGTGTATAATAGAACATCTTAACATCAGCACATAGTCACAGGTTAAGGGAAGCACTGCCACATTTTACATAGATTTATAGCATAAAATGTGTTCTTATTAGAAACACAAATCACTGACAAAAGAATCACTGATACAGACAAGAAAAAAGATAATACATAGAATATGCCCGACTAAAGACGTTCATACTTTGTGCAAACTGCAATAAATTTGATAATATTAAGGAAAAAATTCTAGAGGCAATCTTCAAACAGTGCAAGCCTGGGAAGCTTGTATCAACGTAATTAACTGTCCTTTCTCAACAGACTAAAACAATTTTATCCATCCCTCTATATTAAAGGTATAGATTTGGTCACGTTGCTTCGTCATCTGTTAGCTGTCTATTAAACCAAAGCACAAGTCATTGTGAGATTTGTATTCTCCAGAAGTAATAACCATCATTTTGCTACCTGAGCTACACTCCATTTTAAGCTTTTCACAAAAAGACTTCAGAGCTGATTTCCTACTTCTGACGTTTAACACCAGTAACTAATGCAGCTGGACACCCCCTATTGTCATGCACTGCCCAGAGTTGTCAAAGGTGAAAATTTTTTGTTTTAAAAAATGATGGCTTTTATTTTTACTCAGCTTTTATTTATTTATTTATTTATTTATTTATTTATTTATTTATTTATTTATTTATTATTGTTAAGTTTGAGTTCCCACTCTCCCCCCTGAAATCAGCAATACAGGTAAGCACTTTGTGCCAAGACCTCTGATTTGGGGATATGTACAGCCAGTCGAATCAGAATTATTTTTCACATTAGCACATCCTTACAATCAATCACTGATTTCTAAGATAACTATAAAAACTGCAAAAAGGTATCTTTTTAAATGCAGAAATTCTCATTTTTTCAGCCTTAGCATCGTCCCACCAGACTCTGAACCTCAGCATTACCTGAAGCAATTAGAAGAAACCAAAGTGGCAAAGTAGTGTTAGGTAATGCTTTATCTTCAGCATTCTGGAAGCTCAGCAAGACTTCCATTCAAAGCTGCTCTCCACTCCATTTCGGCTCAGCACCCTGAATCTGTTCTTTACCAGCTGCTGATGTTCCTTGTATTAAACTGAGAATTTGTGAGAAAAGCAAAACTTCCCGCTGTGTGTTAGCTTTGCATGAGAGCACTCGATCCTAAGTCGTGATATTCTTCGGATGCATTTTTGTAAATATTTTTCAGTTCAGGTAGACACGGGGGGTGGGAAATCAATAGATTAAGTACTAATTACAGTTATTACAACAATGACTTACAAGCAAAGTGAATACATTGTACAGTTTTTGATAACATTATTTACAGTAATGTTTTACTGAAGAGATCACAAATTATTTTCTGATTGTTTATCAGCAAACTGCTTAACTTTGATTTTTTTTTTTTTTACATAAGAAAGTAAAAGGGAAAAGTGCATGACACTATAGGATGATTCAGTTAATTTTGCTATAAATTTATTTTTGAAGGGGAAAGCCTTGTTCAAAACTCATGCACTTGTACTGCTACCTTAAATCAACCAACTTATGAAAAACTAAGGTTAAACGAAATTTGAACCATTATCGGTTGAATGATAAACAAGTTATAGGGCCCATTCTTTATACAGCAAGACTGTAATTCTGCATGTAGAGTTTTCATGAGATCAAAATATTATTTAGCTTTAAATCAAAAGATCTCTTATTTTAGTTAAGTCTAACAATACTAGAAAGTAAAATTCCTCATCTGGGGCTGTAATATTTGCTGAAAAAAACCCACTTCAAAACATTAATCAAATTTTTCGCCTACTGGGCAGCCATATGGTAAAGCAGCATGTGAATCTCACAAACTTGCTGATCTTCTGTAACTGGGTGCTATTAATTACGCTTGCTGCATCCATCTCTTAGATTTTCGCTTTGTGAAAAAAGTATTTATTGCAACAGCTTTTACAAAACAAGGGAATGAAAATCACAATTGATTAATGAGCTGAATGGAAATATTTCCGTTAGCAGGTTTTTAAAATGAATAAGGATTAATACCATGGGTAAAAACGAACCTTACTTGTGCTTCCCCCCCTACTTTTTGTTCGGTGAGGCAGGGGGGGGAGCGGGGGGGAGCTGCATTAGCAGGAGGAGGGTCTAATATGCATTATTCACTGCGTCAGCTTTAGGTGACAAACAATAAGGTTTAAATTAAATAGCTTAATACTACAAAGGCTGACGACTTCGTGGGGTTTAGTGCTAAATTCCTTAGTATGAAATTGAATTGTTTCACAACCGCAAATTGTATTTGGTTTGGGTTCTGAGTTTGTTTTTATTTTTTTAAATATATCCAAAAGTTTTCCTGAAACCCAGAGAAACAGGCAATTCAGAATGATAGTCTCCATTTTGCCTTTAATTCCTCAGGCCACAGTACTGAGCCTGTTTTGGAATCTCAGCCATAAATCTAGTTAATCATAAATTATAGCTAGAATATAATCCTTGACTCTACAGCCTCATGTGCCAGGGAAACAGACTCCTAGGAATTACCGAAAGAAGATTGTAGGGGTTGGCCGGAAAAGCTAGCAAATAAGTTAAAACTGCGTTAGTTCACATAGAGAAATCCCAGCCTGGGGAAAGGCGATGTGATACAATTAGACACTGTAGATGTTCAGAGTAGCAGAAGTCATGGCACACCTGTGAAGATTTGCCATATCACATCTTCAAGTTAGAAAGGATGATTTTTCTTACTCTAATCTTCACATTAGTCTCCTCCTAGAAAAAGGTGAGGATTAGTTATTGAGGGGGAACCAACAATGCTATCAAAAACATAAAAAACAGACTCGCTTCTTGTTTTCACCCAGTGTAAAAGATTGAGACAGACTGAAAAAAACAAAGCGGCTCTAACCCAAAATATTCTGCATATGTGATTCATCTCCTCGGACTCAAGAAAAAGAACAACTGAGAAGGAAAATACCAAGAATATTCAAATTATTTTAAGAAAATATTATTATGAGTAGTTTCCCCTCAACTAACTGTACTGGCAGCTTACTGTAGGTGGAAGAAAGGGAAACCATTCTCTTGCATATAGATCTAGGACATGCTATAGTTATGATTTATTAAAGAGGACCCATTCAAATACAGCAACTTCATGTGGAAGGAGACAAAGAAATCTCTGCAATAAGATAGATTGCTGGATGATTTAAAGTATTACATATTTCACAGACTCTTGAAACACAATACTCAGATATGGGAAGGAGTCACTTCTGTCCTGCCAAGTCACCTTCTTGAACTATGGTGTAAATTCCCTTGTCTCCCTAAAGTCTTTATGCTTCTTAGCTTACAGAAATTTAAGCAGGTAATAAACAAAATGGTAAAATATTTAATTACCAGCTACTTCCAATTACATGACCACCCACTGGATGACATCTCATTCCTCCTAACGTATATATCTGTATGTATAAAGACTGACCTGGAGGGGGAAAAAAATCAAGTAACTTCCAAGTGCTAAAACAGCAAGAGAAGTTTTGCATTAAGAAAAAAATTTAAATAGAATGAAACTGAACTTTAAAAAAAATTAAAACATGCTACCCTCAGCATGATTCTTGTTACAGAATAGAAATTACAGAAATTATGGCAGTTTCTAAGTCTTATTACTCCTTTTTTTTTTTTCTTGTGTCATCCCGACTAACACAAATGACTATCTTTATAAGCAACGAACAATAATAAGACAATTCCTGCAAATTGTCTTGCAAGCTCTACACCTTCAGAAGGAAAAAGCATTTTAAAAATTAGTATGAAACCATTTAAACAAGTTTTAATTAGTGACCCAAAATGTATGCCATAACTTTTCATCACCTCTTGGGTGATCTCTAAACCTCTCCCGCATACATTGACTGTCTGCTTAAAAGTTTAAAGAGCTAACAAAATGTTTTAACGAGATACAAATCTCAGAGATCATTAATCAATATGTTCAATGTTATTTGTGATAATTCATCATGACATGATATTAATGGGTTACTGTACCCTTCAGAGGTGAGATTAATGCAAATGAGCAGCCACAATTAACTTTACTGCTCCCAACTCACAGGAATGGACAGATGATTATAAATGACAACTATATGTCAATTACAATATCCAATAAAGTGAAGCTTAGAGGGCAATCTATCTGCTTTTATAGTTCTTGCTTGACACAGCTGAATTTAGCTCAACCCACTGTTGTCACAATGTAACCACTGCTTTGAAGGAGGGGTCAAATTTTTAATTTTCTATTTCTCCTCTTCGGAAGGAATTCAAATTGTGCATCTAAATGCATTGTCTGAAGAAGGAAAGCTGCAGGAAACCAAGAACAGATGTTGCTTTCTTCATCAGCTGAAGAAAATTGTATCTGTTCTCAAACTGCAACAGCAAGGCCACAAAGAAAATACTCTGTCCTGCTGTGTAATATATTTATTCAATTAAAAAAAAAAAAAAGACCCAACATCTTAATACAGCAATTGGAAGGAATTTACTTTTGATACACTGCTTTGTCACACGTAGGATGCCCAGTCCACTCGGGTTAAAGATGCTGGATGAGGTGTAGACTGCTATGTGCATTTTTGTGTACAAACAGATATTGTATCTCAGTATCACCTCTTGAGCACCAAGGCTTCTGAAGCGAAGAGATAAGACTTCACAGGAAATGAGCAAAATTTCTGGTGACATCAAAGGAGCTAGAGACAAAGACTTTAGATGTTCATGAACCAAACAGCTGGCCAGATTGAGAAAATTCCAAAAACATGTCAGGTACAAAATCATAAGATACCGCTGTAAATTATATATTTATAAAAATGGGGAAATAGGCTCTGATAACATGCCCAGCTTCTAGATTTACTGCCCTCCACCAGGAAAAAAAAAAGCTTCAGTGATGATAACGGGAGAAACACTGGCCAAAGCATTGTAGGAAGCCACAGAGAAACACTACAGAACAGATATTTCCTGTAATTTTCAAAACTTTTCTTTGGAGTGTCTTTCCTGGTCTTGCGGCCAATTAGCCATCACAATGCATTTGGATAACTCCTCTGCACAGAGAGAGATGTGCCTTATTGTTAAGGACTGGGCCTCAATGCAATTACAAATATTACTGCTACGTTTTACATTTACTCAGGCTCACTCAGTGTGCCACCTGAAAGTATGACTTCAGCTCTTCAACACATCTGTAAACTTCAGCACATGTGCAGTTTCTGTACATCAGATACTTATAATTTCCAGAATAAGTTAAACCTGCAAGGTGTTTTGGGATAAGTCAAGAGTGCTTAAGACAACAGCAATACAACTCAGTTGTGCAAGCTCCCCACTAAGCACCCTATTTTCTTTGAGAAAAATAAATTACAGGAAGCCTCTTGCTTTCTGTTTCACTTCCTTAACATAGAGCATTTCAAATTTATTTTAGCTACAGTTAAAAGAAAAATATCAAAAAGTTATTTCTGATTTTATTTTTTAATCATCTTCTCTTTCCTTATATAGCTATCTGGGGGGGGGGAAAAAAAAAAAAAAAAAAAAAAAAAGCTAGCTTTTGTGGCTTCTGCTTTGCTTTAAGTACATCTAATTCTACAACGTGAACGGCGCAGAGGCATTGCAGCCCACAGATACCCACCAAAATCTAGGAAGAAGATAGCGGAGGGGCAGGATATGGCAAGTACCTCACAACGTGCATCGGCAGATCCACTTGCAAAGTATTCAATAAAAGTCGGTGGGGGTCTTGGCTATGTAATCTTTTAGGCACCATTCAGCCAGTTATATCAGTATATCACTAAACTTTCATCATACAAGCAGTAAGATCATGTAAGTATGTTCATATCTCAATACGTTGCTGAAGGGCAGCAGGAGAATTCCTGATTTTCTTTAAAGCTATGTTTTCCAAAGCATATCTCTCTCCCACCTCATTTTGTTTAATCTAATCATCAAGAAAAATGGTTTTCAACTGAATAAAACTGCTGACACCATTATCATCATTTTCAACATGAGGAAATAGGAGAAATTCTTTACTGCTTCCAATATGGATGATAATACACATTTTTGTGACCATATTTTGTCGAAGTCCTGACACATTCTGAAAAAATGTGCTTTTAAGAAGAAAGAGTTTCCATGCTGACCTCTAAAAAACTGAAGTCTATAACCACCCCTTTAAAATAACTTTATGATAGACAATTAGCCTCAGAGCTAATATTTTAACTAAAAGCAGTATGCCCTATACATCCTCAGCAATCCCAAATTCATCAGCAGAAATAAAGTTTATTCCATAAAAATAAAACATGACTTTGAGCACGGACAAATACCAGATGAATTTATAATTTAAATTATGTTCATAATAGAGAAAGATTTCATTTTTGATTTTTTGGTTTGAACTAATTAATCAACAAATTTGAGTTGGTTAAATAAAACCTCTTCCAACACCTCCTATTTAATTGCAGTTTGGCACTAACAAATATATATCAAAATTATAGTACCTCCCTTGACAGGAAGCTCCTTGCTTCCACACACAGTTATGGCTCTCTGCAGAGTAACCAAGAACTGCTGACAACCTTGAACACTGCTACAACAATATTACTATACTTGGCAGAGGAGTACCCTTGAGGCAAGAGAAAAGCTGTAATTTTGACTGTCACTTCACATTACACTAGATATTATTTCACTGTATACACACACACACACTCACAAACTCTTAATAGACTACAGTTTTCTCACTGCCCAGCTCTTCTATTATAAATGACAATATAATACTGTTGACCTACAGATAGGATTGCTAATAAAGCTAACACTTAACATCACTGAAAATTTTCTTTTGAAATAAAACCATCATAAATTTTCTTGTCCTAGTCATCTCAAATGGCTTATGTATCTTACAGTTATGTAATCTATTTTATTATTTTCAAAAGAAAGAAAATATTTGAAAACAGAGATTATAATTCTGTTGACTTTTGAAAATATGCTCTTAAACATCTGAATAATAGCTGGTGTTTTAAACATTAATACCTTCATCCACAAACTGCTTTAGTAAGAAAGTGATTAGCATATTCAAAAAGAAACCCCCGACAAAACCCTCTTTCTATATTTCCAACAGTAACATAAGTACAAAGGTAAAGGTAAGAATAAGCGATAAATAATTGGGAGTCAGAAGTATAGCTAAATTACATACTTCCTCTCTGGGCCCATTTCTGTATTAAAAAAATAGTATGGGAGCATTAATAGAAAAAAAAAAAAAGTTAAAAAGTTGAAAAATAAGTATACAGGACAGAGCCTCTACTTTAAAATTTTAAGAAATACAAATAGTTCTGTTTTGAAGATACTTTGGAACTTTATAAAAGGAATATACGGTTCTTTTAAATCAGATCCAATTCTAGAACTCCAAAATAGGAGTTTACACTAAATGTTACCTCTAGTTTTTATGTCGTATGCTGCATATGTTCAGTAAATAGACTGCCTGCGATTTTTATAAAAACTGCAAGTATATATTCAGAATTTGCACAGTAGCCTGTGCATTAACAAACGAACGTCAATTAAATGTGGCCACATTTTGTTGCTATAGAGAAACAACTTTCAAGAAATCAAGAAAATCAAGAAATCAAGAAAAAAAAGCATCATTCTTCTTTTACTGTTGTTCAGGCATATTTTGCTGCTGCCCTTCTGTCACTGATACAGTGTTTCAAATGCATTTCCGAAAGACACCATCTCACTTGCATTGTTTAGATAAGGAAGCATCACTGAACCTCTTTGCCCTTCTCCAATAAAACGTATCAAAAATTTCAGCACTGTCTGCTGACCGCACCACATTTAACAAGATTCGCAAATGAACCCAGAGTAAGTTTCCCACTGTGACACATTAATAATAAGTTCCTTATCCCATCTATCCCAAGCCATGAATATGTAATGTTATAAAATGAGTCCTTTTCACACAACAGAACCTCAGACGTGAATAAATAAAAACTATCCATCACAAGCCTGTGAAAAATTAATGAGAGTTCTGAGACATAAGAAAAAATTGGTTACTGAGATGATAAGGTCCAGTATGTAAAAACTATGTTCTTCACCAGCTGTAAATTTTATTTTAAAACTTTACAAAAAGAGTTAAAAAAAAATAAAAATCTTTCTATAACACATTTACCATAAGAAACAGAAAAGGGGAAAATGCTTTAATGGTGAGACATATTTCTGAGTAATCCAGACAGCATTCAGAATCAGCAAGTGGATCAAATACTCCCATAACAGGGACTTACATTTCCAGTTACAACAAAGTTGTAACCTTAGATATTTAGAAACAGAGTTCCCATTCTATTTCTTTTCCCTTTGGAATGGAAATTCCTGATGAAGTAAGGCAGTATATCTTCCTAAACTTCATTTACTTAGATAAAAGAAGAACACACAGAAATAAATTACTTTCATTCATGTGAATGTCTCTTTACTGTACCAGTGAAGGGTTTAATCTCTCAATATGCAGTAATCTGTTTTGCAATATGAAGGGAATAAGAAAAAATAAGTTTTCCAAGAGTCCAGCTGCCACTATGTTTATTAACACATTCTCTTGATCTTGCCCTGAAGACCACGCCGGTGTCTGAGGAGCACAAGTGCTGTGCCACAGCAGCCCGTTCCGACAGCCCCATTCACACTGCACCACCCGAAATACTGACAGGGAAACGAGCAGATAAAAACCAAGAGGTACTACCTAAATCTTTGAGAGACTTTCCCCAAGACAGACAGCACTTCTCACACTGTTCTGCCAACAGACTTCAGAAAAGACTGTATGATCTATGGTTAATTCTGTGAAGTGTTAGCCATTTTAATGCCTAGCAGTTAAAACTGAAGTGATGCCTTGTGATCCCAAACTTGGTCACTTATTCTTCTCCAAAATCTGTCTGCTCACTCAACTTTCTCCCAGTAAATAAGTTCCTCTCTTTTATACCCCACCATCATCCCCACACCTAGAATCTACAAGTTCCTCCAGGTTTGTCCTCCCAAACTCTTAATTGTGCCATCTTTGTTTCTTAAGCCTGATAAAGAAGAGTTAAAAACACTTTTTCATTTACTTCAGTGGCCATCTTCTGTTCAAATATCCCATGCTACACTAAGTGAATGTGCATATGCTGGGCAAATACAATGTTTTTCCTTTCCCAGTTGGTGCTGGTCTCTGAAGCGATAAGATCAGCAAGCGCGTTACTGACCCCTTCCTCAGTTAACAGGACAGGAAAGCACACTGAAAAAGACAGTAGCAGGGCCCCCCTCCCTCCCCAGTGTACAGATTAGATTTCTCTATCAAGGAGTAGCTTCATCACATAAAAACCTGATCGAGCAGGATGTTTTATTCTTGGTTTCGTGAAAGTGGTTATGTCTGAAAGGATGGCCTCTAGAGTGCTGTCAGAGGTGTCTATCTGCAAAATAAATTACCTTTTGAAGTCTGCACCGAGAGTGATTGAGTGACTGTGAAGAATTATTTATTAGTCTTAAAATGCCAGTGGATACAGTTAAAGAACTATTTTTTCTACAAAACTATCATGGTCTCAGAGAAGAAAGGGAAATATGGCACAATCCCCCCAGACGGCTGGTTTTATTCGAGGGAGAAGTGGGTCCCCCTCTACAAGGTTCAACAAGAACTCAGGTGCTGTTCAAAATTCATACCTTCCAGACAGATGGCCTGACTTCCTTTAGGTGTGCTCTTGGTCACCTTTGTCATGACCATTTGTCTTTCCTCCATTTAACATTGCAAATGCA
This sequence comes from Athene cunicularia, assembly GCF_003259725.1. Classification (NCBI taxonomy): domain Eukaryota; kingdom Metazoa; phylum Chordata; class Aves; order Strigiformes; family Strigidae; genus Athene; species Athene cunicularia. The sequence goes on from NW_020799113.1 coordinate 4,242,368, forward strand.
GTAACTCTCTCCAGGGGTGGAAGGCAGAAATCATTTTAAAAAAAAACAAGCAACCCCAAAAAAGAAAAAAAAAAACCAAACAAAACCACTACAAAACAAAAACCCTAGCACAGTCCCATTACTTTCAGCTTTTCTTACTGTGATAAAAAAGCCTGCAGCCAAATAATTTCTATTACAGTCCTTTTTTATGTACTGTTTTGGGGAGAAACACCTCATAGACATTATTAGCTAACTCTGCTATTTTATATCTGACATTTAAATCCTTTGGTTTGAATTCAGAACTAAGGTTTCTCCCTTGTTTTCAGAAATTTTCTTATTAAAGTTTTTCTCTCCCCTTTTTCCTCATGAAATTTGTCTTTCAAGTATGTTCACTGGACTAATAAGACCTTGCTGCTTAAACAGGTATTAGATTTCCAACTGTGCCAATGCAGCTGAAGATTTCTTTCTTAAATACCCTTAATGCAGGCTGACCTTTCTTGACTTGATACACGTATTTTGCAGGGGAAAAGCCTTCAGGTCCATAATCAGACCAGTCATATGCCCACCATACATATATAGGCACGCATGGCAAAAGCCTGCTAAATATCTTTGACATATATTATTACTACACCTGGAGGTCAACTTACATATCAACTCCAGTGAAGAAAGGCCAACTGAGGGTTGATTAATTTTCAGACATATTTTAACCCTTACAATATCCATCACCATATGCGAGCAAAAGACACTGAAATATGCTTTTTATGACGAGGGGGAAAAAAAAAAAGGGACATAACAGACACCACTGTTCATTCTTGGGTTCTCTAAGTCACAACGGACAGCAGCGAAGGACAACCAGAAAGGATTTCGATATGCTATTTCCGTCTGAAGAGCAGCAGCCCCTGTAATGCACTTCCTATGCTGCTGCAGCATCAACATTGCTCTATATTTTTATGCGATCTATATTTTTACTTGTTTGGCACCACAGTGGTTGCAATTGGCAGTGCAATAGATGAGTGGGCAAAGCATGAAATTAAAAGATATTCTTCCTGCAGAGCGCTGACAGTGCAAAATCTCAGCCAATATCAGCCAAACCCCAGAATGTTTATTTTTAAACTAGGGCAATAAACCATTAGTTCTCAAGTTTAATTCAATTGATTTTCAAGCAAATAACAATAAAATTAACCCATAGATAAGACAATCTTTCAGTGATGGATGAGAGTGCTATAGCAAACACCAAACCTCACGCAATGAATTCTCTGCTGTCAGACAACTGCCCCGTGGGACAGCCAGGCAGATCTGGACAAAAGTGATTCTGGGGCCAAAAGGAGTTCCCCGCTTCATCACCTCAGTAAAGATGGATTCCACGACCTTCTGAGAAAAGCCTATATATAATTTTTGCTGAATAGGCCCCTCAGTTAACAGCAGAATCCAATTTGTAATTTAGCCTCAAATGCACACTCCACAAAAAGCTATCAGGTAAGAAAAAAAACCTGACATGTAGATAAAAATGCTTTTTGACATACATAAGTAAAAATGATACTATGGCATTTCTCAAATTAGCCATCTGAAGTATACATACACTAAAAAAGTTTCACCACATAAGCATTTATTTTGGTTTTACATTTTTTGGACCAAGAAAATATTTATGTAAAGAATAATAAATAATTAATTTCACTGGCTGCAAGCTGGGATTCTTTCCTGGTTAAACTATATGCAGTGAAATGGCATTTAAATTATATGAGAGAATTGATTCAAATGGCTTCCATTAGCAATTTGGCAGGCTGCTGTGAATTGCTCCTAATCAATTTTAAATAATGCTATCCTATCTACGAATGGAGGCATCCTCATGTTAAACATCTCCACATTGCAGGAACTGTAAATCAGTGGCTAAAATACAAATTTCTTCATATCTTCTTATAACTCATTGTGTTTAACAATGTGCCATCAGTGAAACTAATGCAGAATAAAATAACTGTGTGTGTCCTCAGAGAGGTGTTCTAGACTCTAAAGGTTTTCTCTTTTATCTTACATTAATGAATATTTCAAACTAATGTTGTTCTAGGCCATTTTACAGTACAATCGTATCTTAATTTTGCTTAAGAATTTATCAATCAAGAGTAAGGAGATCCATTTGAGCTATAAATATTAAGCATACATGGAGCATAACCATTCAAAGCAGGTGTGTTTGTATTAAGAGAATTTTTATTAAAATTCATGGAAACTGAAAAAATATCAGCAGACATTCAGAATTTTCTGGTTGTTTAGGGAAATATTTAAAATTTCAGACCAAACTTTTTTCCTGAAAAATCTCTGAATGGCATCAATTCGACTTGTGACTATCTAATATCTCCTTTAAGTTGCACGAAGGGCACACTTTTATGGTGGGCCTAAGAAGTCAGAGAAATTAAACTGTAGTAGTTTCCATTAATCTAGGCACATTGTTCAAATAAACCTCTAAACAGATTTTAAAAAAAATGTTGTGTGAAATATCTTAAATCGGCAACAAAATCTAACCTATTATTTCAATATAACTTTTCGGTTGACTTCATGTGCCACGCAGACGTGGCTGGTTTAGATGTTGCAAAATTATGAGATGTGAACTCAGTGACACATCTCAGTACACAGTAACACTCAGATGACCACAAGCTTCATCACTTTGACAAGTCTAGCAAAGTAGGTAGTAATGTGAGTCAGTAAGTATGTGTGTGTCTGTCTCTCTTGGAACAGAATCTCAGAAAAGTTTGTCCTTGGTCGTTCCAGTGATTCTGGTATTCAGAAAGTCTCTTTCCTTAGTCTGATATCTTTTAAATGTCCAACTCTTAACGGATCATATTTGATACTGAGCCTTTTGGAAAAAAAAATGTTCATCTTACACACAGATGATTGAGCCTTGGTTCAGAAAGCTTTTTAAATACAAGAAACATACTAACGGTAGCAAGAACGTTCTAATGAGACCTAACAAAATAATATGGAATCGGTTTAGAAAGCGTTATTTAAATGTGATCTGTTTATATTTTAAATCACCTTCCTCATAATGGAAATGTATATAATAAACTGCCATAAACCAGTGAAAAAGCAGATTCAAAACCAGACAAGAAATTGTGTGCTGGGGAGACCTGGGGAGAGAGAACATTTAGTGCTTTTTGAACATGATGGAAACAGTTCTTTAACAGACTGTGACTGCTAAAGTAAATCAAAGATATACTTTATAAAGCAGTAAACATGGTGATGAGGAACTGCTTCCAAAAGCCCGTAAAAAAGTGCTCTAAGTAAATAAAGCCGTCCCACACACTTCTACTGCTCAGTTCTGAACATTAAAGTATGGCTTTCAAGAATCAGAAAAGTATGCACGAGTTATTGCACAGGATACCTCTGCTTATTTATACTCTACCACTCCTCTCTCTGAATCTTCCAAAAGAAAGCGTGGAAAAATAGAGGATGAACAGGCGGATGGAGCTATACAGGCAAACAGCTGACATGAAGTAATGCGTAATTCTGCTATGTTCCACTTAATAACTGAATACAGAATCTGGTCAGTGAAGAGATGCTATTGTGTACTGAGGCTTAGGAATGCGCATTATATGCCCATAACGCTCAAATTCCACAGCACCTACACAAGAGAACTTGATGGCTTTCCAGATAACTGCAACCCTTGCAGTTATGCCCTTGAATGAAAGGGGCCCCCTTCCAAATCCAAGGCTGAAAAGCACAGGGCAGGCCAGAAGTCTGGAGGTGAAAGGGGCTAGAGGTAGATAGGGCTATCTCCTCTGATGACTAAACAATGTCACCCCTAAAGTACAGCTGTGCAAAGTCAGAAGGTAGGTACTACTGTACTGCAGCATTTCCATGAGCTAATCTCATCCCCAAGCCAGGCTTAAAATACTCAGGAAATAAGGGATGTCTGCTCATTTCTGTCCTATACCCGAGGGGGGTAATATAACCCACACAACTCACAGGAATCTATCCCAACCACTTGGCTATAGATCATTCTGCATGTGCCAAAACTTCATCTCTCTTGCTAAAGTTTAGCTAATGTAGGGGGATTTTTTTTGTTGTTTTTTTTAAAGTACAGCTAAAAGATAGTCCACATGAAGCAGCTTATTTCCAAGCCTACTTTGCTCTGACCCTGCAATGAGTAACAACATCAGTTTTCAGCTTTCTGTTAGTGAGATGTACAGGGAGGGCACAGTCCACCTGTGCTGGTACAGTTCACTCAGGGCTTGGAATTGAATACTCCTAGTGATACCGTGTGATATCAAGTGACAACAGTGATACCATGTGTGCCACTGATGGTGTCCAAAAGAACACTGGAGAGTCTGTGGCCTGCTGCTCAATGGGAGTCCTGAAAAATTCCACTTTGGCACCACAAGTGTTTCTAGATTTCCCATAAACCAGACAGCAGATAAAACAGCCTAGGCACTTATAAAAATGAGATGACCGTCTGCCCTGGTTTCAGCTAAAGTAGAGTTAACTTTCTTCCTAGTAGCTGGTACAGTGTTGTGTTTTGGATTTAATATGAGAATATCCCTGCTGCTCAGGGACTGGCTGAGCACCGTTCAGCAGTTGGTGAGCAATTGCATTGTGCATCACTTGCCTTTCTTGGGTTCTGTTTCATTCTCTTTTTGCTATCTTCCTCTTCATTACTATCATTATTTTATTTCAATTATTAAACTGTTCTTAACCCATGAGTTTTACTTTTTTACCTTTCTGATTCTTCTCCCCATGCTAGCAGGGCTGAGGTCTGAGTGAGCTTTCAGCTGCATGGTGCTTCATTGCCAGCTGGGGTTAAACCACATCACCATCTCTACTTCCAGCAGATTCAATTGCAAAAAAGACAATAGATTCTTCGTTCCTTCACTCTGTATAGCCATATTCCTGAGCCAGCTTTAACCTAGTTTTCAAATCACTAACTAGAGACTCAGCACATCAACGCAAGTTAGTTACCCAACCTTTCCAGGGTCCCGTGCAAGTCCTGCAGCCTCCACAGGACCCCACACTGCTATGCATAGATGACATAGGACCCCTCTTCAATTTAACTAGTTGAAGTCTGTCTCTGTGGCATGCACTCACACTTTGAACCAGGAACAGAGCGGAAGAGAATCTCGGCAATGGAATCTGCAGAGCCACAACAGCCACCACACGCTGCTATGTTGAAGCCACATGCAGGTTTCTTTTATCTTTTAAAATATGCCACCCCTGAAATACTTTCCCCTCTCATTTTTTTCACAATTTAAACTTCAATTCTACTGGACACATATTAATTGTACCAATTGTTATAGGAATCCATAGCTATCACCTACTCTCAAAAATCTTTTTATCTGACAGCAGGGATGGTACTGGATCATCTTACAGTAAATTAAGATGACAGTTTTTTAGTTAAAATAGTGTGAATATATAAAACGATAGTACATATTCTAATAAAAAAGTTAGTTTAATCCAGATTCAATTATATTGAACCAAATATTTACAGCAGCACATTTTCAAAAGCAGTCATTCTTGATATAGTAAAATAATTTTAATATCAAGAACATCTAGATCATATCAGCAGGAAGCAACTTTAAATATATACATTTTTCTTTCCATGATGAAAGCAAAGACACTGAAAAGAGATTGCCTCTCTCTTGCTTTCCTTGTGAAAACTACTCAAATCTTTATGTACCCAAAAGAGAAGTTGAAAATGCTTTCTGATGTGAGAAACTCAATATCAAATTTTATCTTGCAAAAGATTTTTGTGGTATGTTAACTACTTCAAAATTGAGGTCTACAGAGAAAAGTATTAATACAACCTACGGAGGAAACAATTAACACAACCTTAATGCTAAACAATCTTTCAACTCAGCACATTTGGACAAGACTACTTATCAAAAAATTACTGTTCTTATTTCTGTTGGTTGCTAAACAAGGTAATACACTAATACATACCACAACAGTATTATGCAATGATCCAGTTTTAACGCACACCAGCATTCAAGAAATTAGATATAGCGAAAATCTCTCATGACTACTTAAATTTTAATTACTTTTTTATTGTTATATTGCAGGAGTCAAGAGTAGAGTAAACAACATTCTTAACCCCACTGGGCCTTAAGCAGGTACTCCTTACAGAAATGCGAAGATGTTAGCGATTTGTACTGTTCAGAGATGCTAAAAAAGTCTGCCGTCATTCAATACCCCCTTGTATCATTAAAAGATTCTTATACAGCTCATTCGCTGTCAGTTCAGATACCTTAAATCCATCAATAGTATTGGAAAAAAAAAAAAGCTAGATTATCAAAACAACATTTCAACAAATCTTTAAAGCAACTTCTTAGAAAAACATTTTGTTTGAAGATTTTTCACAAACCTGTACAAGACAAAAAAAACCCTATAAAATCACATTGCCTAAGCTTGCTAAAGTAATCTAGGATTTCTGCGGAGAATGAGTGCTAGAGAAATAAACAGTATTATTTGGCTGGCTGAGTAGGACAGCTAGTAAATTAAATCTTCCATGTCTTCAAATATTTTTTATGAACAGCTTGTATCTATCCCAGGAATAAAATCCTGATTGTTCAAAAAAAAAAAAATCACAGTTTTCTACACCAGTTATGGCCATGTGTTTGGCCAATTTCCTCCCCAAACACAAAACCATACACATGTGCACTGAACCTATTAATGTTTATCCAAACTGCAGATTTAAGCCCTGAGTACATCTGCTCTTGAACACAACCCTGCAGTGCTGATGCATGCAAGGTCACTCAGATGTAACTCAAACCCAGTGCTGGACCCACTATTGTTTCTAATGGACAAGAGTTTTCTCACCATTGTAATGCGATGGATTAGGAAAAAAAATCCCTAGAACATCTCAGTACAGAGAGAACCTACAAATAGGCAGAAGTAGGTGTAACGCAGAGGACACAGTATCCAAAGGATCAGCCACCACTGAGCTTGATTCCAGCAGGCACACCTCAGAAACGCTCTCTGGGACAAGTTACTAAAGGAGATAGAGCCAAAACATTTCTAAAAGTCCTGGGATATATTTAATGTCTTGTTTAGAAGGAAAAAAACCTATACAAACTTCTTTCATACTGTCTTTTTATACTGTCTCCTATTGGCAGGCTTCAGAAACTCTCCACAGCACCTAATTTAGGTATTGTAAATTCCCCACCACTTGGGGCATTTTTCTATCACCAAGCTGTACCAGTTATCAGCCATCCTTACGGCACTTTGAATAAACGATGTAAATAAATACTATGAAAAGTTTGGGACCTTCACTACCCATATTTTTCTATCCTGACCTCCCCTATCACTGGGAATGCATTCATCAGTTTAAAAAGCAAAGAAGAAACAGGTACAAAGGCAAGACCTTTTCTGCTCTTAAAGTTTCTGATAAATATCAGCTTTACATACATGGCTCATGACATCTTATGACATCTTAAAGTGTATTTAATAGCTTACAAAAAAAACCCTCTAAATGGCTTTAGTCATTTACTGTAAATGTCCACTATGGGTCACATGCTCATCAGATGGAGTACATTTAGCATGTATTTATGGGCTTGCTGTTGCTTTTCAAAACAAAAAGATATAAATCTTAATACTCTCAGTTCTAATATATGGATACAAGCCATTAATCACTCTGACAAACATATGTAGGCTGTAATCCTGGATATGCTTAAGGAATAGAAAGCAGACAAATACAGCTTACACCTTCAGGTACATCTGTACTCTCCCTAACCCTCATCATTTGAAATTTGTTAAAGAAGTTACGAGATGTGCTCTTCTTACTGCAAATATCATAGATCAAATCAGATTGTCACCTGCAGGCCACCACCTCTAAGGGAGTTCTGGTTTGCTGTGATTTTTGAATGAGCCAAAGCAGACAGTGAACATTCCACTGTGAACTGTCAAATTGTTCACACAGATTCAAGGAGGCTTCATTTTGCTTTTTGATTTAACCTTACAAACAGAAAAGGACAGTTAAAAGAACACTGCATCAGCGCCAGTCAGAGATCCCAATTCTGTTTCTACTGAAATCACTGCCAAACGCCCACTACTTTCTGCAATTGTGAAGGAGCCATTTCATAAACTACTACCTCATATTGTAGGAGTTTGGCTTTCTTCTCTGATTCTGTTACTCGAAATATTGCTATTCTAAGAAAATGCGGACAGGTAGGTTTAATTCGACGCATTTACACATTATTAAAAGAAAGTCTCTCAAATCCTGAACATTCATTTTCAGACAAGAGCTTTACATAACAGCCTGCTGAAACAACAATTACCGCACATCTCAACTTCAGCCTTCAGCAGTGCAAGATAATAAGAATATTTGATGCAGCTGATGGATTAGTTGAGAAAAGTTTGTAAGCAGTCCAAAGGAATTGTCTGCTAAGAAGATAAAATTATACTGCAACCATTATCTTGCTAACCTAAACGAAACAGTATGCAAAAAATAACTGCTAATATTGACAGGTGTTGCTTCTCCCAGGAAAGCTTGCAATACATTATCTCGATCACAGCATTCACCAAAGAAGCCAAAGCTTCCCGTACAGATTTACGGTTAGGCTAAAAACTTTAAATCCTGTTTACATTTCTGGAAATGGGGTAAAAAACAGAAACCAAAACCAATCTGACTGTGAGATAAAGGGATGGGCAGATGGCAAACTTCTTGTCCCCTCTTGAAGGCAAGGAAAGGAGAACCAACAGAAAGAAAAATACATCTTCAAATACCACATCCAAGTTTTCTTTATACATGGAAAAATGGACAATCTTCCCACTCCTTCCTTTTCTACCCTAATCCTGTTTACACAACCCCTCTCTACTCCGTTCAATGCATTTTTCCTCTTCCATGATGTTTTTTTTGTTTCCCTATGCTTGACTCCTTGTACTTTTTCATGTCAAACTCTATACTCTTTCATCAGTCTCCTATTCATTCTCCTCGTTTAAATAGCTAAGTCCCACTTTCACAGAGTCTCTCAAACTGATTCCTTACAGGCAAAGCCCCTCGCCCCAGAATTTACCCACTCACACAACTCAGACTGCAAGTTTGGATGAGGGCTCGGTCTTCTCAACACCTCGCAAAACAACGTGGCCAGAAGATCTGAAATGTGTGTTTCAGTTGAGCAGCTCTGTTAACATGAAACATTTCTGTAAATTGCTGATTTCCAGAGATACCGAGTAACCAATCCTTCCAGTGACTACCAAAGAACTCCGATTCTACTATGGATTTTGTTGTCAGAGACTTAGGGTATATTAATATGAAAATCTTTGTTCCTCTTCTCATTTATCATTGTCTACTTCAAAATGCCTGTAGTTTCACACTCTAGCGGTATTTAGTGCGTCAGGGAGGACAAGGATGAAAGCATATAAAAAATATTTGCCAGATTAGCAAAAAAAAAAATAAAATACAGGAGACAAAGACATGTCAGGAAAGACTATCAAAATGGAAGAAATGGCATGGAAAGATGGATCAGATGAAGACAAAAGACAAGACAGACAGCCATCGATGGAGTGCATTTTGCACCATCTCCAAGGAGTGAAGCAATTTATTGCAAGGGAAGGGTAAGGTTATTTTGCCTTGAAGGCCAGATTTTAATCTGCAATGCAACATATATTGCCAGGTATCTTACATTTTGCTGTTTTAGTATGCCTTTATGGCTCAGACAAAAGAGACACTGAAATAAAAGGGGGGAGGAGATACCTATACTAATTAAAAAAACTAAGACGCTAGGAAAGGAAATAGAAAAAAAATTTAGAGTACACTGGGTACAAGCATTATGTTTTTTAAACTTGCTCTACAGCTACAACTTTGAAACAAATGATGAAATTAAGGTTTCTGAAACCCATTTACTTGGAGATGATGACACACAAGACACTGAAAAACAATTTGTCTGTATTCCTGTAGAAAATATAAGCAACATCAAGAGCCTTTGTACATTTAAAAACAAAACCCAACCTCTCTTAAAAGTCATAAATAGTACCGTGTAGAATTCTTACTAATATTACAACTACCTATATTGCCCTAGTTCATACAGGTAGTACCAATAAAATATTCTCCCCTGAGTCAAACCTTTCCAAAGGTATTCACTTAAAGAATTCTCCACATTAGAACAATTAACCACGGTGCTCAGCATAGCTGCAATTTCTGATCCAGCCAATGATTTCAGAGATTAAAATGTGATTTCTGAAAAAAACCCGGCACATTCTATAGAGAAATTTTATACAGATAATATATTTGTGAAGATTTTATATTTCACTGATACTGGGAAAAAAATATTTCCATAAACAGTACCTCATATATGATGAGCTAAATTACTTTAAAAGTTTAGAATCTTTTGCTTTGAAAATGAACAATACAATGTTCACTACAATAAAGAACAGAATTCAAAGGAACATTTCATGCTAAATGCTTTGCGTACAAATGGACTTGTGCTCTATTTTTACTGGAACTTTGTAGTGTTTTGTGAAAACACTAATAAAAATGTTCATTATAGCTTAGGAAATGTGTGGACAGAGATGTCTTTAACCAAAGCAAGGATCAGTCCGTCTTAGCCAAGTATCTATTTAGGCCACACACAGTGGTTAATATTTGCCAAAGAATGTAGCTTTTTACAGCAACCAGGTCAAAAAGACAGTATATCAACTTTCAATTAAGTTAAAAATAATGCAAAAATATTTAAGTTAGATCTCCAAGACCTCATCAGCTTTTAATTTAAACCGCCACTGGGAACAGTATACAAAATCATAGTTTATGAAGTTTTGAAATCTAGGGTCATCTTTCATAATAATCCAATAAAAGTAAAGTTAACATCTGAATGAATAATTTCAACTACAGTAAAGCAAAAAGTAGGGTACAGACACAAGCTAAATGTACTGAAACTTTGCATACCTTTGAAACTTAACCAGGAGATTTACAAAAGAACTGGGTGTTATCCATCCACCATCTCACCAGCCACAGGAAGCTATCAGATTTTCATCACTAAGTTGAAGCAATTATTGGGCCCCCACTCTAACTACAGATGACACTAATGTCTTTTATCACAAAAAGCAGCCAACTCGGATTAGGACTCACAGGATGAGAAGTGTTTTGGGCTTGCATTTATTCTTTTTTTTAAATGTTTTTTTCTCCACAGCCCCCATACTTCTTATAGCTCTGCACGTCCATTACTTCACTATACAGATAGACATACACATTGTCTGCTAAACATTATTATTTGAAGTGCTTAGTATATTTTTATGAACATTTGACAGGTTTCTGACACGACAGGAAGACTATTTCCTGGTCCACACAATCCCATGGTCATCTTAGAAGGAAGGATCCACAAAACAAAACAAAAATGAAATTTGTTTTAAATAAGTATTTTCTTTTAAGGTTTTCCTTTTGAGTGTGTTTAAAACTTAAATTAAATTAAAACTTTGGATCAGAAAAATTCAAAACATTTTGTCATTCTCCATAAGACAAGCAATTCTCTTAATACCACCTTTGCATGTTAAATTCATAGGGAAAGAAGAAAACTTGGTTGCAATAAAGAACAAGTTAAATGTTCAAGTGGGAGTAAGACACGCACTAGCTGGACCTCACATAGTTACCCATCCTGCTACTAACAACATATCTTCTCTGCCACGACACAGGCTGCCATGATGTCCCTCGAATTTTCAAATCCTGCCTGCACAAGCTATGACAGAGATCCTGAGGCAAAAATAAATATATCATATATAATTAAAGACTATACTCATATATTCACAGAAGCAGAGTTCTCACTCTCTAATGCCTAAGGAAGAATACAAAAATATGACACTGCCTTGGGATACTCTCCTACTCTCTAACAAGTTTTAAGCTCAGGACATCCAGAGTCAGAGGTAGTACCTTGGTGGCTAACAAATTTTTTTATTAAACTTCCTTTCATTAATTGGACTAATTGCTCTTGAATCCATGTAAACTTCAGCAGTCGTGAAGTCCAGAAAGTTTCAATGCTATTTCCTTCTCCAGAACGGTTCAAATACAACTCTGAATGATAAGATTAATCAGAATTGGGTTTATATGTTCTGACCCAGAACAACCATCAGAAAAAGGGCACAAGAATATCAGAGTTACACCATGAAAATGATCACATTTATTCAGTTTACATGCAGAAGCCTAAGTCTTCAGAGAGTGAAATACTATCAACTTAAACAGAAAATTCAATTAGAACGTTTCATAAATCTGAGCAGAAGCTTTAAGATTGGACTCATTACTGCTACTCATTCTTAATTTCTAAATCTTTCTCAAGAATTCTTGTATTAACAAAGAGATCTTGACCACAACTGATGTTATTTGCAGTTCAAAAATTTAAATGCAGTTGCACAAGACAGTATACTTTTTTTAAACAGAGGAGCAAAACAAAACACGTCTCATGAGTAACTCTTAATCTGCCTGCAAATCAATTATAGAGAGCTTGTGTAAAAGGCATCTGAAAATCTGCTTCCAGTCAACACAACTTAGCCATCTGGTTCCCACAGATATCTGCCAGGAATGGGCTGCAAAACCAAATTAACGGTGATTACACAAAAATAGTCAAAATTTAATTTAAGCTTGCCAATCACTTTTACAGTCCTTCACAAGCACGTGGAAAGAATCCTCCACTCACCTCTTTGAGGATAATGACATGTTTAAACCCCCGTAGAAAAATGTCTACAACTACATTTAGCAGATTTGTTTTAAATTAGCTTTGTCAACGTCACCGCCAAGTGTTCGGAAGGACACACCAACTACGTGATCTTCACAAGTTCTTCAGTTAAAACATAAAGGGTACTTTCCTTCTGTAATTATTTTAGTGCTAATTTAATTTGCTTTAAAACAGAGTGATATATCTACTTTAACTTTTTTTATTAATGCTGGATGAGTACAATTTTGGACCACATCAGAGGTGTCAGTTTACCTATGGATAGATATTTATTATGCTTCTGTTCCCCAACTGTTCTGTCACACTTGTTGCCAGTAGCCCAAGTCTATTCTAGATGCTATATGTGCAGCCATTAAAATACCCCTTCTCACTTTTTTTTCCCCAGTATCTCAAACAGCCAGTTTGCAAAAATTCACAGTTTAATGACTACTAATACAAAGTTAATCTTGCAAGGTGTCACTCATCATATGGCCCTTTCTCAGCAAGCACAATGAAGGATGCTGATAACCACACAAAAGGTACTAACCTTAGATAGATGTGCAAATAATTCTTTCACATGGGGATAGTGCTGTAATTTTATCCATCTATATTTTTAAACCAGGAAAAAGCGTTCACAAAAATCCCAGAAATGGTTTTCTGTTTCTTGTTGGAAGAGTTACAGTGAATCACAATACTATGTGTAGATATCTCTCTTTTTAAAATTATCGGGTAGAGAGTCTTTCATTCCATGCTTTAAAAAACACACTAATAAAGATTAAGGGAAGAAATGAGAAGCACCTAAATTACTCAGCAGTCGAAGTCTCATCATTCCAATAACAGCAAGTTCCTTTAATTTTTGTGGCATTCTTATAATACAAGTATATAATTCTATATGTACATTGAAACACAGGAATCTCAGGAATTACTTCTCTTATCAAAACTAGATTTTAAGGTACTTGGAGCCCACATTTTTATTAAATTTAGTTGTACGGTTGATTTTGTCAAAAAAAAAGGGAATATTTCTCATGATTTTTGATTTAAACAATAATGTTTCAAAGAATTTTAAATGGGTTCCAAGTAATTTATTTAAGATATAGTAAACCCTAAGTGTTATCTTTAAATTTAGAGGAAAATACACCTGTAAAATAACCTAGCATATTAGGAAGCCACATAATCACAAAATCGTATTAATATTTCTCATCAAAGTAAAACATGATCATTCCTGTAACACAAATCAATAATTCCGTACCCCAAAATTGTGTAAAATTAAAGTGAGAAAGCGATGATGCTCTAGTCACAGTTCAGAATGGTTATTAATTCACTTTTGAGATACTGGCTTCAAAAAATAAAAAGATGACATGGATAAATCCAAGCAGAACCCACAACGACCATAGAAGTAAGCTTTTCTTTGTCTTCTTTTTAAACCTTTCCCGTAGGATATTAACTATTGCTCCATGCCAGTAGGCAGTGTGACTGACAGACCTTGCGTAGTTCGGTACTCTACTCTCCACACCACAATGTGACACAGATATTTAGGTATCTTCTGGTTTTGTAAATAAAGTTGTAACAAAGACTTATCCCTCTCAGTTTCCATGTTACAAGCCCAAACATTTGCTGACCTATAAAAGGAGTTAAAACCTGTTACCGTCCTTCCAGCTTGGAAAACTAGAACACTAACAAACCTGGAAACAGTGATGTTAATGTCAGTACATTGTACGTATTTAAGTAGCACATGCTCCAACTAAAGACATTAAAGAATTCTTTTCCTTAAATTCCTACATTTTCATCCTTTGGGGCTATATAATTTATTTTCCAGATATTCATGCCATTGGATAGACTTTTTTCTAACAAAATAGTGACATCTCGTGGTGACACTCAGACACTCAAGCACCTCACAGTTCTGCACAAAACAGGTAACAAATCTACCACTCTTGACAACTTATAGTCCAAACCCTACCAGTTTATGGTGCTTTAGTCCCGTATCACCTCTGTAAGAGGCGGCGTTCAACAGAGATCCCATATCGATCCAGACGTTACAGTCATCCCTTCAGAGATAAGAGGTCTCCACATTTCTCTGCCTTTAGCCAAAGAGCTCAGCTCCCCACCACTACTTCTGTTTGGCAGACAAAAACGTAAGTTGTAGGTTTGCAAGTAACTTCTCAAAAATCACACAATTCTAGCAAAAATCTTTGCAAGAAAAACAAAATCAATGAGAATAAAGATCTTCTAAAATACAGTGGGCCAAATTAGCCTTAGCATACTAAAACATGGAAGTGAATTCAGCCAAAAATAGATTTAAATTAACATACCTCTAATTATACTTTCAATACTATCATTTTAAGAAGTGGGGCTTTCACTGTTTGTTTAGTCGGTACCTTATACAGATAGATAATATTTTTTCAAAGGTTTTCTTAGAATTTCTTTGTTTATGCTTTGTTATCACAAGTATATTTGCCTCAGTAAGGTAAAACAAGAATGTTCAATATATCATTGGCAGTTCAAAAAAGTTCAGGTAGGGTTGTTTGGTTTGTTTGGGTTTTTTAGCATTTTATTGTAAATACTTTCTTGTTATGAAGATGATGCGAATGTTTTGTACAGTCCTTTTCCCTGTTAGTGCTGCTTAATGGATACTGACACTTAATGAACAATGTATTTGTAAAGTGCTGTACCTGAAACAAGGCGTCATCAGCAGAAATCAGAAAAGAAAATTTCCCATTCTGTCATTACCATATATGCAATGTAACAATAATGAAGACCAGGTGCACACATGTGTGAGTTATTTTATACAAGAACAGCAAAACTGTCACTGTGGTCAGCAGTCTGTGAAGAATATAAACTAGAAAAATTACAATGTTGCAGAGGAAAACCCCCTAAAGTAATTACTGAAGTTTATTTAGCAGAATATGCACCTTTGCTACTCTTAAGGTATTAGTGTTACAGTTTGTGTTACCCAATATTTTAAATAACCTGCCATCTTCAGCCTCGCAGTTCAAGCCAATTATGCTGGGTTTTATTGTGCTTGAGATTGAATTAAAGCCAACAGGAAAATATCCCATGTCAACAACCCACTGATCCCAGATATTCCACCTCAGTTGTTCTGCTCTATGTGTTCCAAAAGAGCCATTCAAAATTATGCACGATGGGTCCAGCGCTCTAAGATACACAAATCAATTTCCATTCACAAAATGATGGATGTAATAATGCATCCGCAACTTTTCTAAGAAAACTCTGCATCTTGCAGTATTTAATGAGTTTTCATGGTTACAAGGCAAAGGTTAAAACTGAGAATGAATCAAAATCCATAAGGCAAATGATTATGCCTTTCTTTTAAAAAGCCTCAAGATATTAAAGAGTATCTGATAATTTTTTGGCACCTGACTCTTGGCATGGACAGCTCTTTTGCCTAAACTCTGCAGGGAGCTATGTAACAAGGAAGATTAAAATACTGAAGAGGTCAACAACCCAATACATGCTGCTGTTACAGAATAATATATTCTGAGATTTGGCCAAGAGGTCTATCAACAACAAAATTTAATTCTTTTCTTATTCACAGGATAATCTTTCTTCAGGAGTAAATAACCTTTACTGTTTCTTTAACTGCTCTCTGTATATATCGTTAAAACTGCAGCTCTACTGTAATGCCAGTAAAATACTGTAAAACTACTACTGGAAATAAGCTTTCTGAACTCCTGGCACACTTCAAATGACTGAAGGGATTAGCTTGTTGCCCTACAGTTTCCCACACGTTTTCACACACCTTGCTAAGGTTTAATCATCACTATCAAAAATTCATAATCAGTCTAATGGGTCTAAAAATGACCAGCCCTGGATTTTTTAAAGAGCCTCAGGAATTTTCAAGGCTAACTCTCTTTGAAGGGCCTGAGGAATCAGTCAACCTCCTTAGCAATAAAGTAAAAATAAAAACATAGATGTAAACTTATGATGTCAGTGTCTGAAATCAAAGGAAAAAAAATTACAAAAACAGCTGTAAAAATAGTCACAAAAAGAAGAGTGGTCATGCAGTAGTTAAAAAAGCCTACACAAATTATAAAGCATATATTATGGCTTCTCATTTCAGGCATGATACCACAAATCTTAATCATGCAAAGAACTGCTTTGTTTCCTCATCAAAAGATAGGGAACTAGAGGGAAGTTTTAGCTCATTTAACTCATTGTTAATGACAGTGCAAGAATTCTTTCATCAAAATAATTTAAAGTAATGTATTCATTCCTTTATATCTAATTAAAAATATCCTGGAGGGCAAATCCAGATAAACCCACAGTCACCTTGGTAAAGATGGGTTACGTTAGTTCTCAAAATGCAAACCCCACAGGCTGCTGAATACAGGATAAGAGACGGGATGGAGAGTCTGTGCACAAGAATCTGCAGCAACTCGCCACAGAAAACAGCTCTGCCAAGCCTGTTCTTTTCACATGTGACTTGGCGATAAGAGCAAAGGGGGAAATCATGATTATTCAAGTTCCCTGACCATCTCCCTTCTCTAGAAGTTGGCATGGAAAGAGAAGAAAAACTGCAAGTAATTGCAGTGCTGTTCGCTGGAAAGAAACAGAAAAACTGCAAGCACTTCAGTGCTGTTTGACTGGAAGAAAAAGAAATCTCTTCCAACTCCATAAAGTAGTGATCCTGAAAAGTCATTCCCCTTTTGGCAAAGTTTTCACTATATTCTTACAAACGAAACTTTACTTTTTTGGTAACAAATTTCTTAAGACTTACAGACACCAGGTGTATACAACTGAAGTAGCACCTTGACTAGTTTAAATAGCAATATGCATTCAGATACGTTTGCATGTATATAACTTCAGGGGGTCTGTGGGTGCCTGTCAGGAAGCCCCTAGATTCATGTTTATATTGGCCAATGACTTGACCATGCTGGCAAGATAACCACCTTCCTGGTGGCTCTGAGCTGTTAATTAAGTTTAGATCTTCTGTGAAATAATACTCTCATGAGTAGATTACGCAAACTAAACTAGAGGAAGGATTAGAAACAGGATTGAAATCATCATCATCACTATCAGATATGCTCCAAGATGCAGATCACAGAATAGGAAGTTTTGTGTTCAAGCAATGAAAGCATCAAACGGTTACTACATTTTATGGAAAGGATATTAGATATCTTAAACTGTTAATCTATTTTCATCTGGTTTACGTTCTATTATACTGTTCCAAAAATTTGAAATTTTAATACAGTTTTTATTCTTTTTTTTTTTTTTTTTTTTTTTTTTTTTTTTTTTTTTTCCTCCAGCACCTCCAGAGCCTTATTATCTGTAATCAAGGCAGCTGAAATGTTCCTAAGGACTACAACATTCACCTCACTTTCTCCTTCAAGGAAGATTATCTATTGCTCCTATTACCTGTCCTGCATATTGTCCACCGTTTTATGGATTAAATCCATGGTCTTCTGAAACTCTGATTGCTCTACCCTGGCATAAGTCAGGCACAATCTCATAAGTACAACACACTATGATGCATCACTGATATAAAACACAGCCACTACATTTCAAAGGCTTTTATTTCTTTTTATTTCCAACTGATATCAACCAACCACTGCACCTACCCATGGGTGTCATTTTCTGCTTTTGAGAGTAGCAATACAGAAATAAATAACAGATTTTTAGAATTTGTATTACAAAACTGACCACAGGACATTTCTTCGTACACATGATGATTTTTTCTACACATAGATCTAGAAGGCAGCCCCAGAAAGTTATATGTATTATAAAGTATTGCTTTAAATATATCATTCTTCAGACTGGGTATATTTTAAAAGGTACATGAAAATTTATGTACTTGTGTACCAGAAAAAATACCAAGACAAAGCTAGAGTAAAATGAAGCTTATCAAAAAAATACAATTTTCAACAATTTACTGCATTTTGAAAGTTACAAACCAATTCTTGGTTTTCCAACTATATTCTAAACAAAAACTGTGGCCAGTATCAAGTAAGTGTTTTGACCTTCTTACCTGCCCTTTCCACTTTACCAGGGGCCATTCGCCACCTCCTCCATCGTCCTCCACTCCTTTCAGCCCCAGACACTATTACTCACATTCCCAACCATGAATGCCTCATTCCCCTCCCATTTGGGGTGATAGAGCCCCAGTATTTATCTTACACTGTTTGTCCGAGTAGCTCAGAGGCTGAGTTGGAGTACCTAGGCAGAGGAGGATATAAGAAAGTATCCTTGAGTAAGAGAGCCATGCTCCTTTCCCACTTGATAAGTGGGTCTGTTAACTTAAAATTTACTATCAGTTACCTAAATTATAACCCAATTATAACTAAATTATAACTCAAATGTCGATCTACAGCCACAGCTCCAGATACAACCATGGAAAAACAATTAAAAATACGGTCATTTTATAATTCATCTCTTCTGTCTATAAAATATCATAACAGAGACACATACTGTTGCAGCTCATTATTAAATTTTAAGTGACTTATTTCACAATATAGTTTCTCAGGAACCCTAACAGGGGTTTTTGTTGGTTTGTTTGCTTAAGGTAGTGCATAACAGATATCTATTTCAATAAAAGTCAAAAACACTGAACCAATTTTCAAGATATAAAGAACATTAAGCAGATTTGAAATGCTTTAACAAAGGTATTTTGAGACAGGGAAAGGTTACCTAAAGTTTGTCTAGTCTTAATTCTATCTTAATTTAACACTAAATTCACTAGCTAAGTATAAACCAGCACTCAATACAGTGCCTTATCCACCAGATGACTTTTGTATCATTCAGATAAGGAACAGGTCCATGTTGCTGACCAGGATCACTATCAGGAATATTACTTTTCCACAGTATTACAGTTCCATTGCTTTTGCATCAATGAAACTCACTCTCTTAAAACATAAACAAACTGCTCATTCGCAAAAGTGAGATTCACCGAGTTAAAAAATTAAGTTGTACAGATCAGAAATGTAATCATTGGAGACAAGCTCTGAGAGTTTTTCAATCACTGTGGGGCTGCATCAATTTAAAGTCATGTTACATTAAAGAGAAAAACGTCTGGGAAAGTCTCCCAGTTGTCACTTTAGATTAGATTTGTTGTTGTTATCAGACTGTGCATTTTGTAGGCTTTTTTACATTTTAAAGATACCGCCTCATGCAGCTACACAGTGCATAAAGAATCATGTAACATACAACTTTTTAATCAGATTGCCTAGAGATTAGGAGTTTGCACAAATTAACTGGTAGTCTTAAAAAACCCAAAACCAAATACTATGCACAAATACTTTCTTGAAGCCTATTAACATTTAAAAACTTTAACTACCTTAGAGTCACAGGGAAGTCACCCAACTTAACATTGCTTCACAGAAAGGTCAACAGAAAGTTTCTGTTCTTCCAACAACAAAACAGAACACACTGTGAAGACCTGATGTTGCTGGTCACCTCGAACACATTTTTTTTTGCCTTAAGCAAATTTTCAACTATATTAATGGATTTACTCATGTAACCTAAATTATTTCTGCTACAATGGTTCTCATTCTGAGGCCTCACATCAGAAAACTGCACACTACACAGAAGATGCAAGATTTACCCGTGTAAAAAAAAAAAAAAAAAAAATTTTAGTTCATTTCTGCGTGATTTCAAGCTGACCTCTGATTTATGGCATTTACCAGAGCTTCAGACAATTCTCTTAATTATCAGGCTGTCATGCAAAGGGTTCTTGAAAGTTACTGTATGTATTCATGTTGTCAAATACTGTCTCTACACAAGTAAGTGTAGCAAAATCACAGAATATGTAGCTAGACGTTACTGCTTTGAGAAAATATTCAAAATAATATTCATACAGCATAATAATTTTCACTTAAATGGTATTAAATCATTTTAGATATTAAAAATATAGCTTCTACTATGAAGTAGCATTTGTCTTATACAGCTTGTTAAATCTAGTATTTCAGTAATTGCAATCTTTCTGAAAAATGAAATTGGTAGCACACAAGTGTAAGTTCAAATATTTAAAGGATGTTCTTTAAATCAAATACACACCT
This sequence comes from Athene cunicularia, assembly GCF_003259725.1. Taxonomy (NCBI): domain Eukaryota; kingdom Metazoa; phylum Chordata; class Aves; order Strigiformes; family Strigidae; genus Athene; species Athene cunicularia. Next base: position 4,262,970 of record NW_020799113.1, read on the forward strand.
TCGATCTAGACCCTAACCTTCTGAAATCTGGAAGACAAAATATCAGACTGTTCATAATATGTACTGTCTCCCTTCTTGCAATCTTCCACATGTTAAGAAACAAAGACTCTTCTAAGGGAAAACAAATAAAAAACCTGAAAAATGCAACAGTAAATTGACAGCATATAAGCAACATCCATACTCACTTCAGCAATATCAGCCTACCACAGTGAGCAGCTACAGGATGAAATCTGTTGAAATATCTTTCACCTTCCTAAACAGCTGTCATGTCTGCAGAAAGTTGGGCCAAAGAATGCCAGATTAATGAAGCAAAGTCAGGTGGATCCACACAGTGGATTTTGCTCTTCTATTCTGTTTTTGGAGTCGTAAGAGTTCTACTGTTTTAGTGGGACTTCAGCATCATGAGGAAATTAAGTCTTTTGAAGCCATCATGTTTTCACACTAGTGAAGACTGTCTTCCTGCATACAACTGGAATGAAACTCTCTTCTACTACATAGTATTTGAGTGCTGGCAAAAAAAACCCAACACTTCCAGGCTTCTCAGGTGTCACAGAGGAACCAAGGTGGGCCAGACTAAACCCAACCTCTAAGAAAGATCTTTCTGCCCCCGGAGAAGACAATGCACCAGCAACATATGGCATTTTTAAGTTTACCACTAACTTGAAACCTACCACACTTACGGAAAAGTCCAGAGACTGACATCTAAAAATAATTAACAACTTTAAAACTCACTATGGTTTTTCTGAAGGTGGACTTTAAGACTTGTAAGGACCACCAAAAGTAAGACAAATCTTATCCCAAAGCGTGACAACTGTAACGAGATATGTCTCAGAATAATACATCTTTAATCTAACACCACAGCCCTAAATCTGTTCTGGTTCTACAAATGCCTCTAGTTATTTCATTTTTATCAGTGAAGAAAATGAAATAAGAAGTATTTCATACTTAACACCAAACAGAGCATGTTATCCCAGAAGACGTGCTTAAATAATTTAGCTGTTAAAAGAATCTTTAACTATAAATGTACTAAATTCCAGCGCAAAAGATTAACTACAAAAGAAATTAACACTGCCTTAGGAAAGAGAGATAACATTTTTCTAAAGCATTTCTAAGGCTTTTTGATATGCTATTTTTTAGAATTATATCTGGAGAGAACTAATATTTTTAAATAAGACTTTCAGAGTCACTCAAATTGCAAAGTAACATTTGTGCAAGTTCAAGAATTCTGTTAAACTTTTCTCCCATTAATAAAAATCAGTACACATTCTTTACCCATTTAAATAATAAATACCTAGCAATCAGAATTCACCAACAAAAAGATATTCAAATAAAATTCACCTAAAAAAATGCTGCTCCTGGTTCTATCAACAACTTTGTCACAACATATCAAAACAAAATAACATTTTCTCCCCTCAACAACTTAAAAGTTTCCAGGGCTTTATCACCAGCCGAAGCAGTCTGTTTGCATTCTCCAATACAAACTGACAATCTAGTGATACAGTACATTAAAAATTCTCTGTAGTATTGACTGCCTGAAGCTGATGCTCCCTTGCTAAATGCAGTGCAGTTCAATTAACAGCTCTTCAATATACAATTTAATTTTTCTTTCATCTTGATCCACAGCCAAGCTTGAAATGAGGAATGCTGGAATAGATGTACTTTAAATATTGAAGCAAGTCTTTATAAATAAATCTATCAAACTTGTAATGATTTCTGTCATAACAGGACCAAACAGATAAACCTGAATGTCTGGAACTTTCAGGTCTGTACATTGGTTTCTCAGTTTTACAGGGCTGTGAATTGCTGGTGGACAGGAGGGCTCCAAAAACTCCCCCAAGGAGTGGAAAAGCATTTCCCTTGCTGCACCATTCTTAGGAAGTGGAAGAACACTTTTCTGCCGTCGCTTTATAAAGTTAAACCTTTCACATAGAAAAATCCAATTTATCGCTAATGTCACCAGAACTGTCTCCAGAAGTTTTAGTATGCCTCTCTTTATTTAAAAAGGTAACTAAACAGAGAAGTGCATGGCACCAGCTTCCATTACCAAATCTGCACCCAACTGGGAGACACCAGTTCTGGATTGAAAAGTAAATATTTAATGCATAAATACCACCCTGGATACCTTTTCACCCCTGCAGTGTGAATGTACGTAGCACACTTCAAATTTTCTCTAGGCAGTCATGCCGTTTCCCAGGAAAATGTAAGGTTAAATTTAACCAGGACAGAATGAAATACTGCATTTCAAAGTTCTCTAAGTGGGACACTGCTGAAGGAAGCTATTAATATCTCTTACAGTGTGCATGCTCAAGGAAACATTGTGAATCGGCTCATTTCTCATAGGTATACTACACAGCTTTCAAAATGGTAGGATTTACTACTGTTCATCAGAAAGGAAAATACTCTACTTTAAGCCAGAGGCATTTTCTAGTCTTTAAACATATTCACAAAAACAAACTTGACAACACGTACTGCCTTAGGTAGTAGAGAAGCACTACTGACATGGGAGGCTACCAATCAGTAGGAGATGAGTCACAAAGCAAGAGAGGCTTCATGACTGAACACAAGCAGCATTACAGGAACAGTAATCAGTTTCCGATTAATTCAGTCAAATTGCCTTTTCTCAATTTATACATCAATACAGGTGAAACACACAGATTTACCATGTTTGCGTTCATGTTTATAATGGTATTTGCTGAGATACTGAGATTTTATTCTTAATTGTTATACTTCTTTCTTCATGTATTTTTAATCATCAATATCACGCTGAATGCTAAAAAAATCTTTATAACCAGATGAACCAATCTCATTATCATCACCACTTTCTTTTTGCCTTTATTTCTAGTCCTACATTTTAAAAATGTATCTCGGTGCTGTATTTTAAATTGTCACAGAAATAATATTCAGCATTTACAGCAATTAACTCATCATTACTTCGAATAACTACACTAATTGGTATGCTCTACAAACCTGCAACACTGCAGAATTAAAAATAAACATAACAAAGATATAATTTACAACTAATCTATACTTACAATTAAAGTTAGTTTCAAGATTTATTTCATTCTATTATTTTTTATTAGCTACAGCAGACAGTAAATGGGGTGTACCACGTTCTGCTTTGCAAACACCTAGATTATAAAACATAATTACCCAAATTAATTAGAAATGAGTACATACATTCATGCCTTTGTTTGTAACCATAACATGTTAAACATAACTACATTAATAAGCAGTTCCTAAAAATTATAAGATAATACAACCAAGCTCCTTGATCACAGAAGGCATAAATGTCACTCTGGCCCAGAGAGGGTCACGACCACTTAAATTCTCCTGATGTCCTACTTCAAGGTTGCAGGCAGTATACAGGTCATTCTTTCACACAGCAGATTATCAATTCTGTGAGAACTCTTAGCACCCAATGTACCAAAGCAGAATCCAAATCCACACTGAAATTTTCCCTGAACTCGGTCCTGTACTTTCTTTCCCACCCATTCTCAAGGGCTCTCTGATGTCTAAGAGCCTGAAGACCCTTCAGTTTTGCCCACTGACTGTATACTTACCCTTTCACAAAGCCCACTGCTTACAGGAACCTAATTATCCTAAGGATCTTTATCCTTTTAAAAAATTTCCTTCTAAACACTCCATGGGACCAAAAGTTATTAGACAAGGAAGGGCAGATACAGTGACTGAGCATACCTTGGTTCCATGGGAAATCAGACTAGAAATGACTCTCCAGAAAGCAAGGAAATAAAGTCATTTGCATGTTTTCTTTTAAAAAACAATCAGAGTGTTTATTCATTTGCTGAGACCAGATCTATACCTGATGCACTTTCCTAGAAGTGTCTTATTTCTACAATTGTGCTTCTATGGCATTTCAGGTGTGTGCAAAGATTGCATCAGCAAGATGCAATTATTTCAGTTCCACCTTGGCAAATTAAGGGCTATTAACCATAGGCTTTTTTTAGAAATTTAATTGCATCTTCATAGAGTGCCCACCTATACAACTAAGCTGGATCAGATACACCTTACCAGTCTACCATGTTGTCAAGAGTCTGTAGTGTATAACTCATCTAAGGTCTCCTTTGAAAGTGCCTAACATGATGTGTTTAGGACCTTTAAGTACAAAGAGCTCTTTGTCATCACAACCAACAAATATTCAAGGCCTAAGAGACCTAAAGATGTTTCAGTTAAAACCAAACTACAGTCATATCACAGTCTGTCACTTATAAGAATTAGGGAATACTGAAAGACCAGAACTACCCTACAAATTACATAGCTGTTAATCTGTATATTAAGGATTTAGAAGACCTGCAAGAGGCATCTATAAAGTACAAGTCTAAGATAAGACATCCTTATTTATTTTCTTACTCAAAAGAAAATAACAACAGTTTTGATAAGCAGACTTAATTTAAAAGTATTCAGTTACGTATTTTATGCTAATTTTTCCTTTATATACTAGGATCAGCTATTGAAGATTTATTTAGGTGGTTCCAGGCTTGTTTTGCATGGCTCCAGCAAAAACAAGCTCACAAAAACTACCCTGAACATTCCATTCATTACATTAATCCTTCTATTTGATAAGCAAAGTTTATTGTTGATGTCAATGCTCTATCTCGGTGACCTTAAATGAAATATGGGAAAGACCAAGTTTAGCACACTACCGCTTGTTTTTGTATACTGAGTAATAAAGCTGCTTCTGCAAAATGATGCACTATCTTTATTGGGACTAAATTAATAGCAGTTTGGTGCAAAAAATTGCTACGCTTAGATTGTGCTTTTGATGTATTTTCTCACTATGAACATCCCCTCATCAACCAGGTACTGTTAGAGGAACAAGAGCTGTGCTTTAAAAAACCCAAAGCATTTACCTGTTCACTGTAGGGGTAGCATTATATCTAATTCACTCTGGTTCAGAGTCCTCTCACATGGCAAGTCACAAGTAAAATCAAGATGAATTTTTAAAAGGACAAATCGCATTCAGAAGCAATACATGTTTTCCCCTCTAGCAAACTGGGGAAGCACATATGTGAAGTGTTTCCTTCTAAAGACATAAACCAGAAAGGAGTAAAATCAAGATTTTTAAATTACCTTGCTTCATAATGAAACGGTAGTTATATCTTATATGTACTCCCTCAACACAGCTCTAATAAATCTCAGTAACATAGTTCCAGATTTAAAAGAAAAAAAAAAAAAAAAAACAACAAACAAGCAAGCAAGCAGAGGAGAGCACAATCACCTTTCTATATTTGACATTAAATAACACAAATTATGTAAGATATTGACAGATATCTCAACGCTTGCAAATTAAGCGTGGACAAATGGCTGCCGACATATAGCTAAAGTTCTGCCCCTTAAAAACAATATTCACACATATGGATATTTACGGTCTGGATCCAAACTCTGCAAGGCAACAGAAAATTAGTATTTTCAGTGGGCTTTGGAAACAGACCTTTTAATAAGATGAATGTACATTCTTTTGAATATCAGTACATTGACATACCTTAGGTTTACAGCCTCTTACTAAATTAAGCATCATATATATTTTCAGCACAATGGTATCATGTCTATTTACCCTAATGCCTTAACCAAATGAGTTAAATAAGCAGACAACAAATCGTCTTATTCACATGAAAATAAGAATGCCTGGGACACACCAAAGGATTCAATGATTAGTTTGTGAAATTATCTAAACCACCATGACCATTTTGGACCCCACTTGGACCACTTTCTCCTTGGACACATGATAAACAATAGTTCTCATCATGCATTGCTAAAATGGAAACTTTCAAAGGAAATGTACTTTCTCACAGCTAGCACTAAATACCCCAAAGTGAGATAGAAAATAAAGTAACAGGCTATTAAAGAGCAGTCCAGAGGATCAAGGAAAGTCCAGTAATCTTCTGTGCCCAACTGAACACTGCCAAAGATAATTATCAGGATAAAAGGGAACTGAAATATGAAGAGAAATTAGAAAGGACAGTAAGTTAAAAAAAAAAAATGCTTTGGCTTCATGGTAACAAAAGGTACAGAAATTTCACTGACAAGTAAGCAAATTAATAGTATTTTGAGTACTCTACTTAGTAAGTCTACTTTCTATACACCTTCTGTATTCCTGTTGAACTCCATCTGTGCCTGGTTTATCTCATTTATGCTGCTCTGTAGTCATATTAGCAAGATACTTATCTTCAGTTTTATAATCTATTGTAGATCATGAACCAAGTCAGTGCTTCTTTTGATGTCCTTGCATTAGTCCCTCATCAATGTAGAAAACTAAGTGATCCAGCAACAAGCACCTTTTTTTTTTTTTCCTTTAAGTATAACAATTATGCAGTCATACCACACTCTGTGAGAGTTGCTGTTTTCCTACTCTACTATATTCAGTACTACAGTAGAACTGATACAGACCTTAACATTTTTGTCTTTATCAGCAAGTACCCTTTAAACATTACCACACTCTTACTGTGCTGCAGCTATACACAGTACAGTTCAGAAGCAGGAACAAAAACATCTCTCTACATTTTCTTCCCCATAGTAAGTTCAACCAAGAAAAGCTCCTCAACTTCAAAAGACTCATTTAACAGACTGGTTACAAGGTTAAGAAAACAAATAAACCAGTTCTTCATATTGCAGATGGTGTGACCCATCAAACCAAACTCTTTGGGATCTGAAAACATCTGTAACTCCAAAAGAATGAATGCTGAAACACCTCTTTGGTTTACTTTTCATTTCTGAGCAATTTTTAGAGTATAGGCTCATTTCACAATCATAAGTGACACAGAAAACCAAGGAAAAAAAACACCACACATACTAGGTTAGCAACAAGTGTGCATTTCACTTAACAAATAAGACTAGATTTTGCTATGAAGCATTTGGTTTCTTCAAAGTGTTGAAAGACCTATGCCTGTTCAATCATTGCCAGCTAACATACTGTTTACAACTAATACTAACAGATATTCCATCCTGTTCACTTGTGATAATGAAATAAACTTGTTTTTTTCCTGTGAAAAAATCAGTTGCACAGACATCCATGAGATCTTGAACATAAGCATTAGGTTTTTTGTTTACTTTTTATAAAATTAAAGAACCAATTTGGGGACAAAACCGACCCACCGGATTTCACCATAACTTCCACAAAAAAATTATCACAGTACATATTAAATCATTAGCGAGACACAAGGCTGCCTGTTAGTTTTAAAATGCAGAGAATGAAACTCATTGCAGAAGCAAAAGAGGACCAATAATATAATTACAACGCGGTGCCTGTGCAGGCTGAGTTAATGCCGTTACTTGACATTGCAAGGCTATGCCTTCTCCCATGAGCCCCGCTGGAGACAAGGTTCACCCTAATTGGTTCCAAAGCACAACCTACCAACAACCGCCTTCCTCCGGCCCAGGAATGGTAATTTCCACACGACTGTAAATAGTGTTTGCAAACAATACAAACATGGTAATAAGAGGCTAGGTGGGTAATTAATGTGGTTACAAAGCAGCTTATTTGCATTTTTATTTAAAACTGCCTTCTTTAAAAAGCAGCTCAGATTTCTTTTTGCAGAAGGAGCCTTGGTTAAGGAATAGAGCAGTAATTACTCTCTTTAGGGGTTCTTTTATACATCCTTTAGGGAATTAGAATGAAAAGATAAGCAGAATTATAAAGGGAATCATGTAAAATATGAAATGCACTATAAACACTTAGTACTGTATTTACCATAAGCTAAGCTTGTCTTCTTCATTAATGGAATATATTACAAGTTTATGTTACAATCAGATTAATTGTGAAGATGGTTAAAAAAACCCTATATCCAACCACTTTAATTCCCACTCTCCTCTCCCAGAAATGACAACCAGAAATCCAGTGACAGCAGAACTCAGTTTACGTAAGAATGCGTAAGATTACAAATTACGTAAGAAAACCTGGACTACAGTAAATAAGTTTTCAACGTCAACAACACTAAATAGTTTTAGAAAATAGATTCTGAAAGAGAAAGATTGAGAAAAAGACCAAACCCAAGTTATACTAGTATATGTAACATATCAATGAAAATCAAACTTCTCCACATCCGATAAACACAAATCAACATAAAAAGGCTGCTTTGTTTTTAAAGACAGACATCTACAGACATGTTTTTAATTTTGTTGAGTAAACAGTATTTCCTAGTGCCATTTAACTGAAGACTAAGCATGAAATGCAGTTTTAAAGGTGTTATTCTGGTTTTTGTTTCGG
>NW_020799113.1:4271240-4307564 GCF_003259725.1 Athene cunicularia
TTAGCGCGGGGCGAGGGGCGGGTGGCGGTGTCTTAAAATTTTTGTTAAAAAGCTGATAATGAATTTAAGTAGTATTACTATGAAGCTTTAGGCATGGCAGGGATTTTGTGACTCACATTTCCATATTGAGAGCAGCAGGGCTGTGCTAAAGAAACAAATCACCAAAAAGATCACCTCAACATTTCTATATATAAAATTCTGCTGACTGGAGAAAAAAATTAAGGAATGGTAAGATACTATGACTTCTCTCAAAATTACATTTTAGATTATTTTTTTCTTTTTTAATATGTGTAGCAGATGTTGGAAAGTGAACAGAATTATGAGAGCAGAATTAACTAGTCAACTCAAAAGACAACTTTGTACTGGAGGAAATCCTGGCAAATTCTCTATGTTAAAAACTTTGCCATCTCATAGCTATGAGAGCACTCTGTTGGTTTCTGTCAGCTGTCTACAGCATTGTGAATTCATACATTAGCACAGAATTCCAATCCAGCCTAGAAATTCAAAATTAAAGACAGAAAGTAGGGTAAACCATACGTTCCAGACCATTTATTCACCACGTTATCCAAGCATATTTTCAGGAACAATGAATCTCTTGTACAAGGCACAAAACCAAAAGGAGATAAGGTGACCAAAATACCACTTTTTTTTTTTTTCTTTTTTTTTTTTTTTTTTTTTTTCCCAAAAAAAAAAAAAATTAAAACCGCTCTGGGTCTCTGGGTCTACTCCTCCACAGTTAATAAACTCTGGCCATTCTAAAGAAAAGAAAATCTGCAGACGGTCACCATCATGAGAAAAAAGTCTGTAATTGTCAGGGCAGCAGGGTCTTGTGGAATTCAAATCTCAAAGTCTGTGCTCCTGCAGGATTACTTTTTCCTAAACAGCCCTCACATGCTTACTGCAGTCAGAAACCCTTTCCTTTTCTGGCATCTTGGCTTGTTTTAGGGATGGATGAAACAGGCAGTCACAACCGCAGAAGCTCTTCCATGATTTGACGAGGCTACAGTGAACTGCAAGATCAGAATGGCTTACAGACAGCAACGGACACGCTGCTCGAAGGATATCACAGGCCTATCCCCAGTACTGACAGAAAAACAAGCTTCACTTATCCAATCTTCTTAAGTACCATCATCTCTCCTAGTTATAAAGCTAATCTGTTGCACCATTCTGTTCTTTCACCAACATCCAATTTTTTATTAGTAGTAGAAATCTTTCTGCTTGCCTTATCAATGTTTGTGAAGAAGTCCCAATTGATTTCAACATGCCTCATTATATGGGTTTCCTCATAACTGAGAAAAAGATGAAGGAAACCAAAAATTTCTGCATTTTATAGCATAGTTCCTTCATTCATATTACCAGACTTTTTTAAAATGTTATTTCCTACACATGTAAAAATTCCACAGTGCTAAACCACTTCAAATTCTCTTCTACCTTGCTGGACGTTACTAAACTTCCTCCTGCATTTACTACGTATATTATCACCATTAAAAAGTATTCTCTACTTAAAGATGTGCCAATGACATAAACCAGAACCTTCAGCATAAAATAAGAAATCACCACTACAAAATGTGTATGTCTATTTCCTCATTCTCACTTATTAAATAAGAACTGAGTTCTGAGAACACTTAGTGCCAAATTCTTTGCTTGCTACCACTACAATGGAAGCCAATGTGACTATGCAGGGTAGTGAGCATAAAGTATCATGAAAAGTAAATCACTGCAGAGCCCAGGACTGAAAAGCCTTGGGCAGGACCTAAGCTATTTTTTACCATGCATTTCTCCTGTAAATTGTCACATAAATACAAAGAACTAACATTAATAATGTTTTCTTTATGTAACCAAAATTCTGTATTTCGCTGAGTACAGTATTGCAAAGATCAAAAATTGACTCAATGTATCTGTAGTCCTTTTTAAGTGGATAAAAGCTGAAGTACAGCCGTATTTTAAAAAGTATTTTTACCCACTTTCACATTTAGCATTCGCTTTATTTTGAATCCTAGCTATCAATTGAATTGGAATAAAAATATCTGAGAGAACCATTGAGAAATAAAACATACATCAAATCAATTAAACATTTTTAAATTTATCCCTGTTTACTGGAAATATAAGCCATATGAAGTCCTAAATGCTTGGAAAACGCCCACCAAAACCTTTAAAGTCTCCTGCACTCACTCACACTGACTGGCTTTATATTTCATAAATGTAATTACTTCAAAACATCGATGCATTTATCTTGATAATAAAACTATCTTTAGTACAGTAACAGTGCAGAGCTAACTACAGACAAAGATGTAGGTATAAAACAGTTCAGCTGTAGCCAGTACATCAACTCTCTAACTAAATGATATCAGTATTCAGAAGGATGCCCAACCCTGAAAGTTAGGGGCTTAACACATCTGCTATATAATTCAGACTCTGTTTTACAGTGGTTTCATTACTAACCATAAAAACTGTAACAGTGGAACTGTATAAACAAACTGAACAGTGTTTTTACTGTAAAACATGAATGTAATATAAATATTTGCCTTTCTCTTTTCTCAGCATCTGTAACGAAAGCAAATTCATGCCATATGTTTATAGTGTACAAAAAAATAGATCTTAAACAATTCATCCATGTAAATGTTGGTTAAACTGTTTAATGTTTTTAAGTTTGTGTGGGGTTTTTTTTTTAAGCACAAATTTCCTTGCAAATATTAAAAAGCCTCTTGCTCTTGTCAGTGGCTACATGCACCGATTCACAGCCGGTTTTAGAGATTAATCTGGCACAAGAACTTGAAGATCACAGATTTCTCACTGATAATAAGATCAATAGCTCTGGCACACTGAAACATGTTCATGTGGATAGTTACCGTCCCAACATACAAGCCTGCAAACAGAAAAAAAAATAACAGAAAGAAACTGCCACCTCAGAACGTGTCAAAAGACTTCAAAATGCAAAAGCAACTGCTTTCCAGCTTCTGGTATGAAGACTGTATCAGCAGACTTACTACATTTAGTTTTCCTTAGTCCTGTGTATGCATACTACAACTGCCTAAAAATCATGTCTACCATTATTTAACCATTCATTGTCCATCTCTATTAAGAAAATAACTTCACAGCACACATCACGCTCTTAAATTGTCTCAGCTGACCAGATTGCTCACAGGAATTTACTGAATTCTTGAACATTATGACCAAAGTCTGCACTTAATCAATTGCTACTAGCACAAGTACTGGTTAAGGTTTATACTCTCAATTCTCCGCTGGTAACATAAGGTCCGATTCCACTGCAATTACAGTTAATTAAAAGATTCCTTCACTTCAGAAACATCTGGATCACACCCTTAAAGAGAAAAAAAACACTATACTCAGCAGTGGCAATAACGCTTCAGTTACGGTGCTTTAGTTACAAGTGTCTATGGCCGCAAGTGAGACAAGTTAAGGGAGAATTTTTTTTATTGCACTACCAGTTAGCTTAAAACAAGATACTGCCTCTTCCTGCAATCCTTTTCCCCATAGTAAGGTTTGGATAACCACTTTTATCTTGATTCTTCAGCATGGTCACCGTTCAGAGCACTGGAAGATGAAATATGTCTATATGTTGCAGGCTTTTATAACTGTATATTACACTGTGATGGCATGTGAGCCAATATTACATAGTTTTAGAATATTGTGGTTTGAAACAATGCAATTCTTTATTACAATATGACACTGCAATATTGGAAATAATATTTTCACAGAATGTGAAATGTGCTTTACACCAGTATGATATTCTGAAATACTTTCAATTTTGAAGAGCTTACTTTTTAAGAGCTTTTATTTAGCACTGCTTTGAAACTCTTCAATTCTGTACTAACAGACTGTGGCTTCATTCAGTATTTAACACATCTCCAAACTCATCTTTTACGTATTCTTCATTTTTTTCCATAAATGAAAATCTGCCACTAACCATGATGAGATCCTCCTCCCTGAATCATTCACCTAAGTTAATTCCAAATCAATTTATTATGCTGGTTCTAATGTAGTCTTACATAGCCTTACATAGTCATACAGGTATGAAAATCCTGTATTAATAGTCTAACCAATTTACAGAAAAAGATCACGAAATTAACAACCAATAGATCGAAAAGAAAATTTTATCTTCTGTATCAAGATCAGCATCCATAAGTATCAAGAGATTATGACAGAAGAGTATTTTACAGAGATGTTCTGTATTACACACACATACACAAAAAGTCATAAACCAGGGACACCGGTGGAGAGTAAACACTACATGGGAAATCAGTCCCCCCTTCCTTGAGCTGGCAGCACACACAGCTGACATAATTTTTGCCCACGTTCCATGTAAACATGCCCAGTTTGCTTCTCATCTTTCTGAGCTTTACAGGATTACAATTGCAATACAAAGACTCACTTATCAGGTTTTAATTTCATCGAGTTACTTAATCAGCCAGAATATAAATCCCTCCTTAGGGGGAAAATACTTTGGGGGAAAGGAATACAGCAAGGAGTCATGTTTATTTTGTTGGTTTTGTTCATAGCCATTCTCTCTCCTCTTGTCACATCTCTACCTTATAACTTTCTACATATAAAGCAAACCCAAATTTTCTTTACAGTTTAATCTAATCTTTGATGTAGCTGTAGGCTTAACACTGAGGAATAATTACAAAAGAAACATTATACTTTTTATAAAATATTAAACTTACAATTTATCTTTTAATATCTACCTCAAAGACTATTTGACAGGAATAAATAAATGAGAGCTCCTTGGCAAGAAAAGCTGTGATTTATGAAATATTTTATTCATTCATATTCTAAGTATTTTCTTGAGAATACCGCTAACATCTGGAGCTACACAGTCTTATCCAAACAGTCTGCTCGTACTCAATTAGAAAATTATATCAATAATAATGTAAAATAAATTACCTAGCATCTCTTCCTGAAGCATAGATTTCAATGTTCGTCAGAGCAACTATGTGTACAAACAGCACTGTAGTGTTTTTCATTAAGCCTTAAAGTCAATTAAGCTACGAATTGGAACAATCATTCCTCCTTTGCAAAGTATTGATATTTTTTTCTTGGCTGCTTTCAGGCCTTTTCACTATTCAAGGAGAGATTTATGTTTGACAATTTCTTTCTGATTAAAATGAATCATAACTCTAGAATTCTAATTTCCTCTTTTCCGAGCAAGAAATTATCAAACAGTTTTAAATTGATATTGAACGTCATCGTGCATGAACAACATTCATTTTCAAGATATCAAATATAAAGCTGTACTGATCTCTCTTTTTATGTTTCTTTTACATACTTTCTCTTCCTCTCTCTCTCTATATATATGTATATAAAACATTAGATTGTACCAATATAATCAACTATACCTCTCTATAAAAATTATATTTGACAGACTAGCTAGACCAGTCACATTAAAACTTGTCACAATGCTTTATATGAGGCAATCACCCTCTATTTGCAATATTAGCAAAATTCTGCTATAGTTTAGTAAGAAAATAACTGGAATATTGCAGGTTGCAAACAAATGTCAGTTATCTAAAGTAATTTGCATGTTTGTACAGGTAATCTCTATTCAGTTGGCTCAAACTCTTCATAACAGCTCTCCAGACATAAATTGTTAAAGACAAAGTTTTCTAGATTCGTCTCCAACAGCCAATTAAGATCAGTTTGAATTTGTATTTTAAATATAATGGCAGCTAATCCGAAAATTCTTATTTTCTCCCACTATTCCCCCTGTTTTCTCTAACAACTGGGTTTTTCCAAGGCATTTAGCTGTCCCTTTTCTCATTATAAACTTGTTTTTCAGCTTTCACCAAAAACAGATTAAAACTTTTTTTTTTTCCAATATATATTTCAGGCTTTAGTTAATACACACCATCAATCAGATAAATGTATCAAAACTTGATATAATAAGTTGTTTCATTATACATTTCTCATTATTTTGTCTTCTTGCAAAATAAGCAGAACCCTCTTTTTCACCAGACAATGAAAAGAATGAAAAATGAAATATTGTTTGCCTGACATTTAAACCTTAAATAAGAAAGCATACTGTTGCACAGAAAAGCCAGCATAGGATACACACTGCTTTTACTAATATATATATATTATTATAGAAATACCAATTTTATTACCAACACAGTACACTTAGGACGTGTAAACACATTAGAATTCAATATGGCAAAGATTTTTTAGTTATAAATGTATATTAGAAGAAGAGGGGGATTGGACATTCAGTTGAGGATTAAGAACAAATTTCCACACCCCCCCAAAATACTGGAGGAAGACAGTACTTATAAGTGCAGCTCAGAGAGTTAATCTCAAAAATTTACAAGAAAACATAAAACAAGTAGGTAGCACTACTGTTGCCAAAAATACTACCTAAATAACATGAACATGAGGCTCTGTAGGGCTGCATTCTAAAAAGCTATATTTTAAAAAAAAAAATATTCTAAATTGAAAAGTAAACCAGTTTTCTTTCAATAATTTTGCTTTCCTTAGGAACAAGGGACAAAAAATACTGTGGATGCTTTGAATTTCTTTACAGCAGGACAGTTGCAGCTACATATTCATCTGAACCCTAGGCAGAGGTTGCTGACATTTTTCTTGAACTCTTTCATTTTAGGAAAGAATTTTCAATTAACAACTTCCTGCTCTGTAGTTACTCCTATAAGCTAAAAATTAATATTTTACATCAATATTTTAATATTAGTATCAATCAATCAAATTAATCTCTGTCTCCTTGTTTTCAGTAACTGACTTTGGGGCAGGTTTTTTTTTGTTTTGTTTTCCTCAAGATTGCTTACAATTTGATGTAAATTTTAAGCATCTTGTAATTCATCAACTAATTCTCTCCTGGTTACACACTCCAAGTAATTAAAGTTCAGTAATAACTTATTCTTTCTGCTCCAGCACCTGCATTTCATTTGTTTATTTTCCCAGAGTCATAAATCTGAGGGACTGTCAAAGTGCCATAATATTAGTGCAATAATCAAAGTTAATTAGTCCCTCTCAATAAACAACAACAAAGCCATTACAAAGATGCACTGAAGGTTTTCCAGCTACCCAGCTTACAGATGAGATTCTTTTCTGAACAATTAGAATTTGAAAATTGTTAGTAAATAAATGTAATGTTTCTGAAGTAATCTGACCTTCAGTGATCTTCATTCAATTAGCAGTTCATTAACTTTTGGTGAGATAATATAGGTATGAAGACAAGTACTCTTGAACTTCCATTGCCTTCAAAGTGCTCAGAGATAAGCTTACATTTAATGGGGTAACAGGATATTTCTGAAATAAAAAGGTACTAATACCGCCTTATTTTAGATGCATAAACCCCATATATATAGCCATATTTAGTGGGACTGGGACTACTAAATTCAAAAGACATATCATCACCAAAATCCCCTTCTATTGAAAAAGAACATACAGATGAACTTTAAGCAACACACACTATGCTTGCCCTTATTGGAATTCTCTGGAATTCCACACCATTGAAATAAAAAACAAAGAGAGAGCTTTAATGTGAAGTATTGCAGGGGAAATGAAGATAATTTTCCCTCCCATTCATTTACTGTAAATCATTAATATCATCTGGACAGGAGAAAAAGGCCTAAAACCAAAGACTGTTTCTTGAAGAGATCTCTGGTTACAAAAATTAGCAATATTATAAGCATCACTTATTTGGAAATGCTTACTTGTAAATAAGTACTGTTTGCTTTGCACTAATAAATATTATAATTATCTGTAGACTACTTATGTGTAAATATTAATGCTGTTGAGTGCTCTCCCATATCATCTGGTAGCAGTTGAAATACTTTCAGATCTTGGGAAATAAAGCTAAAAACGCTCATCATTAATTTTACCAAGAAAAAAATAAAATTCCCAGAATCCGATCCTGTGGTTTATTATTCAAGTAAAGTGTATAGGACTGTGTCAACAGATTATCTCCTGGAAGTCAGCAGTCATAGCAAGCTCAGACAAAAGTAGCCTGCAATCCTTACCAGCAAGTAAATGATTGTGGGAGGAATAAATTAAGAACACTGAATAAATTTTAATGAGTACCGTAGAAGAGGGGAAAAAAAAAAAGAAAAAAAAAAAAGAGAGAGGGAAAGTTAGGAGTCAAAGAGAAACAAGGGAATAGACAGTACTGAAGAGGTTGTATCTGCATGACAAAATGGATGAAAATGAAAGAAAGAGGGAAGAAACAAGAAGGAAAAAATGTTGAGATAGACTGCCTGGTAGCAGTGCTGTTGGACTTGATGGCGGAGGAAAGAAAAGGAGGGAAACATTCTTGATTTTGAAAGCATAATAATGATTCTCTGAAATATCTCACAGTATAAAGACTATAGCCAAAATAGCAGCTGTCTCTAACATCCGAGTGCGTACCTTCTCCTTCAGTCTAGTTATATGCCTAGGTTCTGGAAATGTCCTGTCCTGTGAATTCTGAAACATGTCTCGGGTTCTTTCAAAGATTTTCACCCTTACAAAGCATTTGTATGTAACACGGGTAACAGCATGTCAAGCCTTACAGTCCAATACAGTTATATGAAAAGAAAAATTTCTATCACTGCTCTACCTGTGACTGAACAGGGTAGGACAAAATAAGACCACTGCATTCTTCCTTAGATTCCTTCATGGCAAGAATTAAACTGCTTGTACTGCAGAAAAGCCTTCACATCTTGAAAAACAAAGCTTGGTGTTGGACACTATATACTTTTACTTACCCATTCCCCAAGAATGCGTTGTACAGCATCATTGCCTCTTGATGTATTTCTGCAGGCCAGGATAACGTATGCCCCATGCAGTGCAAGAGACTTTGCAGTTTCAAAACCTATGGTAAAACATTTTCCTAGTCAGAAATAGGTCTCCGTAACAAAACAGAGTTATAAAATTACCTGAAAACGTGAGCCATGCACTTAAGTACACTAACACTACCTGCAGTCTGACTGATAGTCACCTGGACCCAGGTTTTAAAAGAACATATGAAAAAAGGTGGACACCTCAATTTGAGCAGGTCTTTGTGACAGTTACCATATGTATTTTGTGCAAAATGGACTTGGGATCGTCAAAAAGCAGACTCAATTTCTCTGCCTTGGTGTCTTCAGCTCTTAGAAAAGCAGGATTATACTTACTCCTTACTTGTTTGACAGCGAAGAATGAGCCTTACAGTGAGATTGTCCAACTATTATGCGTGGCAACATCACACTGAGAGAGTATTCCAAAACGGAGCTCTGCACTCTAGAATCACAATTAGCCTTTGATTTCTCAATCTGAGAACCACCTGTTGCAGGGGGGGAATCATCCACTGGGATGTGTGAGGGAATAAGAATCTAAATCACATGGAGATAGCTACTCCTTTTTCCAATCCAACCACGACCCTCCACAAAACCAGGGACCAGAAAACTATCTAAGTGTTAAACATTTTTTTCGAAGGGGGTTGTCAATCTCATTCTTAGAAAACAATATTCTACCTAAAGAGATCTGTAATCTACATGGATGTTTTATTATTTACGCACTTCAAAATATTTGCTAAAATCTTCATTAAATTATCTGTGTAAAATCAGCTCAGTTTTTATCCCATCATCAACTGATTATGGAGAACAAGTTTTCACAATTGTTCTCATTATGAATAATCAATCAAATTTCATGCAGCCTCAATATAATGGTTACAGTATCATGGGGCTAAAAGGGTTACTGGATGTACCAGGTGATACAGAGTAAAATAATCCATGAAAAATTCCCTCTTTTGGATAAATCACTGATATGATTTAATCTGCAAGCATATTCTTTCTAAACCTGAAACAAGTGGACAGTCAGTTCACACTTTGCTGCAATTATAAAGTGCAGCATAAATACAGATCCCCAGGTTTTTTTCCTTTCATTCATAGAACAAAGTTTCAAAGTGAATCTGACTGTACACAACCTTTTCTTGCAATACTGTTAATAATTTCTTCCCCATTCTGAATCAGAGCACTTGGTTTTTCCTAAAAGGAGACTTCAGATTTCAGATTCATTTCAGTCTATTAATTTGGGACTACACTACAATTTAATG
Organism: Athene cunicularia; assembly: GCF_003259725.1. Classification (NCBI taxonomy): domain Eukaryota; kingdom Metazoa; phylum Chordata; class Aves; order Strigiformes; family Strigidae; genus Athene; species Athene cunicularia. Next base: position 4,281,283 of record NW_020799113.1, read on the forward strand.
AGATCAGTTAAAATTATGAAACTGTCCACCAAGAGCTGCAACTCTTTCCAACTTGACATCATCTGCAAGTTTTTTAAGTGTACTGTTTCACTGTTCAATTCATTAATAAAAAGTTGCAGAAATTGGTCCAAGGTAAACTTCATTTAATCGGAAAAAATCTGTGAGAATTTACACCCAGGGATGATGAGTTCTTGGGAGTGCAGAATGACCATAAAATGCAGAGAACTGAGCCAGAAATTGCCTTTCTATTAAGGGTGAGCTAATACAAATTTGTGATGTATTCAATAGTATCACAGGGTTCCTATCTCCATGGAGAACTGTAACAATGACAGAAATTTCCATCTAGCAGAAAGAGGCATAACGTGGCTTAATGAGTTCCAATTAGACAAGCTTAAACTAGAAAATGAAAGCTCAAACTGAAATGCCCAGCAATTTGAGTATGTGAAGAAGTCAAAGAGAAGAGGTATTTGTTCTAGCTTTATGACATTTAAAGCATGTTCATGTTTTCCTTTTAAAAGCTGTTTACCAAAAAGCCTATTAAGATGGGCTGTCTCACTTCCAAAACACCCTGGAGCAACAAAATTCAGTTACAGCACAAGACATAACTTACATTATAGAAACAACAGACACCAAGACAAATTTATACCATATTCTGCAATTACATACTTACAGTATTTAAGTCCAAGCAATTTTCTTGTATTTCTTTTAAAGCCATTCATTGTACCAAGCAACTTTAATTACCTGGGTAATTCATTGCACGCACATGAATTCGGCTACAGAGTATGCAAAGATTTCCCCTGTTCCTAATTCCACTTTAAAGCGTATTTAACTATAATTTTTCATGTAACTAATGTAAGACTTGTACCAGAGTACTATTAGCTAGCTGTATGTTTCTTGTTTTGTACAAAAAATACACTTCTTTTGACCAACTTACCGTATTATTAAAACCTAGCTGGAATGCCTGGGAATACACTTTTTTTCTACTGTTTTAAAGATCTACAGGTGACAGCCAGTTTAATTAGTTAAGTGTGATGATGTTTTGCTAACCCTCACCCATGTAACATTGTGCAAAATAACAAATTCCATCTCATTCTCTGTTACATTTAACTTAATTCTCATTATAAACTAAACTGAGAAATATTAAAATTTAACCAAGTAAATTATATGCTGCAAATTTAGTTAATTTTAATACCACCTTGGTTCTCCCTGCAAACTTGGAGATCAGAGTCAAATGCTCCTCTTGAGGACGTACTCCCTCTTTTCTGGGCTACCAAAGGATGATTCTTTGCCCTTAGGCAGACATGTTCTGGATCTTTCCATGAAATTATATGCTTAAAAAAACCACCTGCTTTTCAAAGGAAATTTAAGCAGCAGTCCATCCTTCCATTCAAAATACTGCCACAGGTCAAGTGCAGATGTGTCTCCCCATCAGACTATTTTAAATCACTAACTCATTCATGAACACTCCTGGAGTGCATTGAGGACAACTAGATTTATGCAAAAGGAGAAAACCAAATGCAGGTACCCCAAACCACATAAAGGTTCCAATCCAACTACTGAATTACTGGCTTTATGTAAGGACTGTATGCAACTATTAGTAACTGATCTATCACTTTGCATGGAGCATAATTTGTAAGACATCTTTTCAGACCACCTACCAGATGAAATATATCAAGAAGAGGTAACACAATGTCATCTTCATAGAGCTCACTGGGGTTTAAGTATGATCTACCTAGCAACTTGCTCGCTCTCAAGACTGCAGCTTTTTTATATACGTCCTTAAAATAAATCTTCACGGACCTGAAAATCCTCATTAAGCAGTATGCTTCACACTTTAAGGAACAACTATGCAGGAGCTTAGAAGAATGCAACTTTAACTAAAACACCTGAAATAGGAGTTTGAAAGCAGCTCAATATTCAAGCCCTTGTACAGCTTTAGCTCTTTGTTTCTTCTGCAAAAATTAATGCTTCTCTCCTCCCTCGGTGTCACATAGCTTAAACAGGTGGGGAAAGCTTCTAGCAGGGTGGAAAACTTTTTTTAACAGATTCATTGTGTTAAACTAAGTTTGCCAGCTACATTTGTTCTTCAGCAAAACATAGCCATGTTTTTAACATGGAGAAAATTTTAAATCCTCAGCCTAACACAGGGATTGAGTATTTCAAGTACAAAACTATTTAAACTCTGTAAAGCAAAACCTTGCCTATCTGTAAAAAAAATACATTGAACCAAAACCCACATTGAATGTGCTTTCATACACCAAAGTTATACCACAAAGACCATAAACACCCAAACCGTAAAACCTTAAAAAAAAAAAAAAAAAAAAAAAAAAAAAAAAAAATCACAGTAAAGTTAAATAGAAAGAGAAATCTAAATTACTATGTTAAGGACACATATAATTAAGGAACCAGAGCAACCTTATTTCTACCCTCAAGAGCAACTCTATGAACTTAAAAAGAACCAAAGATTTCTTTAAAACTTCACTTAGAGCCTGCAGCCGCCAACACATGCTCTCTTACAGTGACACAGCCCTTTCACAATAAAGGAACATTAACAGCAACAATACTAATTTCTTTTCAAGGAAACAAATCATATCCTCTGGTTGTGAATCTTCCTCACACCACAGTGTATTGCAGCAGCAGAGCTATTTAACCGAGGTAAAACAGAGAGAACAGCCTTCTGCCGACAAGAACTACTGCTGTTTACATCCTGCCTAGCTGCAGCGGCTGGCAAAGGGTGCACATGGCTGAAGGGAACTGTGCCCAGTCTCAATGTAGTACTGTTCTGTCCTTCAGTTTCTAGATTTCAAAGTAGGCAGCTCAAAGCTGCAAAAGTTGAATATCATCATACAGAAAAATCACACATTATATACTAGTTGTGTTTTTCTTAAAGTAGGAACAACTACATTAGAAAACCAGGATAGGATAATCTACTTGAGTGTCAAGGACAGCCAGTTACAAAGAATAGATAGATACTTGTGCCAGAAGAAACACACTTAAATAATGTACACTTTGGAAAAGCAATCATAGTATATTTAAATAATCTATATAATGCAATGTTAATACGTTATAAAACTAAAATAAATTTCAAGTGATTGCTCTGGAAACCTCAAGAGACAAGACTGTCCTGAGACTGACTACTCTTGCTGCTGTTCTAGTTGGATGAGCTCTAATCTGACACGCAAAAGTGAAAATCCCATTTAAAAATAAGACATACATGAGGATAAACATTGTGGCACAGCTCTCTACATCAGCAGCTAACCTAAAGGACCAGTACCAAAACTAACAGGAGCGGTACAAGCACTTGGGATGCGATACAGACATTTAAAACGCGTCAGCCCTTTACTTACAGCGTGCTTTTCATAAAGACTCAGAAATAAGCCCTCAATTTCATTCTTCATCTTCCATGATGACTGTTCAATTCAACACTCTCACATTCTTGTCTATCTGCATTTAACTACTATCACTGAATTTTGGGACAGATTTTCAGCTAACCATCGCAATTAACGAGCAGTTAGCATCGCTCAATTAATGACAACCACATTGTGTCAACATACACCAGATGAGTACATGGCTCTGTCAAACGGTGCAACCTCCTCTGTAAAACAGAGGAAGGGATTCACAGAGTGGAAAATTCAGCAATCTCTTGTTTAAATAAAGTAGACAGCATACAGTCCATTTACCATTGGGGGACATTTTGTAAAGAATTTACATCAAGCATTTACACTTTTTAAAACATTCCTTTATTTCAAATATAAGAAAGTTTGAATACATGAGAAGAAATTCAAAAACATATCAGACAATAGCAAGTTTTCTTCAGCTTCTCTACCTTCTCCCAAACTCTCCAGGATACCTTTGAAACACAGTGATGTTATCTTGCTTTGTAACAGCTTAGTCCTCAATGTAAAAGCCTATAGGGTTTGTTCACATGTGGTTTCTTCAGAATCATTTCTTCCTTTCTCTCCACTGACAGAAGAGCTCCAGAGGCCCTGAGATTCTAAAACATCTTCACATGTGCTTGAGTAATGACTTAAAGCTGTCGCGAGTCCAGCCTTTCTTGAGCCCTACATCACAGGCAGTTTGAATGTAAACTAAAAGGGAGTCCAGAAACAAACCTTCTTCCTTTCCACTACAGCAAACATAGCAAGAACAAGTGAACAAAAGCATTCTGTGAAATTGGAAGTAAAAAGTATTAGTCTGCTTGTGTTATGTATTTCTGGCCTTTCATACACTGATGGGATTACTTATGGAGTGTAGACAGCAGAAACCAACTCAGATTTTGTAAGCATGAACGTACTGTATCACTGTGTATTACTTTCACAGCTGTGTTAAGGTTTCTTTTTCCCCCACTACATTGTTCCCAAACTTCCAAGCTGCTTTCTGAATTGCAGCAAATGTCTATTCTTACAGAGGCAGATGCCCCATTTGCAGAGTGAAGTGAGTTAATTTTCAGAACACATCTGGGGGGTTTGGGGAAATATTTCTATTTTCTTTCAATGTAAAATGTGTAAGAGACTTCTACAAAATCATTCTTTGATAAACTAGAAGCTGGAAGAGCAATTTCTTTTCCATATATGGTATTATCACATTGCTAGTGAAAATCCAACTTCCAATGAATAGGAAGTTTTTTATTTGTACAATTTTGTGGTTCTTGGGAAGGATCAGTAATTTTATATAACCTTCATAATATAAAAGCAACAGCTTTTTTAATTAATTCTGCAATACAGAAAAAATGAAACTTTAATTAAAACATTCTTGGCACTGAACGTAAAAGAAAAAAATACTTTCTGGCCTCTTTCACTCAAGGGCTGTACAGCCACTAGTTCAGGAGTTCACATTTAAACTCTGGTAGTGTACAAAACACAGGTTGAGAGAACTTCCTCCAGGCAGAAGTGACCCAAAGGAGAATGTAAAAAGAAGGATGCTATTGTCTTGGTTTGAGTTCTTTCCAGAAAAAAAGTAATAAATTTCTCAGACACTTCCTCTTGAACTAAGCATAGGCCAATATGTAGCACTTCCATTTTACTTTTGTTTAAGGTCTCTGAGAGAAGAAAAATATTCTCACTGTTTGGCCAGTGTTTCTGCAATACAAATCCAACACCTTACCTAGAAAACCTATGGTATGCACACAACCACCACTCTTAGCAGTTTCAAGCCATCAGTAAGAGGCCAGTATGTTTTTAAACCCTTAAGATTCCAATAAGGTTCAATTTTTTACTCAACCATCAGAAAGTTCATCTGCAACATCTGATCATCATCCAAATCAACTTGATTTTTTTAATGCAGAAATAAAAAAAGTATCACAAAAATATTTCTCCAGGTAGAAGGTGTTGCTCCCTTCAAACGCCTTTTCCTTTGAAAACAAAACTCTGTTTTCCTGGATCAAGGGTGAACTTGAATTTTAGCTAAAAAGGAAGGAATGAGAAAAACCTTAAGAGCAGAAACCTGACACTATATACAATACTAACACTTCTTTTTTAAATGCAACATGTAATCTACATGAAATGCAATTTAAGTCCAGTTTTAGTACAGGAGAATTGTAAAAGGGTTAAACACTCAAGAACTTGGAACAAATGATCTTTATAATCCAAAATAGACTCTCATCCCAAATGCTGCATCTCACAGACTAGGTGTGTTTTGATTTTTGGTACCCAAGAGAACTACATATAAATAGAAATGAGACTTGTCTCTTAGACATCACTAGATTTATTTCAACTTGGAAGACCTAAACACCAGTGACAGTGAATCAGATTATCTTATTTAACACTTCCTCAGAAAAGGAGTAAAGCAAACTCAAATGTGCTGAAGAAAGTGATGAAGAACTTGAAGTTACATAAGCTTATTTTCAGGTTGAGATACCTCAGCAATGATGGGTGATTTAGGGAAGAATCTTCTGCCATCAAGATTGCTGTTGCCTGTGCTGGTGGTTTAAGGGGTCAACATCCATCAGATCTTTCACACAGAGTGATGGCAGCCACATGCAAAACATCACATCATTGACAAATTCATACTTTTCAGAGCCTAAAAAGCACCATGCATTCTGTATCAGGATTGCTTGGCCACAATCACTCTGCTTCAATACATATATTTACGATAAAATCTTGATTGTTTTATTCAAGTTGCTCCAAATGCAAGTTTCCTAGCAAATAAAGCATCAAGATATTTTAAAGAAACTAGATTTAAAATGCACAATTCACATGAAAATGCCAATGCTGGCCTTGTTTCTGTATGTTTGCAGGCACATGGAAATGACACATACTGATATTTTTCATTGAAAAGTTTGATGTTATATGAAAGATACATCCTGCTTCTCCCTTTGTGTGTAAATTGAACAAATGTGTTTTTCTTGGAGCCATGACCCACAGAAAAAGCCAACCAAAACGAAACAGGATGACTAATGCATTGGTTCTGTTTTCCATCTAGCCAACTTAAAAATATGCACTCATTACACATTACACTCCTTTACAATATACTGTTCTGGGCAGGGCAAAGTTATTCTTAACAATAAGTGCATTGCTATTGTCACTGACAAAACTCAAAATATTTTATTTCATCTGAAGGGATCACAACATAAGTATGAAAACACATCTGTAAATTGATGGTGTTATAAAATCTGTGACTCATTATTTCTGTAAAAATTTTAAAATGCATCATTTGAGTCAAAGAAAGCTAAATTCCCAATTGCTGCAAGCAAGCAAAAATACAGAAGAGGGACTATGTCAGGCATACACACTACAAATGTGCTGTGCAAAGAGCCACTAAGTTGCAGTCAGATCTGGTATCTAGTTTGTACTGCCCAAAGAACCCACCACCCCACTTTGAAATGCAGTTACACAAGACATGAACAAAGCTTGGACTTCAGTCCTTTCAGCTCTGTTAAAACCAAACACGGACAATTCTCAGCTATCCAAAGGCACAGCCTAGCAGCAGATTCAAGCCCACATTTCCTATCCTTTATGTTGCTGAGGTGCTACTATGCAATATAAATATTGCAATAACAGCCAGGGGTTCCAGCCTGGAATGAACCCTATTGTAAGATGCAGCATATTAAACACAGAGCTAAGCTACTTATGCCCCATGATAAGATATTTTAACTGTGTAAAGGCAATTCCCACCAACCATTAAATGTCTGTCCCCAATATACATGGGGATGACTACTGTGAAAAAACATGGTTCTGAAATAAATTAGATGTTCTTAAAGAAGTTTTATTAAAACATGAGGGGATATGGAACCAAAACTGAAATTTATACTAAACTGCACAGATCATCCCAATCAAGATTTTTTATTTTTTTTTTAGTTGCTAGGTCATGTAATTAAAACCAGGTCCTGTCAGCTGCATGACTAGATGAACAGTGGCCAGGGATTACAGTGAAGGGAAGAGAAAGAGAATCAAGAGATAAGAACTGAATTTTCAGTGAAATCTCAGGTTTATCTTTCGTATCTACCCCTTGCACCGGACGTACACCAGCAGCCAAAAATCCCAGTCAAAGAGGATTCGGACATGCACCTTCCATTTCAACTAATCCCAAAGCTCTTGGGGCGGGGGAGGGGAAGGTCTCAGATTTCATGTTTCATCTTGCTTTTCTTCATCTATTAAATGACAGGATCACGCTTCTAACAAATAACAAACAATTTTTTTCTTTTTTTTTTTTAAATATATTGTTATCAGTCCAATGGACATTGTCAGAGTGGCATTTTACCAATACTATAATAATTGGCAGAAATTAACACAACTAGTCATATCTTAGCATCACATTTGCAACTGAAGATTACTCTGTTTGAACTTTTTATTCTGTGTTTCTTCAAGCATAGAATAAATCCATGTTTTCTTTTGATTGTCTTTAAAAACGACAGAGTGGTTTATTGCCAGCAAGTCAGCCAGTTTTCCTAACACAAATCAATTATTGTATTTTTTAAAATATGTCAGAATTTAGCATTTGGCTTTACAATTTTATGTCTAAGAAGAATTTATTAGAAAGTTTATTTTTCTGTTTGCATATCTTTTTACCCTTGTAACAGATAACATATCACAGAGGAAGATAGGCATCTGAATATGCAGCAACTCAGCATACAGCTTCATATTTTCTAGACAAAAATAACCTTTCTACCTGAAAGTGCCTCTACATGTATTATTACCAAGTCAAACACAAAGTTGTATACTTTTTAAAAGAAACCTGAACTAGCAACTTTGTCGCAAAATGAGCGGAAGTCATTTTAATATAACTTATATTCCTAATTTTAGTAAAAAACTAAATTACTGTATTCAGAATGACATATGTTTATATTCATAAGGGATAAAAATATCTTGTTAGGCTACAGTTATGTTAATACACTACTTCTATTTTTATTGCAAAATAAACACTTCCAAAATAAACATTTAACTGAAATCTAGAGTAGCCGAAAACAATAAATCTGCCCACAATGTAAGTCAACATCCCAATGAAATCTAGATCAGATCTGAGTAGTCAAAGTTGGCGTGACATTTAGGGCACACTATTTCCTGGTAAGTAATCATTCCTGAATGTTTAGTCACTACAGTGTAAGTGATCTTTATTTTTATTTATTTAAATAAAGCCAGTCTATTTATAAGTACCATTACTTGAATACATTATGAAGAAAATAAATAACACTTTTGTGCATGATACTGTAGCTTCATCTCTATTTTACAGCAAAGGAGAGACAAGCAAAGAGAAGCAGTGGCAACAAAACTTAACAGTCACACACACACAAAAATCATTAAGGATTTACCTAACATCAGTAGCAAGTACCAAAGGCTAACAATAAAGAGACTCCAGTTTCTAGCTAATCCACACACCCTTAAAGTGTTTGTATTCTGGAAAAGTGCCAGCATTAAGAGCATTCATAACTGGATTTATAAAGTCTGATCAGATATTCAGTATCAACTATGTTTTAAAAGCTGTTTTGAGGGGCATGGTTTTTTTCCAACTCATCCACAAAACTTTGGGGCTTTTTTCCCTCCCTTATTTTTGCCATTTTTAACATACCTTCTTAAACAAGCTTATTCAAGTGACTGGAAAAAAAGCCCAGAGAATTTAAAATTTATCTTTGACTGCCTCTCTCAGGCTTTTTTTTTTTTTAAATCATATAATTTTTTTTAAAAGTTCCAAGTTCAAAGAAATGGGGTTGGCTCTCCTCTAAAGCTGCTCTTTGCATCGGCGGTACCTTTAGGTAACACAACAGCTTTTCCCACCAAAGCAAAAATGGAGACAAAAAGCCAATTGTCTAGTTTCTTTTCAAGTACATTTCTGTTCTTCTGTAAACCCAACAGTATCACAGGTTTCTGTACTGCTGAGCTGAGCCCTAATTAAAAATAACAAAAAAATTAGTTGCATGTTTTGAATCTCCTTTTGGCAAGTACAACAGTGCAATGTTAATAGAAAAGTAAATTTATTAAGGCAGAATACCTCATCCAAGGCAGAATAATTAAAAGACATACTGTGCTGTCAGCTAAAGTGCTAGATCCTCCAAGCCTTAATCCCTATTACATAAGAAATACTCAGTTATGTAAAGATAACAAGAAAGTACTACAACATAAATCGGATCAATTTTTTTCTTAAAACAAACAAACTTGATATTTATTTATATCAGTTATACAAACAGTAAAAGATTTAAAATGTATACTAAACATTTTACAGATAAATAATAAAACAAGGTTCTGTGCTAAACAGCTCACAATTTAGGTTACAAAAAAAGATGTCTTAGAGTCAAACACACATCCTGTTCTAGAGAGCTCACAGTTTGTGTCATGGGGGAAAGGAATAGACAAGCAAAGTGAAAATTAAAAGGACACTACTTAATTTCTGGCAGTCACTACCCATCTCTGCATTTGGGCAACATGAGATAAAGACAATTTTTTAGTTAGGCAGCAGAGGAAGATTTTAATACAAAAGTCATTTCAGGATCCTGTGAAAAGAACTCAATACAGGGAAGATGTAGTTCATTGTTCTTTCTAGCAGAAGCAAATAAAAACAGCAGATAAAAGACAGCTAGCAAAGGGCAAGATAACAAGACACGGAGGTTTGGGAATTTACACAGTCCTGGGTTACCTCCTTAAATTCTAGTTTTTCTGGATTAGATAGTATTCAGGATGGGTACCAACCTCCCAAGGTTCAAAACTGGCAACTGGGCGTACTTTAAGCTACGAAGGAAAGAGGGAGATGGGAAGCTGTTATATAACTCAAATGATCCATCATGTGGTTCCGACATACAAAGTAAGGCAGGAGATGGAGTTCTGAAACAAAAGATGAAGAATAAGAACAGTATTAACAAAAAGCGTCTATACACAAAAGCAAGGAGAATGGAAAACAAGCAAGAATTAGAAGTCATTAAAGTATAATGTAAGGCCATGGGAAAAAAAAAATAATAATAATCAAAGACCTCTTTGCTGCACTTTCAAGAAGGGCGTGAAAACGTATCATGCATCTTCACACACCAAAACTAATTGATACGTTTTTCAGATGACATTTAAGGTCTATCACCTAACAGCTCTAAACCAGCAACCCGCCAAGAGCTCAATGACACCAATATTCTAAAGCAAATGACCACTTACAGCTTCACGTCCTATACCAGGGTAGACCTTGCCAGTTTGGGGAAGGAAACATTAAATCCAAAAATACATATGCCTACAAAACTTTACATCTGTAAAATCAGAAAAATCTGCCAGCTGAACAAGCACAATAAACATTTTCTAAAACCTACTGGTTTTATGACAATATTGTACCCTAAACTCGAGTCACAGTTTGCAATATTACTGTGAATTAGGTAAAAAGCAGTCATTCTACTGATAGTCAGAATCTAGTATTTAATAGTTCAAGATCACATAGAAATCAGGCTGTAAAATTCCTTATCTCAATTCAGTCTGTCTTGTCCATGTCATGTCCTCCAGTCGAATGACCAAATCTTAGTTTGTGTTTATAAAGTCTAGTAAGTGGTATTTATTCATCAAATTACATCATATACCACTATGAAGCATATCTCTGCCTTACATTCTAGATAAATAAATTTTTGTTTGGCAAGAGGCAAGTGTTTAAAGTACCAAATACAAAGAACAGAATCAGGAAGTCCAGGTCTCTATTCCTTTGACCACAGATTAGATTTAGAAACAGAGACAATAAGATATCTTCTCACAGATCACAATCTTCACTCACTCAGGATGCCAAAAGTGTGCTGCCAATTAGGTCATGCACATTTTAATGTACTCTTCATTGCCTATCTTAGTAAGGCACAAAATAGTCCAAATTTATCTTCAGACTTAAAAATCCTTCAATAAGATTTATACCCCTCAGCAACTGCTTGCAGCTGGACACAGACCCAAACAAATACAGCACTTCTCTAAAAAGCTTTCCTTACACATTTCTACATGCTGTATTTCCTGCTCTTAATATATCTTAATTATTCCTTCTGCTAAAGAATTAGAATAGCTTTCAGAGGAGTATTTTTTTTATCCTGTGACAGAACAATCCAACTCCCACTTTAAATTGCAATATGGACATGGGCATAACCTGTAAACTCAGGTTTACAGCCTAACTGCAGCCATATGTTGCTCCAAAAGTAAAATATCACACATTTCTCGAAATCTGAAGTAGCATAGTTAATGTCTGTGATGTCCAAATGTATAAAAGCAAAAAATGCTGCTCTGGCAGAAGAGGAACACAACCAGAGCCTCTCACGATCCCTGGATCTCTGAATACACAATATAATATTCAATTTTGCTGTGTTAGAAGACAATATAGATCCTTCTCACAAACTTAAGCAAAACATGAATTTTTGCACAAAGGCGGTTTTTTGACTAACCATCACAAGAGGAAAATGCCCCACAAGTTTTATGAACCTGAGCTCAGATATACAAATAATACATTTACCAACCTCTTCTGTCCCTACCATCTAACAAGCATGCCAAGAAAATACAAATGCACAACCCCTGCAGCACCATTAGCTTTCAAAACATGAAGACACAAGACGATGCAGAGTAAGGTCTGTGTTGCAGAAAGACAGACTCAATCATGCAAAAGGTCTTTTCATCTCTAGACTATGAAATATGTGTAAACTAACGACAAAAACTTTTGTGAGATTCAAAAGACAGAAAAGCGATTAAGTTATGTAGCACCCCATTGAAAAGTCTTTTTAACACTTAAATAACAGACAAAAAAGTAAGCACCACATAGGAAGGCTCCTCTTCTACTAATATGTTATTCCCCCGTAAAAGCAGTACCAGAAAGTACAACTCAGGCATATAGCTCAATCCCATCCTTTGTGAAAAGATTCCATTACAAGTAGTAATCATTATTGAACCTTTTAGCCCAGATGTAATTTCTTACACGTTACAACAAGTTTCACATGCATTGTGAATTTCAGCCAAGGTTGATGAAGTTCAATAACTTGGCTAACCAACCATGTGTACTACTCATTACAGAAGTAATAAATAGATTCATCAAAATGGACATGAAAAAGCAGTACGAACATCTGACACCATTTTCAGCTTACTCAATAAGAAAAATAAATTACAGAAGTCCAAGAGGACCTTTTAATATTTACAGTATGTAATAAGTAGACTTTTGGAGCCTTATGTAAAGCAGGGTAATACTAGTATTCCACAGTATTAAGCCAGAGTTAAAACAGAGTGATGGCACTCATGAAAACTCAATCACTGTGATCTACCATAAGTTTCCAGAATACAGCACTGTAAATTTAAGAGAATCCTCTTCTATTAAGATTATTCAATGTTTGAAAATAACAGCTTTTAATAGTTTAATTGTTCAAATTACATCAAGTACTAATCCCTGACTGACAGCTACTAACATCCCACAACAAAATGAGTTAAAAGTTCCACCCCACAGGCATGCTCCCCTCCATAAACTGTGCTTTTCCACATCAATTACCCAGATAATGTACTCTGGCTAAAAATACACTTCCTCCAAAATCCAGGTTCTCCTGGAAAAGCACTGTAATCCCATTCCCCGAAAACACTGGTACAACAAAATTCATGCATACTACGAAGTTTGGGACTTCCACAAAGAAAATATCTAAAAAAAATGAGCAATGAGTAGGTTTATTTCTTAATGTGTGTTTAAGTAAGAAGCAAACAACAAAACTTTTGTTGCTTGACATGTTGACACCATGTTGATGGTTTTGACACCAACATTTTCATGGTAGGACTACTCATGTGGTTTAAAATAATCCATTCCAAGTCTGGTCCACAGGACTCAAAAAAATTCAGCCTCGAATATTTCAACAGTACTTTTCCCATAAATTCTTCATTAAGCAATTTTCCCTCAAAAGAGTGAATAAGTCTGTTGAAGCCAGAGTAACAACATGAAATGAAAATACATAGCTGCATATACAATACCAAACTGTATTAGGCTGAAGGATGATTATTTTCTTCTCTCAACCTCCCTACTCACCATTTTAAAAGGGCTTAAACCCAAACCTTCATTGACACCGTTTTGCTGGCAAAGGGTGGAAAGAAAAAAATCCCTAAACAATATGACTGTGCTGGCAGAAGACCCTGCTGTAAAAGTTACATCTGCAAAACAATGTTTTTATTGGGTAACTTATTTTCCTCATGGGAGGTTAATTTTCTTTTACCAGGGCAAGCCATGCACACAGTGGCTGCACCCAGGCCAGTGTGCTTTTCTGTGCTCCTTCTAATAGTGAAACATGGAACCTAGAATTCACAGAAAAATTAAAATATACATCAAGGAACAACTCTTTCATGCTTTTAGAAGCCCAGTAAATACAGAAGTATCCCATGAAAACAATCCCAGAGACAGCCAGGACTCGGCCAAGAAAAATAATCTAAGGTATTGCTGATCTTTCTGTCTGCCTCACAATAAGCTTTGAGCCCAAAACTCCATAAATAATATCCAGATCTCCATATGTGAAACACTTCCAGCATGAAACAATAAAACCACACAAAGGTTGTAATAGAACATAAGATGCATCTCCTTCGCAAAACTCCACTACTTCCCTTCTCTCTGTACGATCAAGCTACAACAGAATGACATACAGAAATTTTTCTTAATGAAAACAGGCAGAAGCTTCAACTTATTAATCCACAGGAATTCATGCATTTTTGAACACTTAATTTTGAGTCAAAGTCTTTTCACTCAACTGGGGAAAAGATCTAGATAGTAGGAAAAGACCGTTCCATAAGCATTATCACAAGCTTGCTCCCCCATGTCACATCCCTTTTTTCTGCTCACATAAGAAAAAGGGATGTAAATAATAGACAATTACTGGAAAGAAAACACCTTACTGTTTATTCATCATAATAAAACATACAGAAAAAAGTTTACACTTAGAAATCTTTGAGAAAAGTTAACGTATGAGTAAAATTGAGAAAAAAACAATACAGACCAAAACCAGACTGATGTATTTTCTTCTAAAGATTATTTTTTCTGAAACAATACAATAAAAACACACGGATTTTTTTCAAGGCTGACAAAATTCAGGTGTTACAGCACAAGAAAAATTCCAAAACCATACAAGAAATCATGAAGTGAAGCTGAAACAGAGAACTATCTTGAGTAGTTCCTCTGCCAGTTGTATAACCTTTAAATACTATTTCATCTGGAAACAGACGAGACAAATTAGAAAATAAACTTCATGCTTTCAAAGAAAAACGTGCACATTTTTCAAGGAAAATTTGCAATCTAGCTCAAAAATAGAGCTGAACAATTCCTTACTGACAGATTCAGACAAACATCTGTGGGTTTAGACCACCAAACTCCATGCAATAGAGCGCAAGACAATGAACATATTTAAGACAGTCAGACTAATACTATTAAAATTAGAGTTCTCAAAAGGGTCTGTTTTATTCCTCCCATATGATCTGAGTTTGACTTAAATGAGACTATTCACTGGTCTAATTAGGATTCAGCAAATGTTACCTTCTTTGTGAAGGCCGATAAAGCCAGCCTCAGTAAAAATGCTTTGTCGCCCACAAATAATCTCAGTAACTTCTGCAACTAGAATGGTTCCACATATTAGCAAAATCCTCTTCTCTGCAGGTACAGAGCAGTTGATATTTAATTTCTTAAGGAGTAAAGGTGTTATTTTGCATCATACTTTTCCAGTCTCTCCATTGCTAATAGACTTAGGGACTAGTGGTAGAAGCTAGTCAGCATCTATTAAGAGACCTGAAATGGTCTTCATGAGAAATTTAGATAAGCTTTAAAAGTTTGATTTTGCTCCTCTTATGGGTAGTAGCTTAAGTAGACAATACTCAACTAGCATAAGAAATACAACAAAGGTTAACCACACCTGCCTCCATCAAGGCTCTGAAGGTAGATTCTGCTTAACTACAAGAAAGATTCAGAACAATACTAATAAAGGAAGTGGTTGAACACTACTGCATAACATACAGAAACAATAGCTCAGAAATCAGGAATTCAGAAATTCTGAATCTATGCAATATGTCCCTCCCCCAGTAAAACGAGTTCTCATTACCTTTCACCAGTATGAAGTACAAAAGCACACAGTCACAGCACAGCAGTCTGGCTGTGTGTCTTGTATAGTTTACGTACATGTTTACTTATTTTTTTATACTCCTTTGATATACAGAAAAAAATTTAAAAGCTACCAAAAATACCTTTTTTTAATACAATAAAACGATGACAGAAAAACAGATATCTTGGGATCTTTCTGAATTAATGTAAGCACTGTATGCTTACTGAAAAGAGATTTGTAGCTTTCCAATAATTTAAAGTCCCATTTCCACCCTGACAGTATCAGATCTTAGATCCTGTTGGTCTTGAAATTAACACAGTTAATCCCACATACCAGACAACTGAAACATTACTGGTTTTTTTTCAGTAAAGGAGAGATAAAATTTCTAGTATTTTGGGATCAGAATGATTTAAGAGGGGTAGCCATTCTACATTGCTCAGAGGTACAGTGTTCATATAATGTCCCATACGAAAGACATTTCTGAATTAGGTGCAGGTGATTCAGCAAAAGGCACAAGATAAATTTCAGAGCCATGTAATTTGTATTTATCACAAAACCACCACCATGTGTGAGCAAAATCTAATCATCTACATGTTACCATGATGACGAATACTAAGTAAATTATCGTGTTACCCATTGTCAAAATGTTACCTTCTGCAGTTTCACAATGCTCAGTTATGTTTGTGTACATATACAAACCTGCATTGCAATTAGCTATGACATTTGATATAGGGAATACAGCTCATTAAATATACAATGCATTTCAAAAGCCGCATAGGCTCTATTCTCATAGTTGAGCTCAAAACAGAGTTCTAGGTCTAAGTCTCTTCCCCTGATTTCATACACCTGATCCTCAAGTACTGGCTACATTTAAGGCGATGCAAATCAGTCACTGGTGTAGCATAAATAAATTTTGAAAGAAAGAAAGAATATAGCTGCTAGCTGCATTTTAGTAGTTAAGAGAATAAAAGTAGGAAAAAATGTGTTGCATTTCCTTGGTTTGTAAAAACACATTTTAATAAGACATGTCATCTTCTGCTAAAACTTAGTAATCATTTTTAGTTGTAAATTAATCAGACTCTTAGAGTTTTAGAACCTAAGTGCCATGCTACAATCTAACTTCCACAAGTTTTGCCATAATCATTCTTTTTTTACTACCTCTGTCAAGCCAGCTTTCCACAATGAAAACATAATACACCAATAAAAGTCATCAGGAGAAAAAAAGCTATGAGAGGAATAAACGAGAAAAACTTCTGTTTATCATTTCGAAATTAAAGGGCTAGTTATTCAAAACAACTTTTTAAACCATAAAGCAGATGTTTAATGGCAATAAATTATAAGCACGTTTCCTAACCCTTTGCATCAGTATTTACAAAAGTTGCTAATACTGAAGTTCTGTACAAGAAATAAAAGAAATACAGAAGCTTCTCACACCAAAAGTATATGCAGGCCAAAAGCTAATTGGAGCAGTGACTCCTCTTCTAACCACTGATTAATAGTACCTAACATAACTTTTCTCCTGGCTAAAGCCTCTTCATTGCATAGCAACAGAAGTGACAGGAAAAAAAGAGAATTCCATTTAACCAAGCATTAACCAACAATTTTGAAGAAATAGTCTAAAACATTTCCACAGTTATAAAATTACACGCTTTACTCTGGTAAAACATAATCAAGAAAAACAATATAGAAAGCCACATTATGACTGAAGCTTCTAGATTTTCATCAACATTTGAAAAAAAATTAAGCTGCTCAAAGCCAAAAGTGGTTTTAATTTTCTTGAGATAATTTGTGCTTGTTCTGGGCATCCCTTTTAAAAGCAATTAACAGATTTCTTTTGACCTTCATATAGCAGAAAAAAATCAGAATTGCAGTTTGAGCTATAGTTTGGTTGTGATTATCAATAAGGTTTTGTGATAAAATCTTGGAAAAGCATGAAGAAAAATCCTACTTTGTGGAATCTGTCTGACTGCACAGCCCATACAGATTCTGCCCTTCTGTAATATACTGCAATATTACTTACATTTTCCTACTCATGCATACTCTGGCAGTCACAATAGGTTAGATGCAACTGCACCCAATCCAGAAAACAGGACACATTGTAGTTTCAAGGTCATATAGCTATATGGATCTTAAAAACAGATAGCGGTATTTATACAAGTCACAGAAAAATCTCATTAGCTACACAACTGTCTTCCTGATATTAAAACCAAGTAGTATTATTTTTTTTTAAAATGTGATTTGAGGAGACTGCTTACATAGGCAGTTGAAAAATACCACGTCTCTTTATAAAGTTAAACCTAGATGAACAGCTGTCATGGTTTTTAAAATTTCGAATTCTAGCCCTAATAATTAAGAACACAAACAACAACATTACAGAAGCGTTTACTAAAACCAGGAAAAAGCACCAGGTCTCTTTTGTTTAGTATTTTCAAAGAGCAACACAGCCCTCTAGTGGAAAAGTTGTGAGGTGTGACTTTATTCTTACCAAGAAGCTCGCTAGGGAAGTATTTTCTCTGTAACGTAACTGATGTTGAGAACATTAAAA
The DNA here is from genome assembly GCF_003259725.1 of Athene cunicularia. Taxonomy (NCBI): domain Eukaryota; kingdom Metazoa; phylum Chordata; class Aves; order Strigiformes; family Strigidae; genus Athene; species Athene cunicularia. Next base: position 4,299,294 of record NW_020799113.1, read on the forward strand.
CAGAAAAACAACGCACACACAAAATTACACACTATCTTCAATTCCTCACAGTGGAGTAAGTCTCACTAACTTTAAGAGAACAAACTGACAATTTACACTACTCGTGTTTAGATGTACATAGAACAGTACATTTTTTAAACCAGGACTGACAAGACTAAACTCTTAGTACATCAGTCTTAACTAATTCTTTTGTACTACATCAGCTGTACTGTGACCAAAAGTTACCTCGACTTCTAATGTGATACTAAAATTTTGATTGAGTTTAAAAAGTAGAAGAGAAAAAAAGCCTGAAAGAATAGTTGGACTGCACTGTCAGAAGAAAAAGCTTCCAAAATAATAAAATAAGAAAAGATTTTACTAATAACTCTTGATCTGCTATGATCTCTTTATATTGTAAAAACAGAATAATTCATTAACCTTTTCCAAGTTACTAATGAAAACTAATGAAGTGTTCATTAATCTTTTTAGTACACATTTCTTCCCCCACACTTTTCACAGCAATTGTGAAGACTAAGTTAAGAAAGTGGGTATGTAATCTAGGAAATCTTACAGTCCATATTTCTAACCAGTAATTAAGAGAACCACCATAGGGCAGACAGTTTCCCCATTTTACAGACATGTTAAGAGAAGTCAATGGCAAATGAAGTAACATTTGAGAAGCCAGTATGTGTGGTACAACTAAAACCCTACCCCTGTTGAAGTCATCCAAAGTATTCCCTCAGTAATTAAGGAAGCATCTCTATTTTTCAGAAGTTCAGGAGACTTTTCAGCTATAAGAAATAAAATGTTCCTGGCAAGCTACACTGAAGTCCCTGCATTAGATTCACAAGTGAAGTGAATTAACATATCATTCCACCTTTGTTGATCTATTTTTAACTTTGCTATCTTTAATTGGTATATATGGATGAATAAAAACCTTCTACATTCATCCATCTTTCAAGGGATTCTCAGCATTTTCCAAACTTTATCTTGAGCATCCAGCAACGCAGTAATTGAAAACGCATTTTTCTGCATTTTGATATGCTGCAGTTTATCAACTTACACCTTGATCTTTGTTCTACTTATCCTGAAATGAAAGATTTCTCAGTGTACAAATATCAAAGTTAGTTTCAAATATACTGTTGAGAATAATTTTGACAAGAGTGAAAGGGTTGAGTGATAATTTTTTTCTTATATTATTAAGTACAAATGCTCAACAAGTAATACATTCTTTTTCAATCACTTCCTACTTAAGTGACAGCAGTATTTCCTTGGAAATATTTAAACTTACCTCTTAAAGAAACCACGTTAGTGTTCTAAAAACACAGTAATTGTTTACTCCTCAAATTATTCAGGGAGGGAAATATTAACTCCAAAACACACAGAGTTTAAAATAAACATCTACAACACAAAGTGGAGCACTGAAATCCTGAAATAACTGGGGAATAAGTTCCAAAACTGGTAAGACTCCACTTGAGCTAGCTAATTAGTATTTCTACATGGAGTCCCAAAGAACTGCATAGATATATTAAAGCTCACAGAGATCCCTACATTACAATCCATTACATGACACCAACACGTTCAAAGCAGTTTGCCAAGAGTAACACTGCACGGTTAAGAGTTAAGATAAAGACTGATACATTTTAAAGACCCAAACAATAGAGTTTCAAGAAAACTTCAAATTCTGCCAATTATGTCCAAATTAATTGGACAAGAACACTACTAGCCAACCCCAAAGGGGGAGTGTTCCCTTCACACACCAAGCAGTCTGAACCTTTGTTTTCTCCATCAGACAGGTCAATCAGAAGTCTAACCAGTCTAAACCCAGCTCAGATTATATCCTCTCTCAGAAGCCCATAAAGACAGGAAAAAAGAACACAGATTATATAAAATCCTAGAACTGCTTTCTCCTTAATCCATACTCCATGGCAATTGGCAAGTAGTATCAGACACAATCTTAAACACATATTTCCTACATCACCTTCATAGTTTTGGACTCCTTATATCCTAACCTGATATAGCAGCACAAGTCCAACTTCTGGTGCTTCTAATCAGGGGTGATAGCCTGCACTCACCTACTAATAGAAATCAAGAAAGTATACACATGTGTGCATATATGCACACAAAGGTACAAGGATATACTCACTTACTTGTGATCAATCTAGATTATAAAGGGAGAAACGAGAGAAAAAAAAAATCTCAACAAAAGCATCATACATCTTGGATTAATCTTTTGCCATATATGAAACACTTTCAGCTAATTCTGCAAGTCTGAACAGTAGCTCTTCTGGTGAAGGCAAATCATCTGAGCCCAGGTAATTCTTAAATGTTCTGAGGCTGCACAGTTGCACACAAAGCAAATTCTACTGCTGGATGTGATGTAAAGACATGCTGTACCAAGAATCTGGAATGTTAACCTCACTAGAAAACACAAATTCCTCACTGAAACAGATAAGTACAACACTTGCAGCCCTAACTGCAATATCAATCTGTAGTAGCGTATCATGCAATGACAGCAGGACATGTGCTGTTAATGCCTAAATTGTAAGCCACAGTAAAGCTCTAAATTCTTCATCTGACTCCTGTGGGATAACACTCCCTTAAATAATTAAGGGGTAACGATCGAGAGAATTCAGAGTGGTAAGTCCTGCTATTAACCCATTTTCTAGAGCATCTCCACGGTTTTCCAGTGTCCTCATAAATGCATTTAAATCAAGATCCTGCACTAAAAAAACCCAACAAATAATTTGCATGATGATCCTTTCAATATTGATGTAATCCCACTGTAAAGAAAAATGCAAACCACAAAAGGGAACAAAACATTAACAGTTATCTAGGATTTAGGTAGACCCCCTAATTTACCAAAAAAGTTCAAATCTAACATCAAACCACACCAGTGTTTTAATATTCACAGCTACTTCAAATTTAAGCCAAAGAAAAAGACAGATCCTGTGCAGGTTGCCAAGTGAAACTTCAAACAGCCTAGCAAATTAAGTTGGAGAAGAAATCTTGTCTTCGGAGAAGAAAGGCAAAGCCCCTAAGCACCAAAGCTTCATTATAAAAATGAAACAAAAGCAGCTAATTAGAATCTCTCCAATACTCACTCGCTATAGAAGTAATACTATCTAACAGATACCTAAACAAGCTCAGTGTCTAAGGATTTATGAACCTGCTAGAAAATACAACTAACAGGAATTTCAGAAGGTCATAAACGCATTTTTTTTTTCCGTAAAGGAACACTGAATATGACATTCTGACACAAGTTCATCATCAAGTTGACTTGAAAATACCTTCAGAGATAAAAATTTCACAGCCTCCTTGGAAAGTCTTTACCTAAATTTACTTGCTGTCATTAGGAAAGCTTTTCTGAATATCTGAACTCCCCTGCAGCCATACAAACCTTACTCCTTGTCCTAGCCACCAAGATCATACAAAGAAACTTTCCGCCCCCTGCACAGCCATCCTTTTTATAGTTACATAATGTAAAATGCCTGTCAGTATTTTCCTAGACAAAAATCAATTGTTTCAGAACTTCATGTCTTTCCTATAGCTTTCCTCTAAGCTCCAAATTCTCCAATTTTTTAAAAAGCAGTACACAAATCTGAACAGTTTTCTAACTGAAGGTTTTATATAGAAATAATGCAAACAAAATTTGAATACCAAATGCACACAGGTATTTCAGTAACAAAGCAGCCTGTAAGATAAAGATTGCCATATTACCTTATGTGCAATGTGAACCTACCTATTCCTGAATTTGCTCCTGTGATTACAACCACCTTTCCACTCAAGTCACGACCCTGGAGTATTTCCATTGCAGTACTGTTCCCATCATATTTTTGTCTTGTAGTGGGTTTTACTGGATTATCTTCAACTGTAAAGGCCAGTCTTGGGTCAAGGTAGGTAGTCCTTTTGTTTATGTGGCTGCAAAAGAACACAAAATTTCAACTGCTTGGACCTTTCTGTACCCTGCATTTAGATTTTAAATGTATTTCAACTACTGTTGGGTACAATTCCACTGGATTATTTAAGTTCCCAAAACTATTTTTTTTTTCGTTTTGTTAAACTAATTCCAATAATTGGAAAAATGTTTGATAAAAACAGTAGTGACAGCATCCATTAATAACTGTACCCACACACTTCACAACACCATTCTGAACTTCATGTGAACCCCTGACACAGAAAGCAGAATTCTATCAAGGGAAAAAATCTCATTATATTAGGGAAGATCATGTTCTCATAGGAGGTCTATAAAAGAGGCCTACACTACTCCCTTGAAACAATATACCAATGAGAAATGTAGCTCAGTACTTTTTTCTCAAACAACTGAAAACAAATAGCTTCACATCAGCTCAGCAAATGGCACAATTTGGGTCAGGCTCACCTTTCTAAAACCGAGTTTTAGCTTTCTTCAGACAATTATCACAGAGACACTAAGCAACAACTTTCAGTCTTCAGCCCTTAATTATAGGATGGATAGGCTACACTTAACTATTTTGGCCTGTGAATATTCTTCATTCTGCCAAGTCCATTTAAGATAACTACCCCATTTTGACCCTGTCATTGAAAAGACACAAAGGAAAACATTCCCAGAAATCTTTCGGCTTCTGTGAACTTTCTCCTCCCTCTCTTTTCTAGAAATCTTTGCTAGCTCAATCCTTGTCCTCTTTTCTTTCTGAGCTTTACATTGCAAGCAAGTCATAGCTGCAATTTCAGTTTCATCTTGTATGTTTAAAGCACTACTGCAACGTTAGCTATCAGCCACGAAGTTCTGGATATGTTTTCAAGTTGTACGTACAGAGTTTATACAAACAGGTATACAAACAAAATAAGCCTACATAAACATCGCCTGAGGGTCAGGGTCACATTCTGAGATGTGGATATTCAAGCCACTTCAGTCTGACACCCAAGCTAGTATTTCTGGGCACATGGAAGAATTCAGAAAACCATAAATGGGTGTTTAGACACTGCTACAACTGTATCTGTATATGGAGTCTGAAGCTGCACTCATTAATTTGTCTTGCCAGCTGATAGTGTCACAGTACCATAACTCAGAAAGGCTACCCAACATGAAACACAGTTGTCCTACTTGTCCATATTCTACATTTTGACATACTTACTCTACAAAATAGACTTGTCCGTTTTCATCAGTCTCCTGCTCCCATCCATATGGCAGACCTAGGAAACACATAAAACATGATCATTTTTCAGGCATCAGAGTACACTCAGATTTGAAATTTAAGTGATTTCTCAGGCAGACATGGCAAAATTCTGCATTATTTCTGTGGGTAATGCAGCTACCTGCTGCACTTGAATACTGGAACTTGAAAGAAGGATTGATTCCCTAATCACACACAATTGCTCTCTAATAAAAAGTACAATATACAGGAGATCTGGTACAACTGTAATGACTAGCATATTAAGTATAATCTAAAAACTCATTATAAAGATTATTTAATATTATAACACAAGCCAGCAAAATGCAATTATGCTTCCTAGTACATGCACATTTCTGCACTGCACACAGTTTAGTATTCCTGATAAATATCAAAACCACTGAACTAAACATAGGAAAAGTTACATGTAACACATACCAAAAATGGGAACATCAGAACCCTCAGGTGGGCATAGGATACATTAAATGAAACCTAAATGATTCTATAAAGTTGGAAGGACAGATAAAAGAACAAATGTGACAAATCTTTGGAAAATAAATTCTTATATAAAAGATCCCACGGAAGTACTTAACAGATAGCATTCCCAGTATTTCCAATCCTGACTGAAAAGTATTAAATTATAATTCAATCGGCTCAAAATCTACTGAAAACATTCCAGTTGCAGTCACATTACCAATGCCAAAAGAAATAAGGCTTGCCAGCAGTACAATACCCCTAGGTAAGCCATATAGAAGCTTCTGGGAAGATCTAATTTAAGGCACTGATCCAAGATCCTTAAGAAGTCATATACCTTTGGAAGTGTCCTGCAACATTGGCTGTCTTCTGTTATAGCACAAACATTCAATTGGCTTAGGGAAAACAAGTAAAATGAAAACTAATGGGACTACTTTCTGTGTCAGGGATATTCTCTGAAGAATATAATCCAACTATAAATAATATCTGATGGACATCAGGCTATCAGAACCCAAGTAGAGAATTCCAGACTTTGACTATATGCTTTACAAGCCTAAGTAAAACAATTCCCTCATCCTGGAATTAGTACTTCAACTTTATAGAGCAAAAGAAAGTCATAAAACTGAAAAATTATCACTCTATGCAGACAGAGCTACATAAGTAAAACCCCACTGAAACTATCTGTATTTTGCAAACTCAGTTTGCCTAGGTGACTAGTGTCAACTAGAAGATCAAAACGAGATCTAGTTCCTGCACAAATTCCAACTGAAGTTTGTAACGTAATTTCAGTTCATTACAAAAGCTTAACACAAACCTCCTGCAACACGTTTCCTCTTCCCAGACTTAGGATGTTCCCACTGTGTTTTTTCTTCCAGGTGACTGTAGGGAAGGAAAAGCTTAAGATTAAAAAAAAAATACCTAAGAATTTTTCCAATGTAATCCGAAATTTTTTTTTGTACACTAATACTGGTAAGTTTATCCAAAGACCTTGACTAGTAGACTGATTAATATCAGGGATAATGGTATCACAACTCTTCTAATTCAGAGATTTTATTCATTTAAATCCCTATAACAAAACTAATATACTCTATCATAAGTCTTTCTGCTCTATAAACTAATAAGCAAAGTGACATGCAAAAGGAAAAGGTCTTAAGATACCCCAAGTGCTGAAATCAGGCTGGATATTAAAACCTTCCATTAAATATTTTAAAATAATAAACAGGTTTTTAGATTGAGCCAGGCAGAGATTACTTCAAAAGTGTCCAAACTGACAGTTCCCCAAGTATGAAATGCCGACAGCATTACTGAACACCACACACAAATAGTCACTAAACTACAGATCTAATACCATTACAACTTTTCCTTCTTATAACCACACAGTTAGCCCACAGTGACAGTATGCTATAAGAATCACAGCTGGTGGTCTGAGTCTAAGTAAGTACATCTGTGTGACCTGCAGTAGCACTTGAACTTCAGGATGCTTATACAATAAAGATACGAGTTACTCCTGGCTGATGTAAGACATAACCAAATCATCACAGCTTAACCAACAAATGCATGCCCAACGAGCTTCAGTAGCTGTGTGCATACCTAACTCATCACAAAGAGCTTTAAAAGTCTTAAACCAAAGTAACCCTATTCCAGCTAAGTTTAAAGTTCATATTGTTGATGAAATTGAAAAACAAATTTCAAGAATGTGTGGAAGTATCACAAATATAAAGCTTACATTAAAGGTAGCAACAGTGTAACCTCTTCACGACAAATATTTTTTAGACACACAGGGCAAGATTTTCAGCCAGTAAAGATATATTAATGTCATGTCATTAAACTGAATCAGTTAAGTTTCACAACAGTTAAAAAACAGACCTACTGAATTGTTTGTGTAAAAACTATGCTCAGCAGTATCTTATTGTTTTGTAGGTTTGCTACTTTCACCAAGCAATTCTTTTCTGAAAGAGCTTTTGAAGTCAAAGGAAATATACAGAAGCTTGACCTAAGAAAAACAAACATCTAGAGAGAATTTGCAGTGTTTACAAACCAAGTGCAGATAAACTAAAGCATTCTGTCCAGTGTTGTTAAAGTAGAACTTGGAAGATGCCAACTTGCCACAGGTGAGAATGCACTATACTTTTCTCCCTTTTTGTGGGAAGGAATAAATCTTGCAGTTTTAAACAGACTGAAACCAATTCCAAGATCAGCATGGCTACAGAAACCACAAGAGAGAAGATAAATAAATATATATTCCACTAAGTTAGTTAGCCCTGTAACACATCCCCTTCTGTAACCTGTGAGGATGTCATAATCACTTTCAGAGTGGCACAAGCAGATGGTGCTAAACGCAAATTTTTGTCTCTTGTCAAAGCTGTGGTACGCTGAAGAGCTGAGGCCGAGCGTTTACAGCTTTTAACTTTCACGGTAGCTGTTTCTTCTCTATTCCTACAAGGAGGAAAACGAATAAAACTACAATATCGGGTAAAGATGACCCACAGAACCACGAGGCGTACTGCATCAGCAACAGCGGTGTGACAGCTCGCTCCTGCACCCGGGGTGCCTCGAGCTGCTCCAGCACCACTCCCACACGAAGCAGGCGGCTGTGGCTCTGCCCGGCGGCGCTCAGCACCGCGCAGACCCTCCTCCCCAACCCCTCCGACCGCCGCTCCCGCTG
>NW_020799113.1:4307614-4320743 GCF_003259725.1 Athene cunicularia
CCTCCGCCCGCGGGGGGCGTGGCTGAGCGGAGACCCCGCCCCCAGCCCCGGGGGTTTTGCCGCCGCCGCCGCCCCTGAGGCCTCTCTGGGGCCTCGGGCGGTGGCACAGGAGTCCAACAGTGTGGGGACACGTAGTGCTTCCAGCCCATGGCTTTTGGAGGTGGGCGTGAGCACAACAAGGTGTCAGCATGCAGTAAAAGGTGAACTGTTCCTTAAGCTTTTTGTCATCAGTTGTCACCTGCAATTCCTGAAGGAGATTCTCCATGGCCGCGTCAGTCAGAGCTCCTCCGTGCCGCTTTGCTTGGTGAGGAAGGCCTGGCTGGAGAGAAGTACCTCAGTGCGCTGAAGGCCCGCCTGGGAGGCTGCAGGCTGCCTCGCCCACACGGCTGCACAGGCCTCGTGCCAGGCCTGTGTCACTGGTGACATAAGCACAGTCAGCTGCAAAGACTGAAGCATTTCAGGTTGGTGAATTAACAGTAACTTGTAGTAACTTCTCTCCTGGTAGCTGAAGGCTGGGCAGGCCACTTTGCAGCTCTGACAAGTGAAGTATCTTGCCTGTTACCAGTACTCAGCTGACATGGCATACAGCCCCTGACCTAACTCAGGGCTTTTGATCCTGTACCCATATGCTGACTTATCTCTTTATATAACCAAACCCAACTGTCAGTATTTGTAACAGCATCTTTCCATTGCAGTCCTTTGGCAGGCGTTTTGAGTTTAAAAAAACAAACAAACAAACACAACAAACTCGGTGTTGGACAGAGCCTGTAAGCACTGAGGGCTGCACCAGGTGGCAGTGCAACCCCACAAATGCAGTAGAGTGCGCTGACTCCTTGGGATATCGTTTTTATGCACTATTTGAGACACTGACCTATATGGCTCGCTCACTCCCCACTAATGGCATGCATATCTGCCTAGAAAAAGCAGCCTGAGCTTTTTTATGCCCTATTGCTCCCACTGCTTTGCAGGTTCCCCTGAGGGATTATACCTACTAAATTATCTCCTCCTGCTAGAAATAAAAACTCGTGAATCATCAAGAGCCAATTTTCATGTGAGTATTACTGGGAGTGTTAAAAAAGGCTGTGACCACACTCTCTTGGGTAAACATATGGGAAGGGAAACTTCGGTGACATTCTTACTTCTGGTCCAGGAAGCTGCTGGAATACTCTATATGTGACTGAGGGGAGAGATGTGCCAGGTCTGCAGAAAATAGATTATTTAGGTCAATATTTGAGGTATGGGAAAAGAGCATTAATCTAGCAGTAGTACTGTAGGAAAAGGTAGTTGTTGGTTTTCTTCCTGTTGCAGTCTTTAGTATTCAGCATAGTGTTCTGTGAGTTGCGTTCAGTGGGAACGTAGAAATCATTTGTCTGTCAGTTATCCTATTCCAGCCATCTGTATTGCATAAAGTATGCATTATGTTCTAAATGTGGAGAGCAGCATTACATTATTTCAGTGCTAAGGGTGTACAGTATACTTTAAAAAGAGAAATATAATCTTTGGATTAGGCGTATGTCTGTGTATGTGTGTATACTCATTTAACAGAACCACTGCCTTTCATGTAAAAATATTTATTTAATGGAAAAAACAAAGACTTTTTTTGACAGAGCAATGTGGATATTAACAAATTTTCTTGAAGTCCTTGGTACATGAGCAATATGATACCACAGTAGTTCTATGGGTTTATACTGTTTCCAGTGCAATTTCAGTTTCTACAAAAATATAAAATTCAGAATCAACAGAGACCGCAACAGTTACAATATTTTTCACAAATATTCCTTCCTCTCAAGTTTTAGTTACCTTCTGCTCTTCAGGAAGTTTTCACTAGGGAAAAAAAAAAAAAAGTCACAAGTTTTCATCATTTGGTGACTCATGTTGTTTACTTAATTTTTACAAAGAATGTTGAAATTCAACCATGTACTTCAATTTCAAATTCTGGCAAATGCCTCCATTCATTCTCTTTCAGAGTCAGAGAACTCCTTTCTCATCTTTTCTAGCTTTTTCTTTTTGTATCAATTACTTACATATCTTACCAACATAATCCAAATTACGTCAAGAAACTTCATGCAGACATACATGATTTATGTATGATTTCAGTGGGGGTCCCTGCAAGTTCAGGTTTCTGTCCATTTGTATTAAATTGCAGAACTAGTTCTGTTGGGTTTCTCAAATGGCAGAAAACAATGGCCATGATTTCTGTAAGAGCAGGACTGTAACTTTAGGACACAGATTGAGGCCTGTAACAGTTTTAACACAAATTAAGACACTTTTTCAGATTCTAAAATGATAGGAGTAATGCAGTTATCCTCTTTATCACTTTTTCCGTATCAGCTCTTTTAGGAAAACAAGAAAGTGTATTTAAATGGACTGAGTGTGCACACTTATCTTTGAGGTATACAGTACGTACATTGTTCTGGTTGGGTTTTTTGGGGTTTGGGTCTTAGTTGGGTTTTTTGTATAGGCACTTGTATAAAGATACTGTTCATTTTCTTGCACTGCGGAAGAAGAATGGGTCTCTTACAGTGATCTCAGTCATCATATTCATTCAGGCAGGGTGTTAAATAGTCTATTCTGCTTAAAATCTTCTGTCACTTGCTTTCAGAGTCATATTTTAGCAAACAGCCTTTCAAAGATATCATTCTGATCCATTGCTGCAGCAAACCTGTAATTAATTTTTCTGATTCTAAGCCTTGCAGACCAAGATTAATTCCACAGACTGCCAGAAAGTGGATAAATTGAAATGAGAAGACATTTAGAAATGGTTGTTGATTTCACAATAATATAAATGTCAGTTAGAATCTTAATCTCACTTTCTGTTAGCCATACTTTAAACCATCAAAATCAAATATATTTGTCTAACTTCTCCATGAGAAACATTGACAAAAATTTGATCATATAATTATACTGGCAAGACTAAGGCAGCAAAAACTTAACATTTCTTTAACATTAGTCACAGGTTTATATGTTTGCTGAATCACGGCTGTTGTCTGTCAAAGATCTGAATACTGATTTATCTGACAAGGGTTTGGGCATTGAGAGTTATCTGGAGAAGAGAAAAATAATTGTGACATATTGCAAAAGCATGCAGATGACAGCAAAAGGTTGATTCACCCTTTTGATAAAACATGTGTGTATTTGTTAGAAATCATGATTCAGGAATATGACAAAAATCTGAACAGCCCTCAGATCATAATTTTTCAGCAGCTGCCAAAACATGTTCGCATAGGTTACAGCTGTTTCTTTTCAGGTGAATATTCTGCCTCCATGACTCATGCCTTTCTTAGCCCAGCATGAGGCTGAAGCAGTGTAGTCTGCATAAAGCTATGGTTTTAATCTACTGGGAAATGATAAATGAATATTTGAGCTATTTGCTAGTGTGAATGTGACATGTCCTTCAAGTGCAGAAATTAATTTATTTGTTTGTGGAGTTAATCTTATCTTCCCATAGAATGTTTACAAGGTCACTTTTGAATTTCTTTCAAGTTATGAAAAATGTTTAAACCTTTAAAATCCCTGACTTTTTATCCAAGTTTATTTTTAGAAATGTCAAAAATTTTATCCTCCTTCATTATGTATAATAACATAATTTTAAACATAACTTCAAAGTTAATAGGATTCAAATTGGCCTTGCTCTTGATGATCTTCCATTTCCTCTGAAGACAGCATAAAGAATGTTTTGTATATGGAATCTATCTACAAAAACTCTGTGGGAAGAGCAGAGTTGGAATCCCAGTCATAAGAGTTTCTGTGTCCATTTTTTTAAAAATTATATTTCCAGAGAAAACAACATACTAGTGAAATGCAAAAACCTGTGGAATACAATTATGCCTTGAAATACTTGTGGCATCAGTAACCTCTGAGGCTGCTAGGCCCAGAAAGCCAACCATGTCCTGGGCTGCATCGAGAGCAGTGTGGCCAGCAGGTCGCATGAGGGGATTCTCCCCCTTTACTCCACTCTTGTGAGACCTCCCTGCAGTGCTGGGTCCAGCTCTGGGGCCCCCAACGAAAGAAGGACATGGACCTGCTTGAGCAGGTCCAGAGGAGGCCATGAAGATGCTCAGGGGCTGGAGCACCCCCCTGTGAGGACAGGCTGAGAGAGTTGGGGGTGTTCAGCCTGGAGAAGAGAAGGCTCTGGGGAGACCTTAGAGCGGCCTCCCAGTACTGAAAGGGGCTGCAGAATGGTGGGCAGGGACTCTTGGTCAGGGGGTGTAGGGATAGAATAAGTGATAACAGTTTTAAACTGAGAGAGGGTAGGTTTAGACTAGACATAAGTAAGAAATCCTTTCCTGTGCAGGTGGTGAGGCCCTGGCAGAGGTTTCCCAGAGCAGCTGCGGCTGCCCCCTCCCTGGCAGGGTTCAAGGCCAGGCTGGACGGGGCTTTGGGCAACCTGGGCTGGTGGAAGGTGTCCCTGCCCAGGGCAGGGGGTTGGGACTGGATGATCTTTAAAGTCCCTTCCAACTGAAACCATGTTATTATTCATTCTATGATATTTGAATATTGTAAAGTCTGCCTTTTATATTTAATCTAATATTCATTTTTTAAGAACATATACAGTGTGGAGATTAATGTGCAGGGTCATATTAGATGTCTTTACCTGCAAATTCTAATATGTTATTAATAGAAATACTAAACTTGTTCAAGATAATTTTAAAAATAATGGTAGGAAGTGATATATAACAGTTTTAGTATAAATGCTATAAAAGACAAGATTTTATCTTTTTATTCATCATTCAGGTAAGAACTTTCTGTCCCTCTCCAGGAGCAAATCTCACCCACTGCAGAAAAGTAGAAGTCAAATTATCCAAAAGATGAGGCAGTGTTCATTCAAACTTTCAGCAAAAGTTCTTCATATTATAATAATAATACTCAGAAATAACATATATTATTTCAAGAGCTTATAAGTTTTTGTCTTATACACTAGTAGTTTTTCATGCTATTTGTTTCTTTCTAAGCTTTCAGTATGCTTAGCCTCAAGTGCTCTGGTTCCACCAGTAGTGTCACTTATAGGGACAAACACAGTGATAATAAAACACTCCCTATGTTGCATGATCAAGAAGTTTCTTTTTTTCCATATCTTTATATGTACATCAGCATGCATAAAAGCCTGTAAGAGAAATTCCAGACTTAGCAGTGTCAAAATTCATCATTCTGGCAACTTCTTCTGCAATGACATTGACGCCCTCACTGGAGGCAGTTGTAAACCTCCTGTGAGACACCATATCTGAGCCAGTCCCCTCTACACTGGGTGTGACACGAAGTCAGTTCATTCACCCTGGATTCTATAGCCAACCTGGAGGCACTGAAAGATTGATGGAATGTTCTTCATGAGCTGGTTAAACGGATCAAACAGTAGTCAAGCCTCCCTAGGTACAAAACCTGTATTTGAACATACAGAGAAGTATTTACTTACATCTACTAAGTAATTATTCATCTTCCAGGCTTTAAAATTGGACACTGATAAGCTAGTAAAAAAAAAAAAAAAAAAGTGGAAGTCAGCTGTCTAAACTCCTTTCAATGTTTGTCTTTAATTGCTTTGCACAGGAAAGAAAGTGAGAGGTAAATAAAATTAATTAGTGAAAGAACAGATTAGTGGTAAAGTTCTTATATGTCCACGTGATGAACAATTTATTTACTCCTGATTTCACAACCTCTCTCTGAGTTCAGGCATACTACTCGCACATCTCAAGCTGAGTTTGCAGCATCAGACCTGGAGGGTATAGGAAAACGTCTGGTTCATTTTTTCATTATTAATGCAGCTCCTACCTGAGGCAACAGTGAGAAAGATAGACTATGCATGTGCAACATTACTGGTAATGGAAGAAGAAGGGGAATTACTGTTATATTTGAAAATGAAGATGAAAGTTGATATTTGACCCAAAACATTAAAAAGATGAAGTTTTCATTCTGAGAGATTTAAAATCTTTCAGATGACTTGTCTATAATTACTCAGGAGAAAGCAGAGATGGACCATAACTGAAAGAAAATAGAAAAATCATTGTATTTTTTTATAAATATTAATCACTGGTGCCCTTTCTTAATCAAATTAGCTATCACTCCTGATTAATCTCATGTTTAATAAGCTTCTTCACACTCATAACAGTGGCTGTAGTCCATGCACAATGAACACAGTTCACACACAGTTGTTTAGATTAAACTCTAGCCTTTCTTAGAAAAATTGTTTCTCCTAAAAATCGTTCTCTGAAAATTATTTCAGCACAATAATCCATTGTAACTAAGTAACTGCATGCTTCTTTCCTTGATCTAGTAGGTTAGTAGATCAAATGGAAAAGACACTATCTCTGCTGAACAAAGCTTTCTAATCCACATCAAACTGACAGGAAAAAAAGAGACCTGCTACAAAGAAAAACTATTTCTGATCAATATTGCAAAAATATTGTAGTGGACTTTTTCTCTTTTCATAGGCTGGCTGCTGGATTATGTCAAGAAAAAAACAGGACTAATGTGTCAGAGAAGTTAGTGCAGTATGGACTGCAGTAAACTTATTTTGGAAATACTCTGAAAAATCTTGAGCTGATTCTGATTTTTATCAGAAATTAATTATTAATTTAATTATTGCTAATGGACATAGTGACCTTTCAATTGTGAGAGATTTGAATCCAGCTTGTATTTTAAAGGAATGTTTAATACATTTGCATGAAGTGTCATAAATCCTTCTATACCCCCCTCTCAGTTACCTTTGGATGACCATACACTGTTTGTTTATCTGTTTAAATAATCTTGCTTTTGTTTCCTTCTCTCTCTGAATCTCTAGCAGTCATCCCAGTGAAGCACATCACATCTGGTTTGCAGTAATAACTTTATTTCCTTAGTAAGACTGTGGGAATTCTTCCTCAATGTGTGATACACACGATCCTGTAACAGCATTTCAAGCTGTCTGATAGAACTTGATTTTTAAAGATGCTTCATCAGCTGGTTCAGCATATCCATATGCTTGGCATGAGTGACACTGTACCTCTTAGAAAAGTATCCATGAATGCAGGGGAAAGGGACCCAACTATCTAAATTCAGCTGGATTTCACTAAAGTGCACATGACCTTCTGCAAAAAATGTATTATGCAAATCGTGGTGTAGGGCCACCTATAACAACAAAATCATGGCAAAACAGTTCTTAGGGCTAGCCAGCAGGTTTAGACAGAATAGAAGAGGGCTCCTTATATGTTTACTGAAGGGATAGAGAGAAGCCTGGCAGCACAGGCTAGTGACACCTTGTTTTTGTAAAATTTCTGTGTCAATCATTAGTCCTGTTTCTTTGTTTGAAGTTAAATGGTCTGGTCTCACAGAGCTGAAAATGTGTCCTGCAGAGTCAGCCTTGTCATCTAAATAAAATAAATTAAATAGCATGAGGCTTAATGCATGTCCCTGAGGCATTTCACTGGGTACTTCTCCTCAGAGGTTTATTATCTTCTGTTTATGGTCCTTCAGCCAATTTTTGTTCTGCCTGAAAATCAATCTGAATTCAGTAAAAGGCTAGCAGTACATTCATTTACATTCCTGACGTCTACTGATTCTGTAATTCGGTAACAAAAAAGCAGTCACAGTTGCTTAATCTACTAACTTAGTGTTAAGATGATCTAATGAGAACAAAAGCATTTATGGAAGTGCAAATTAATGGATACAATGGATTTCATTTCAAACGTTACATAATGACCTAGAAAACACAGCGCCTTTCACTGAATGGTACGTCCCTATTGGAGGAAAAATTTCAAATGGCTAAAATCTCATGTTGGCACCAAGGAGCTGGATTTTCAAAAGGGTTTAAGTTATTGAGTGTTCAATGCTGTTGAACCTTAGGCCGTCAGTCTGAATGCACACTTAAAAACCTGGTCATGAGTTCCCTTGAAAGTCTAGCTTTTATTGTACAAGATGTTTGAATTAAGGTATTCACCTTTCCTTGCTGAATGAGAATATATGTTCTGTGGTTTTGAAGAGGGACCAAAGGGAAAGTTACTTCCAAAAATAGTCTGTGCTTGTGCAGCCTTTAAAAATGAAAAATAGATCTTTAAAGAGTAATGGTTAACAATGTGCCCTCATTACTCATGTTTAAATTGCTTTTCTTGGCACGAAACATTTCTATGCTGGAGCCTCTATTCTCTAGCTGGAGAGAATCCAGCAGTTTAAATCTCTGATCAAACTCACAAAACTCTTCACAATTACTCTATCTTTGGTGGTAAAATGAAACCCTCAAAATATGTTAATAAAAATCTTCAAACACACACTTTTGTATCCCTAAGCCAGACACAAGCCTCTAATGGGGATCTTCTGCTACAAATATTCAACAAGTGTTTGGAATACTCAAATGTAGAATATGACAGTGTTAAAAAGCAGATCTCAGTCCTCTCAGCTAAAGATCATATTCCTGAATGTTTTTCACATTATTCACTAGCTTCTAATAACAAGTGTGATTCCTTTGGGAGCAGAGCTTGATGACATACTATTTAACTTTTTCCTCAATAAAAGTCAGTTGTATCTTGATCTTACGGAAGAATGTGAGGATCCATCCTAGTTCCTGACACAAGAGGTGGAGCAGAGATGCCTCTGTAGTAAACACACCTCTATTGAGCAAGAAGGTAGGAAGAAGCACAAGTAAAAGAAGCAGAGGTTCTTACCTTACCAAGATACTTCTAGCAATGTTTACTGTATCACGAAAAAGATATAGTATTTAAATCACCGTTTCATACTGCCTGGTTGACATGGCACCTGAGGAAGACTTGAGAAACAATCACAGGTTATGGCAGTTGGTGTGCTCTCGCTTTCTCAGGATTGAATTTAAAGACGAAAGGTGCACCTATAGCATCTGAGGCAGACAGTTGTCAACAGAGCTTCTCAGATCCATTCTTATTGACTCCATAGCTTCCAAAAAGGAAACTCACATCTAGCTTTCTCAGGACATGTGTCTTAGAGGATTTGACACTGTAGACATACCCTATTTATTCTGTCCTGAAAAGTATCTGTTCTCATCAGCTGTTTTGGGGAGGACAGCCTGTACAATCACTACCAGGCAAAGCTGATCAGAGATTTTCGTGTTTTTTACCTATTCAGCTTTTCATATTTTTTGCTTCCTTTCTCCCTACCCCCTTTCCCTGCATCCACTCTCTCTTTCTTTTTCCCTCCAAGAAAATAGAATTTTTTTTAAAACCTCAAAATTTTCTGCTTAGTTTGATCTTTTTTCCCTTCCTGGCTTTTTGGTTTGACCACAAAACCAGACAACCCATTATTCACCCAGGTCTACTAATGAGCTCCTTTCTCAGAGTTTTTGTACACTGCATAATGAAGAACATCTGCATCTTGTGTATGACTTGACATTTCCCTGCCTATTCACCAATGGCCTTTTTCTCTTTTCTTTCAATGACTGAATTAACACTGCAATACTACTAAGGCAATGTATGGGAAAGGAAAGTGGCAGAATCTCCAGAACATTCTATTCTTATCACCTTCCCTTAATATCTCAGTAGAATTAACCAATTCATATGGTAATCATTTCCTTCTAATCAATGGTTCATATGTAACCTTGCTTATTCACTCCTACTTATTCCTATTTGCCAAGAAAGCTGAATAAGACTACTGGGGGTATGCGTCTTTCATGATATTGAGAACAGATTAATAACGCTGACAGCATGCTAACAAAAAGATGTTTTTCATTAGTTAACACTTATAAATAATCTGTTAAAAGTTACAGAGTGCTTAATGTATGCCTTAATAAACAGCTATTACATGGACCAGCCAACCAATAAATTGCTTGTAACTATAAAAGCTTTTCTGATGTGCTTAAAGTACTTCTCAACCTTGCTGAAAATAAAAGGCCACCTACTATCCTGAAAAAAATGCTGACTGCCTAGTCCTGTAAAAATGGACTATTTTGTGCATCTCTGCCACAATGTGTTTCATATTAATTTATTATATTTTATTATTCACATTAACAAATCTCTTTTTATTTTGCCATGATGGTTTGGTCATGTGCATAGGACAGTTTAGGAGACCATTTTTTTTGGAAGAGAGAGAGACCATTTTGCAGGCTACCTTGTGATGTCTGGCAAACCATCAGTGATCCAGGTTGAGGCACAGTGATGTATGGTACACACTGCGCATGTAAGGTGCTATTAGCAGTTTCTTTATTAACTCTTACTGGAAGTGTATTCATGGACATAGATTGCAGTCATTAACATTATTGAACAGCTGCATACACACACACATGTGCATGCAGACACAGTTTCTATTTCCTAAGAAACCATATGGTTTTAATTTAACACTAGTTCAACTATGGAGTTTCAGTAGGGCATCTAATGAAGAATGAAAAATCTGTATGTAAAATTTGAAAAAAGGCAGAAAAGCTTGTCTTCTGGTGGGTAAGGCCCACATTCAGTTTCCTGATGTCCTTGCTATGTCAGTGAGATCCAGTGAATGTTACTTAATTGCCATATATTGACAAAATATTGTAGGAACAGTTATAGTGCTGTGCAGACAATACTTTGGGAAGATTGACGTATTTATAAAATCCCTATGAGCTCATGGCCTTCCATTTATCACAGTGTCTCTATAGCAGAGTATACAAAAGAAAGCTGAAGCTGTTTTCTTTGTTACTTGTCTCTTATCTCAAAATCTGCATTTGCTCTGTCTGCATTCCAAGATTCCACAATGTAATCTGGGCTGATCCCAAGACCTGAACTGGATTCTCCATGAGGTCCATCCACTACCACAGTTTTGTTTTTCCTAGTCCCAAGATAAATACTTCCTTATGGAATCACCTGAAAAATATATATTTTTAAAGGGATATTCATATATGATTATTTTACATTTTCTATGGAAAATGCATGAAGTAGTTTATGTTCTTTATAATGGGTATACCAGCAAAATGACTTATGAAAATGTAGTCCTATGTCAGTTAAATTCATTGGGAATAAATTACAGGAAAACATAAATAAAAACATTACACCTCATTTGAAAGATCCCTTGTCCAAACTAAACACACCTGCCAAATCTTTAGAAAGATGAAAAGAAGTACTGCATTCAGTATTAGTAAAATTTTGAGCCTTATAACACTTTGAACTAGTTATGTATTTTCCATTTTCTAGAAATGGGATGCAACCTAGGAGATTAAGCAGTTAGATTTTAATTTCTTTTAAAGCACCGGAGAAATTCAGCTGAGATCTTTGCATAGAATTAGTACCAAAGTTGTCATGAACCAGAGCCTAAGCAATATTCACGTAATTGTCTTTACACAGCAGATTTTATAAAATGTAGAATTTATGTGGCCAAAGTGGTGAATTTATCTTTCAACTATCTTTTATAATATTCAGAAATGGTTACAGTGATTCTTAGTAATCAATATTCTCAGCAAATGTTGTGTTTTAATCAGCAAAACTACATACTAGGTGGTTGAAGGTAATACACATGATGATTAACAATAAGAATGCGTTGATAATGTCAATAACTCCAGAGCCAGGATAAAGTTAGGCATGAGTAAACATCTTTGAAGATAATGTGTGAACCTCTGACCTAGGTGCTTGGAACAGAGGAAGCTGTTTCTCCTCTAGTGTACCAAGATAATCGTGCTTAGAGACTAAAGACTACACAGTCTTAAGTCTGCATTAGCTGTATTCTTACAGGAAATGGTTTAACTAATGGTGTAGCATGTGTGAAATATATTTTCAATATAAACAGAAGTAGTTTTCTCTTCATTTCTCTAACCAATTAAAATTCTAACATTATAAATACACAATACATATTTGAACCAAGACAAATATCTCAGTCTTCAGCAGACTACAGTGAAATTAACTGCAACAATGCCTTCTCAAACTTGGACAGGTTTCCTAAAATAAATTCACCTTCAGTATCCCTGTTTGCACTTCCCCATATTGTTCCCTGCTTAATTAGACACTAGCCACAATTTGTTTCATGCTTTTAATCTTGATATTTTTCACATTGCTTTAGCTAGCTTGGACTGATTGCTCAGCTAAACATGTAAGATGATAATTAGTTTAACAGCATGTTAGATTTATAGAGCAGTTCAACGGCGACTCATTATTGGCTACACTAATCACATAGCACACACTAACATAATTATGGTAGACATACTGGAGTAAATATGAAATATAATATTTGTCAACCGAATGGTTGGCATAGCATTACCTGACCCAAGAATCAAAAATAAAGTTCCTTTGATATGAGCTTTTCTTAGGAGGGAAATTTGGGGTCTCTGTCAGCGGACAGAGTAGTTCTAGCAGGAACAGTCCTTGCCCTCCTCACCCTCCCAGCTGCCGTCTTTCTTACGGGGCACCTGGATCCTTCAGCCTGGGCAGTCCCTGTGCTACTCCCACACCTGCACACTCAACCACTGCGCTGGGGACGGGGGTATTCATCAGTTATAGTGCATCACACACCACAGGTCTGACTCTTGGCAAAGAAAGATAACCTAGTGGCTGAGATACTGGGTCCAGAAGATTTCCTTTTCTTTTCCTTGATTGACAGTGCTTTATTTCAATCCTTAAATTTGTAATGCTTCAGCTTCCCCTTTGTAAAGTGAGGGTAATGATCTTCCTTTTGTCTATCTAGACAATAAACTTTTTGGAACAGACAGTTTGTTTTACCATGTACACAAGAAGGCCCCGAACACAAGACACGCTAATATTTTAAGTTAGAATAAGTAACTCTGATTACACATAGGGAAAAAGTTAAACAAATCTGTCATCTTATGAAAAAGGCTGGTTCTGCAGCTGCTGGGCACTTCTGGTTAAAGCCAATTCTACTCTGGGAAAGAAGCTTGGTTTTCTAATCCTTACCTCTTTCCTTTCTCAAGAGTCCCACAACTCATCTTTCTCCTCCTTCTCACACTCCTTTTGCACTCCAGTGCTCCAAAGGCTGACAGCAGGGATACATTTCCCACCATCATGTTTAATCCTGCGTAAATACCCGTCTAGACAGAAACTGTGAGCGAAAACGCGTTTCAAATGATTTGCTAGATACCCTGAACAACACCGCACGGAAGAGCAGTGCCCCTGATATTGCACACTAACCCCAGCGCCACTAACTCGCGGTGCTCCGCGGGGGACTCGGCGGCCTCGCCTCCAGGGCCGCTCCGCGGGCAGCTTCAGCACCGGGCGCGGCGGACAGC
>NW_020799113.1:4320793-4324259 GCF_003259725.1 Athene cunicularia
CGAGCCGGGGCCCGGGGCGCTGCCTGCCAGCCGGAGCCGTCCCGGCGCCCAGCCCCTCAGCGCTTCGGCACGGCCACGTCGCTATGGCGGGTGACCTCCGGGGACAAGGAAATGATCTCCCCCGCGAAATATTAAAAAAAAAAAAAACAAAAAAAAACCAGCAGGTAGGCGGTGCGTGCTGTCTGCGTGCGTGGGGGCAGCGCGAATGCAGCATGGAAACAGCTCCTCCAGCCCGCAGCGGCTTCGCCCGAAAACTGCCCTTGCTCTTGCCCACCCGCAGCTCCCCCTGAGCCTCAGCAGAGCAGGCAGGGGAGCCGCTCTCACGGGGATTTCTGAGCAGGGACTGTCGAGGGCGAGCGGCGATGTAGCGGATGGCATCGGTATTTAGGGCAGCCAGCACTCATGGGCGCTGCTACGCTGGAAGACAAAACCTCTTGCTGCTGAGATACCCCCTTGGCCCCTTGAGGATTCACGCCTCTTTGGGCCCGGAAAATCATAGGGAAAATAGCAAGGTTTTGTCTGCTCCTTTCCTCTTGAGCTGATGTCTGCATTTACCAGTTTAAACACCTCCAGAAATGAAAGCAGGGTGATAACCAGTAACAATAGAAGAGGAATGACAAGTTCCTGTTTTGACCCAAAGTCTGTTGAAGTAAATTGAAGAACAGTCTTTTTCCTTCAGTAGTTTGCAAATCAGGCCTTTGCACTCTGAAGAGACTGAAGGATTTCTCTAGTGAATACATCTCCAAAGCAAACAATGCTAAGACCTAGCTCTGCTTCTGTGTTTACCTCACTGGGAAGAAAAAATTCACTGTTCTTGAAGGAGGAATAAATATTTTCATTTACAGTTGAGTTTTCTAAAGAAGCAAAAGGACCTGGAAACACCATCTTTTGAACAGCTATCTTGTGCAAAAACACTTGACAATGCTTGCCTTAAAGCAGATTATACTTCAGCATTTCTGTAATAAGAGTTTGGGATAATCTAGTTGAAACCCCCTTGATTTCAAAAGGAGCCTTTCTATTCACTTGAAAGAACTTTGGGTCATGCCCTAATAATGCAACATTAGGAGGTTTCTGCTCCATTTTCCCTATGGATGTATGTTACAAAATGAATTACCATTACATGGGTAAATAATGTAGTACTTTAGGAGAATAAAGAGAAATGTCACTGTGCTACTGAGAAGGTTGAGTATCCCTGGAAAAACTATTTTTCATTATATTTGTTTAAATTAGAGAGAGGTGATTTTAATTTCAAAGGGTTTATTAATTACTAGCAGCTCTCATAGCTGTGTTATAGTACAGGGAAAAGACAGCTCATTTAAAAGTACATCATTTACTTTAACAACTAAACCATATTTAGAGTCTTGTCCCCGCTGCATGCTGCTGTTCTTTTTAACTGCACCTATACTCATCTTTGGATATCCTGATAGAAGGGATCTATGTGGGATTTTCCACATTGCTTCTGCATAAGCATAGAAGAATAAAACATGGTGCTTTAGTACTTGTATCATGTTCCCATGTTTTAGGTCTGAATATATCTATCTTATAGGCAGCCTGTCTAATTCAATGTGCTGTCTGCAGGCACCTGGCCATACTGTATCAGTAACAGAATTTATTCACTACCAAAAAGGTTTTAAAACTTCTTTTCTACTTAGTTGACTGCAAGGATGAGCCAAAGTAGTACTCTGAATGTCATAGGGTGATTTCTCAAGAAAAAAAACACAAATGTTACAAGTCTGCTCAAACTAGATTATTTACTTTCACATCCCTGTACTATAAATTCTCCTTTTCCACACAGGCAATGCAAAGAAACAACACCCTACATGCACCCCAGCCTCTGGTCTATTCCTGCCCAGCAAGTGAGAGTTTGGCCATCTGTACCCTCATCTCAGGTGCTGCTGAGCCTATATCTTTAAAACCTCTTTTCTCTGAGCCTATATCTTTAAAACCTCTCAAGCCATTCCCTCCTCCCTATAACTCGGCTGGGGGGAGGAATGGTGTATCAAGGCCATCACTCCAGGGAAGTTATCTCTTGTTTAGACTGCACTAAGTGAGATTGGTGTAATATTTATCAGAGCAATAAACTGTTTCTAAAATACCCATGTTTTAGTTTCCAAGATCTATTCCAAGATCTGCTTTATCCTCTAAAGGGATCCACAATATGGAATTTAACAAGAAAAAAAAAATCTATGGAGGCTTTGTAGAAGAGAGTCTATAAAAAACCTTCTATATAGTAAATAGAAAATCGATAAAGAAGGTAATATTTCCAAACTTTGAGGAGTAATTGCAGGTCACAGAGGGGAAGAAATAAATGGAAGGCCATGAGCTCATAGGGATTTTATAAATACGTCAATCTTCCCAAAGTATTGTCTGCACAGCACTATAACTGTTCCTACAATATTTTGTCAATATATGGCAATTAAGTAACATTCACTGGATCTCACTGACATAGCAAGGACATCAGGAAACTGAATGTGGGCCTTACCCACCAGAAGACAAGCTTTTCTGCCTTTTTTCAAATTTTACATACAGATTTTTCATTCTTCATTAGATGCCCTACTGAAACTCCATAGTTGAACTAGTGTTAAATTAAAACCATATGGTTTCTTAGGAAATAGAAACTGTGTCTGCATGCACATGTGTGTGTGTATGCAGCTGTTCAATAATGTTAATGACTGCAATCTATGTCCATGAATACACTTCCAGTAAGAGTTAATAAAGAAACTGCTAATAGCACCTTACATGCGCAGTGTGTACCATACATCACTGTGCCTCAACCTGGATCACTGATGGTTTGCCAGACATCACAAGGTAGCCTGCAAAATGGTCTCTCTCTCTTCCAAAAAAAATGGTCTCCTAAACTGTCCTATGCACATGACCAAACCATCATGGCAAAATAAAAAGAGATTTGTTAATGTGAATAATAAAATATAATAAATTAATATGAAACACATTGTGGCAGAGATGCACAAAATAGTCCATTTTTACAGGACTAGGCAGTCAGCATTTTTTTCAGGATAGTAGGTGGCCTTTTATTTTCAGCAAGGTTGAGAAGTACTTTAAGCACATCAGAAAAGCTTTTATAGTTACAAGCAATTTATTGGTTGGCTGGTCCATGTAATAGCTGTTTATTAAGGCATACATTAAGCACTCTGTAACTTTTAACAGATTATTTATAAGTGTTAACTAATGAAAAACATCTTTTTGTTAGCATGCTGTCAGCGTTATTAATCTGTTCTCAATATCATGAAAGACGCATACCCCCAGTAGTCTTATTCAGCTTTCTTGGCAAATAGGAATAAGTAGGAGTGAATAAGCAAGGTTACATATGAACCATTGATTAGAAGGAAATGATTACCATATGAATTGGTTAATTCTACTGAGATATTAAGGGAAGGTGATAAGAATAGAATGTTCTGGAGATTCTGCCACTTTCCTTTCCCATACATTGCCTTAGTAGTATTGCAGT
>NW_020799113.1:4324309-4398435 GCF_003259725.1 Athene cunicularia
TTTTTTTTTTTTTTTTCCAGAAAATACTGCCAGAACTGTTAAGAGTTTTAGCTAAGTACATCGGCCAAATTCTGCCTCGGTTTGTAAGCAGTCATCCAGCTGTTAGGACAAATATAAACAATCTAAGATTGTGCATCACATTTTTATTTTAAAATGTGATCTTTGACAGTTTACCTGCAAGTTACTGAGTCACCAGTAAGGCTAATCTGATTCATGGCAGATATTCCTTTTTCATGTGTGGATGGTGATCAGTAAGAGGATTTGGGACTCCTTGAAGCAGATTGTTTGCCTCTTTTCCAAAGGTGGAGGGACAAGGTTTATACTAATGAGAAAATTGTCGTGCAGTTCAATGAAACACAGCAAAACCTCTATAGTACTTTTGTTCTGCATAGCACATTTCTCCTCAGAGAGGTTGCAAGGCAGGAAGCTACATGCCTGTGGTGCAAGTAAACAGGCTTCTGGTGTAGAGGTGGTAGCTGTGCATGTAACAACCATCTGTAACCTATGCTCAGTAGCCTCCTGCTCTCAGTGGGCTCCTGCTGAAGACTTAGAGCTCACCTACGTACACATAGGCCTGGGCTGCTGAGCACAGAAAGGCACTTCCAGCTGGGATGCAGAAATTTTATCTGGGATTACATTCCCCCAAACCCCTAGCTTGGAGTCTGGTACAAGAGTATTTTTTCCTTCTATAAACACCCTATAGTGGGAAGCACGCAGCTTTCCTGACAGCCATCAATGTGGCTGGCTTAATCCCAGAAAGCAGTTTAAATTGGAGATTAAGACCAAGAAAGCTGAAATTTGAAACCATTTCCCAAATTTTAATGGACTTCCACATGTTTTAGTTGCCAAACATTTGACTGTTTTCTATTTTTAAAGCTTCTGCTGCTAAAACCCATGGCACATATCAATCCATCAGACAGCCTGTGCCTCAAGCACAGCTGAGAACTTTTCACTGTGACCCAAGCATTCAAGTGGGGATGAGTGCTTGATGTATACTAACAAGCTTGGGCTGATCTTAAATGTGAGCAGAGCCTCCAGTTGAAGTTCTTTGCTCCTACAGAGGAATCCCCCTTGCTCACTGCTATTCAAAAGTAAGGTGCTTTGAGGCTGCTTCATGTTGTTCAGATACAGTTGTTATCCTTCAGCAATTACCTAGGTTTAGGCAGTTGCAGTGTGTGATTTAGGCAAATCCTCCATCCCTGTAATATAGCCACAAGTAACTTCAGAACTCCTCTGATCTTACTGGGGTAACATCGGTGCCTCAAAAATGGAGTGCTCCACAAGGTACTAGATGTTGCTGATGGATGGAAGGTGAAGGTTGAATTTTGCACTGCTACTAGGGTGAGTACTCGAGAATAGGTCTGTAAAAGTTGTTTAAAGTACAGACCTAGCTACAGAATCAAACTTCCATGCTCCTAGAAGATTTTCCTTCCCAGGCAGTTAATGTGTATGCCTGAAGACTATGGAAAAGAACATATGGAGAAAAATAAAAGGAAGGAGTAAAGGTCAAGGGAGAAAGGTGAAAAAGGTAAAGATACTAGTAAATAAAAGTACTGTGCTTACATTCCTGTGTGTAAGGCCAGCTTTAGACTTGGTTTTGAATTGTAACTTCCTTCCACTCCAAACTGCTCTACTTTGAGTTTTATACCCCCTCACAAGTTCTCTAATGATGGTCAGGAGCAAATCAGCAAGCCTTCAGCATCGGTGGGAGATGCTCCTGAACACCTCTCAGCTAATACCAGAACTTGCCCTTTGAGAGCAGACCAAAGAGGGGTAACTCTAGTACAGCTAAGCTCTCAGCTGGGTGTTGGTAGTCTTTCTTCTGCTTCAGACTCTCCTTGCTGGCAGGCAGTGTCAGTGGGCTCACTAGGATGATGATCAGCCTGGTTTAACATACACAGGCAGGGCTGAGGTGGTCAAAAAGAAAGAAGGTGAGTTGTAGAAAATTCTGTGAGATGTAGTGCAGCTGAAGGCAGACCAAATGATACTGGGTGTATATCATGTGGAATGAACCTCTTCTAACTACCAGTTCTTATGCCAGAAATAAAGTACTACTAAAACACATCACAAGGCAGAAGCAAAGAGATGTGAACGCCGCAAGGGGCAACCTCTTGCTCTAACAAGAAATGAGTTGCCACGGGACAGAGCAGAGAGTGGTGACCTAACCCTGTGTCACCCTGTATGGTTACCTGACTGTGAACATCTTCTGTTATCGAGACATAAAGCCTGGGGAGGGAACTCGCTCACCTAGGTGCTCCCAGCCAGCTTTGTGTTCCCTTAGGGCAGGAAGATGGAAGAATGAGATGTCTGTGTGAGACAAAGGAGACGAGAAATCTGTGAACATGTCAGGTGCAAGGTAGGAGGACAAATATAAGTATGAAATAAGTGTGGAGAAAAATAACATTATTTAACCTGCTGTGGTGCTGCAAAACAAGGAGTGGTTTTAGGGCTTTTTTATGTTGTCGTATCATATATTCAGGGCACCATTCCCAAGGTTTTTATCACACTGACTGCTTGGCCTGTCAAGATAGAGTCCATGAAAAGTTAAGAATTAAAGAAAAAAAATTTCTTTTTTTTTTCCTAAAATAAAAATTTCCTAATACCAGGTATAAAAAATAACAAGAATGTAGGTTTACCAGCTGAGTGTTAAGTACTTTTGAAAATTAGTATATAAAGTCTTTTAAAAAAATATATCTATTTTTTTGCAAAGATGCTAGTAGATGTTTGGGCTTGTTACACTGAACCTTTTCCCTTTATCAAGCAACTAGAAGCAGTATTTGTTACAGTAATCGCATGTGAATGGCACCTCAAACTTTGTAAACCCTGCGTTCTCCTGTTAGACCACTAGGTGTGAGTGTTGGTGCTTTTTCTGTTGGTTTGGCAGTAATGTGTATAAAAGTTGCTATCGTGTGTCCTGTTGAATTCCCAGTCACCAAGCAATTCCCAGCTGCACCCCGATGACTATGCAGTGTGCAGATGGGAAATCACGAAGTGATACAGCACCCCTCTGCAGCACAGAAAACCCAGCTGCACGCAGAACTCCAGCTCTTGTCTCCCTTTTGCCAGCTGTCCTGGGGAGCAGGGGTCCCTGGTGCACAGGTTTGTGTGACTTTTGAAGATATGAGGAACCCAGAGTTGGAACTTGGAGGGAAAAACGTCACTGGGAGACCTCAGAGGATTTCAGAAACTAATTGCATGAAACTGGTGTGAAGGGAGCCTAATCCTGAATGGCAAAGATGGGCAATACCACATTTACCAGGAGAGAGGGAAAGTAGGGAGTGAAGGTCTGGGGACAAGAGCTGGTGCAGCAGCAGGTCAGAGCAGGCCCATAAACCAGCAGATACTCATCTTTACTCTGAGCTCACTTCAGTCTGGCACGTTCAGTCCTTGAGAGGAAAGACAGTGGCAGTTAATTTGACAGGACAAAGTTTGTCTCCCTGCTGTGTTTCTGCTTTGTTTCCTGTCTGTCTTGCCCTCATTGCTGGCATTTCTGGAGGAGTTTATCCCCTACCATCTCCTCTCCAACTCTATCCACCTGAGTTTTCCTCCATCATTTTTTCTGTTTGCTTTACGTCACTTTGTTATTTCCCAAGTAAGCATTCTGCTGGGACTCTTCAAATTAATTACTGATTTCTCTATGGTGAGTTCTGACTTTTTGCAGTAAATCATCGGTAAACAAATAGTTATTTCTGTCTATGGTATCTGTATCTGGTTGACAAATGTCCACAGATGAGATTTATAAGTGTTTCGATTCCTGTGCACAACTTCAGAAGCTTGGCTGAAATAGACTGAATAGGACATAAACTTATGAGCTACTGAAAGGCAAACAAGTTCTGGAATTTGTGGTTAATTTTTAATTTGATTCTAGCTGTAGAGATATGCTGAGATACTGACCTATTTCAGACAAGGCAGAGCTAAAGAAGCCATGCAAAATTATTGCAGACTTTCAATCATGTTAAAATGTAGGTAAAAGGAATATTGATCCCAACCTTAGCAAAGGTTGGTGTATTTTGAAAGAAAATTGAAGATATTTGGGGACTTTTTGCTCCTTTATTTGAACTCAGGAGCTAAGTGAAAGAATTCAGAATCAGGCCTATTTTACAAATATATTGTTACGAAATGAAATTATTTATGACACATTAGTGATGTGTTGAACTGTTGCATCTCATGTAGCATTTAGGCATGCAGGGATCCAAATTTTGTCCTGTGATATGTAGGTACCCTAGTAAAAAAAAAAAAAAAAAAGTATAGTATAATGTGCCCAAAGACAGTATCCTTTTTGAACCCTCAAGAAAAGTTCTAGGAAAAAGTGGTCTTCACATGGATGCATAAGCTGTGAAAAATATTACTAGAGTTAAATACCAGTAATCACAGATTTATTGCATAATTTAAGAAAATCTTGCACAACTAAAAGATAAAAAGTAGGAATTAGCCTCCAAGCAGCAATATATTTAAATATTTAAATGAAATTCCTTTATACAAGAGAGAAACTGCAATTTATAACATAAAGGCAAATCTATTGTGAGGTTAAGAACAGCAAAAAATAACAAGCACATTTTACTTTTACAAATGTCAGGTGTTGAATCAGCCAAATGAGCTGCAGTTTGGCCCCACTCTTTTGTGCCTTTTGGCTGTGCTGCCTGCCATGTAGAGAGGCGAGTGAGCAGAGATGTTGTGCTCAGAAAGGGGATCCTTCCTCTCTAGTTGTGTTTTCAGGCAGTGTTATGTCTGAATTATAAAGCCTCTTTCTGATCCTGCAGGAGAGAAGGCTTTTGCGCATCTTATGAAAGCATTACATGGTAGAGGTATGATGTAGTCCCAGGCTGGTTTCTTCAGTGGGAATGTTCCACATGACATCATCTAATATTTAACCATAATTGAGACATTTAGAAGCAAACACGTTTAGACTAACTGATGTTTTAGAACAGCTACTTTCCCCATTTTCTAGCAGCGTGTCACTTTTAACTCCATGCAGTTTAAAAATTAACAGATTTTTCTGTTTCATTTGGCTTTCTTAACACATAAGTAAAACTCCTGGTCACAGATTCACCCTGTTAAACTCTACAAGGATGTTGGTCATTTTTCACAGGAGCTCACATAATCCCAGAGTCCCTCTTAAACACTGGAACTGAAAGGATCCATACACCTTATTGGCACATGTCACGAAACAGCCATCTTTTGTAAACTTTCAATAAATTCACTAGAGTTCTGAGTTCAAGTAAATACTATCCTTCCATGGAAATACAAAGCATAGAAATAGCAGGTGAATTCCAGCAACCCGAACATCAGGCTGAAATTATATGCTCAAATATGACACAGTGTAGCTCAAAACTTAATATATATACCTGTACATAATGAGAGCACTTACTAAACATAACACTTTTAGCATCTGAATAGAAAATAAATTAATAGAGAAAACCTTGTGTTTCAGGAGAGAGTGAGTACAATGCAGGAGATGGAGATTTTTAACTTGCCACTGTCTAAGTGGGAGCGGTTACTAACAAGCAAACCTTCACGTTAATAACCTGAAACATGGTTATTTGTATATGTAATTACGGGATCAGAAATTCACAAATATATCTTTTGGCAGTACGGCAGACTTCATCCACCCACTTGCCTTGTGATGACTGCGAAAAAAAGACACAGTTTTCACGCTTCCCCCCATTCGGTTGGGCACGATCCCAGTTGAAGTACTGTAGAGCCATGCCATTGACATCAACAAATTTCCCTTCGTTTATCATATCAGTGACTCCCAACCAAAACTCAGACACTCTAGGCATACTTTTCTTGGCATAATCTTGAAGAGTGTTTGTTTCATCACTATTCCTTGGGATAGCCAGTGTCCCTCCCTTGGCTATGCAGTCTTCATGGGCTTCATGAAAATGTTTGGTGCCTTCTGATAATAGGTAGCACTTCTTATGGGCCTTTGTCCCACGAAGACAGACTGTGAATAGATATTGGTTTGCATGTTAGTAAAAGCTTGGGCTATAGCTTTGAATAACATTTCCTAAAATTATAATTTTCTGAAAGTATGATGGAATTAAGCAGACAAGTCTCTCGGCAAGTGAAAGGCTCTTGCCTCCACAGAGTGGGCCTAAAAGTAGCAGTAAGATCAGACTTCCCTGCTATTCCTCCTGTCCATGTAGGACCTTGTACACAGCCACTGTGTTAGCATGCCTTTGGGAAGTCCGAACAGCCTGCTCACAGGCACTCTGCAAAGCACCTTGGACTACAGGAGATAGCCAAAAGCACAGCATGCTCTTAGAGCTGCTCCAGAGAAGAGGCACTTAAGGGGAAGGACAGACATAGTTGTGATCTTAACACCATAAAAGGTTTTTGAGAATCTTTCCTGTGTTTATGCTGATAAACCTCAGGCATGATCTTGAGCCTCAGATTCCCTCCAGCAGTGTAATTCTCTCAAGTGTTTTTTTATTTTATTTTCCTGTTTCAGAACACTAAAATATAACCCAGGCCTGTTGTCAGTGTAGTTTATATCTTTCAGCAAATAGTTCTGCTTTCACACATTTTTACCTATTTATTTCATCAGTCTTAAAACTGATGGAATGGATGAGGTATGGATGTTTGTATTGTTGGCAGATGCGAGCTGGTCATCAGGAAATCTGTACTTGGCTTTATAGTAAAGAGACAGATCTAAAGGTCTTTTCATACTTACGATATTTAAGTGCCAAATAAAAGTTCTATGCGTTAACTAAGCCTAGTTCCTAGCAAACAAAGGCAGGACAGAAAAGTGTTGTTTTAAATGTGTCCTGCTCACCAGAAAAGTATTGATTTGAAATTCATAATGCAGATCTCTGGATAACATAAAAGAGTATTTCCGTCCTTGGAGGAGTACATATTCGCCTCTTTAGTTCTTTGTTTCTGGTCTTTTCAGTGAAGTCTAATCCTTCAAACTCTAAATTCAAACGAGATAAACTGTCTTAAATCTATAAACGCTGTGTAAAAGTGTACACTTATTACTGAGCTTGCATGACAATCTGGACCAAATAATCTAAACATTTGCATTTATAAATCTGTTTGCTTTTAGTTCTACTGGAACATATTGGGGAAGTCTTGATGTAAAGTCCAAATGTACTAGAACATTAATTTGGCATATGCTCTGTGACTGGAATTGCCTTGCAGAACCGCTGTCAGAGTTCTTCCAGCCATAGGCAGGCTTGCAGGAATGAATCCTTAAACTTTGCTTTCCAGCTCTCCTACTGCAGATATGTGAAAATAGATTCTCCCAAGAAAAATACTTGAAAGAGAACCCTCCTTGAAGGAGTGTTCCTTCTAAGCTGAGGAAGGTAGCAAAGGCCTTGAATAAATTCCTGTAATAATTATTTTTAGAATCCTGCATGTGACTACTTCCAGATTATTTCATTTATTGCTTAAACTCATCTTGTACTTAGAAATTAGAAATATGTTGTGAAATAATATGAACATCTTCTGTCCTGATGTTTTCTATAATCTGTTTCTAATTCCTCTTGTCTGTTCTTGTAAAAAAAGTAATTATGTATCTGGTCAACAGGATATGGAAATCCACTTTGGCTCATATCCTGTATGTCTCAGGTTTTTAATATTTCCATTTGTAGTATTCATTGCATTCCTTAGCTGCGTTTTGAGGGTCATCAATTTATATTAGGGCTTATCCTTCAATCCTTTCCAATGGCTAATGGCCAGAGAAAAGTACTGAACATTCTTTAACAAATTTATAGTAATAGAAGGCATCAGAAAGACCTTATCTACTTCTGCAAGGATGCAGTAATGATGGAGACCAGCCCTATTTAGAGAGAAAGTATTTGCTGCTAAATGGTGTGCGGCAACATTTCAGTGTGCAGAAAGGAGACCTAGGAAATTCAAGCAAAAGAAGAAATCAGATAGTGATGTGTGTCTTAGAAATGTCCGTATGCTAAAAAAGCAGCTCCTTTTTCAAGTATCATAAGGCCATTAATAAACACAGCCAGAGCTAGACGGGTGGTAGATTTCTTTTTGCCAAATTTGGTTTCTAGTTGAACAGTGTAGGTTCTGAATTTAGAATATAGCTCAAAATAAGTTTTGAGGATAGAAGATCTCTTGACTCTGGTTTCATTTCTAAGCCACTTCATGCTTACTCTCAAGCTCCTTCTGGAAGCAATACAAGTGCTTTTAAACAAGAGTTACTTGTCTAGCACAGGCTCCCTCTTTTAAGAAACTTCTAAAGTCTTATAAGAAATTTAAAATAAAAATATTTTGTAAAGCTCAAAAAGCTCTATATAACCCAAGATGTAAAACAGGACAACCTAGATATTACCATCCCTAAGGAAAATATGTTCTGTTTCATGTGAATGATGTAATTTCCTCTGTAGTGTTCTCCTGTACATGTTTAAATGCCAACAGTCAACAGCTGCGGAAAAGCACAACTGTCTAGTAGGTGCATGTGTATTTACCCTTCTTATTTTGTTTGGAAATTTCCATCTGGCTATTTAAATACTTAAAGGACTTTGCACATTGATATGGGATATTTCTGAACTCACAGTGGGGATTACTTTCAAGTTTTATGGCAACATTCACATTTGAATGTCACAAACTGCACACTTTGAAAAGGCTCAGTCCTTTTAGCTTCCTTTTAGGGGTATTCTCAGCCTTTTCCATGAATATTTTTGCCTTGACAGTTAGCCCATGTTCATATCAAAGGTGGGGACCTAACACATTGCCCATCTAAACTCTCAAAGCCAGCAATCCTCATTGTGTTGCCTTTGATTATACCTAAAATCACAGCTTGGGGTGTGTATAGTAAAGACAAAAGTAGCTCTTGTTCCAGACTAATTATTGCTCTTAGTGAAGAATTGTCACTTGTATGCCATAAGTTCAGACTTGATTTTACTTGAGTACTTTTTTCAACATTTGTCTCACCATTACAGCTCTGGCATACCATGCTCTTAGAGTTGTATTTCTCAGTCACAAACCCTCATTAAAGAGAAGGATGGGAGTGAAGGAGAGAGGAAAGGCAGTAATAACTTTTGGAAACCATTGACCAGTGTAAGCTGCTTTACCTGTCTGAAGTGCTTGCATTTCTTTCAGAGCATTTACTTCTCGCCACAATTTGTCAATCTGGGTCTTTAAGTCATCTTTTTCTTAAATAAAAGGAACACAGAGAAATGAACAGATATGCATGCAAAAGAAAAATTACTTTTAAAATTGCACGTTAAAAGCTGTTTCAAAATATCGTGTGTTTCTGCATTGCTGAGATATGTTTTCATTTCCTTTGAGGATTTTTCCTTAGTGAAAGGATTCCTGTAGGGTTCCTATGAAAAAACAGGAGGCACCGACCTTTACCTTTCACACTCATGGTTTAAATCTCATTTCCAGTTGGACTGTGTCCTAGTAACAGTTTGAAAACCATGGATTGTTACAGCTAATTGTTATTTAGCATGCCAGTATCTAATTTACAGCAAAATTTGCCTATTTACTTTTGAAACTGTACACCATGGTGTGTATATATATATGACATACAAATAATAGCAGGACACAAGTTGTGTTTATTCAAATAAATGTTATTTCTGTGAGCTTGACAGTTTCTCACAACTCTTGTTTTAGCACAGTGAGGAACAACTAATATAATCAACTTCACAGTCTGAATGTATGCAAATAATCTTGCTGAGCTGCAATTTCCCCTCCCCAGGAGGAGCCTTCCCCTCAGTCACTACAGAGAGGGCCTGGTGACTCGAGTCACACAAATTCAGTCTGAAACACCATTTTGTAGCACTTACAAAAGCATGAAGAAGGTGATGGGAAAAGAAAAGAAGTGAAATTGTACATAACTCCATTCTCATGGTCTCTTTTCCATTCTTTTTTCTTAATGAATGTAATATTCCACCACCATCAAACAACTAGCAGTCATGTTTCCATTGCACAAGATGACAATTTGATTGCAGCAGTAACCAGACCTTCCAGAAGCCACAGTAATGAACACGAGGAATAAATAAGCTCTTTCACATGTAGCAGAACTAACAAAACCACAGATCCTGCAGAGCTGTATGACATCACCTAATTTTCCAGCTGCACCCCAGAAATCTCATTGCTTCTCTGTATTCCCTACTGCCTGTGGGGACATCCCCAGCTGTCCTTCGTGACTCCCTGCTTCCCCAAGGCAGGACTCCTAGTTCCTCAATCCATGCTCCTCCCTGTGACTCCCAGTTCACAGTAGCCCCCTCATGTCCCCATCTGCTTCAAAAGAGGCAAAATCCAGAACAAACTGAGCTCCTGGTGCAACCTTTTCATAGTGGGACACTAATGCAGATATGGTTTTTATTTTCTTTTTTTTTTTTTTCTTTCCATCTTCATTCTGAATTTTATAAAATATGGAAAATGTATCTTCAGGAGCTCCATTTCTCTAATGCAAAGTACACAGATAAATGTGCTGGCAAAACAGATGTATAAGTAGCCGGTCCTTAGGACACTAAGCTAAAAACTATAGAGGTTTAAAAGGAGAAGGAAGTATACATGTTGTACAATGGCTTTATCAGAGCTGCGTCTTTTATATTGACTAGAAGTTTAAATATTTGCCATTAGTGTAACCTTCATCATAACCTCTTTTATTAGAACTAAGTCTTTAAATTAAATACACAGACATTTCCAAACAACATTCAGCAGTCTTTTATTTGCTCTGTAAGCTTTGCTCTGGGATTTTATGCTTTATCTTTTTCTGCTAATTCTTTTTCATGAGTTTGACTTGCCATTTCACAGTACTTGTTACACAGGTAAAGTAATATTCCACAAATATTAGACAGACATTCTGTTAAAATTAGGAAATGGTACAGAAATCTGAACAATAACCCTTGGAGACTGAATATTTTGTTCTGCTCTTTTCCACCATATGTACATGGATTTCCATTCTTCTGATCTTAGTCAGTATAACTATGTAACTAAGAATGATCAGCCAGAGTCCTCTCTCAGCTGTACCTCTGAGTCCTAAATAATGTTGACAGAGATGATAGGCATAACAGAGCAATCTATTTACAACTGTTATACAGCCCTCTTTCCATAACTCATTCTGCCACCTTATTTTTAGCTTTGTTAACTCATATAAAAATATTTTAAAGACAGATATAATATAGACTTAACTGTCCTTTGTTAACAAACATTTGTATAATGTTAGGTTTTGGTTCATGCAGTTATGTAAGTACATAGCAAACTTGCATAGTCTATAAGCTGCTATCCCTCTTCCCAGTTAAAACCCAGTACCTTTCACTCTACGTTTGCTGTGCTTCCTGGCTTTGAATTTGGAAGCGTGGCTGATGGTCTGATCCAGCAGTAGTATGCTTATGAGTAGAAAAATCGTAAGTCCAGTTTGTGCCATGTCTCTTCTAAAGAACTTAACAAGGAGCTTCAAGCGACTCTCTTTAGCAGCTATGAGAGCAAGTCACATAGACACATCTCAGTAGGGGCTGACTGAGGTCAGTTTTATAAAAGTGTCATGATAGGATTGGCTGTACTCCTTGCTTACGAAATGTGTTTAATACTTAAGCTGGCTGTAGCATAAAGCACCCTCTTGTTCTCACATCTCATCTGAAATTCCTGTTTCTGCTTTGGGTTCAGCTGGGACAGGTTGCTTTTACAGAGGCAGTATCAGCACTGAACAGTGCTCTGATTGCCACTAATGAGCGCCGTATCTCCTGTTTTAACTTTGAAACCAAAACGTATGGAAAAGCAGATGGATGCTCAAAAACACCTTGTGCAATGCCAGCCTTAAGGAGGGGTAGCCAAAAGATTTCTTCAAATATAACAGGCTCACCCAGCATGGCTCTGACCCAAGCTGGCTAAGTCATGACAACGGTCACAATCCGACTTACATTAAACCAAAAGAAGAAATTACTCATTCCTGAGTAAATGCAAACATTGCAGCTACACACACACATATATAAACACACACACACACACACACACACACACTAAGATGACATAATGAGGAGTGCATTCATTAAATACCTAATAGATTTGACTGCATTTCTGGTTAAGAACAGTATGAGCTATCAGCAGGGTCTAGTCAGGGGAACAAAACATAGTGATACCCTTCCAAAGGTTCCCAAATCCTGACTGTATGGTCAGAGGAAGAGATGCTGCTCTCAGTAAAGCACAAGATGATCAAAGCAGGACAGGGTCTCTCTGGAGAGCTCTCTGCATTTGGATCTCTTTCATTTGCCCTTGGACTCTGCTGAGTTTTATGGGCTGCCTTTTAATTGGGACTGCTATGGGCATAGAACCTCTCCTCAGTTCTGGTGGACAAATGAAATTGTCACAATAATGCACCCATCCATCCTACTCTTCTTCCCCCCACTGCCGTAAGAGAGGGTTTATTTAAAATGTTGACGCTGAAGCCATCACTGGGTGATGGGTGCTGGCAGGCACAGTTCATGCCCCTCAGAGCTGTTGTTTCAGACATCTCTTTGCTATCTCTGCCTTGATTACATTCTGCTCACATTGGCAGATTTTTTTCAGAACTGTAACAGCAAGAAACATTACTTTTTAAAATGATTACTGAGATTTAGGGATATGCTGTTAGACTATATGAATGCATACTGGCTTTTTCCAACCCCCACATACAGTCTAAAAGCACTTCAGTAATTATAATGTAAACCACACCTACATCATCTGTTTGGATACTTTTGAACAACTAGCCGTGTTCTAATAATCTATACCTCATAAGCATCTATTAATCATTAGTTAATAAACTTTGCATAAATGCAACCTGATATGATAAAATGTAGTTTCAGTGGTCCTGCTTCAAAATATTGAAGTATATTACATTATGTAGGGAAACCTCTGGATCAACAATGCAAAGTCTTCAGTGCTATTACAGAACGTAGCACACCAGAGATGGTTATTACAGGGTCCTACCCACCCAGGACTGTCTAACAAATCCCTCGCACAGCTGTGCACCTCAATACACAGTTAACTGTGGAAAAGGCTATCATTCCAACTAGCACACCAGAAACTGAAACGTGGGCTGTCAGAGAGGAAAACAAGGAGCTTTGCAAGGGTCTAGTTCAAGTTTTAATCTGTCATTTAGAACTCATTCTAAATTCAGGATTGATCCATATTTTATCCCAGTAATACTGGGGCATCGATATAAGTTAATTAAGGGCAGACAGCTGAATCAATAACTGCCTCCAGTTACATTTTCACTTGGTCCCTTCTCAGAGGTTGTGGAATTGTACATGAAGCTGATCCTGAACCACTGCAGCTTTTAGCCTGACATATTAAACTGACGCTAATTTTGGGTTACCTCAGTAAGGGAGCTGTAAACCCCTGGAGCTGTTTCACATGGAGTTTAGCTGTCCCACGGGCTTTTAGAGAGGCAGGAGCAGCAGCTGGGGTCAGCAAGCATTTTAGTCTGCATGTTTAAGGACTCAATACCAGAATGTATTTGTTCCTGCTCCTAGGAACTTGAGTCTTCCAACACAGGCTTTCTTTTCTTCCTGTGAAATAAGTCTGACAGAAAAAGATTTGTACTCTACTGAGGCAAGCACACAACTCACTAGAAAACAGCGGTATAAAGAAAACAGATTTGGTATTCTGAGAGTTCTTGGCCAAAAGCCTGAGTAAAAACCTGTGCTTTTTGGAGTATGTCATGTTACGTCCTTGTAAGAACAGACTGAAATTCTGTTTTGAAAGCTTCAACCCTCTCATTCAGTAGTCTCTTTGAGCATTTTACCAGTCTGCAAGTAGCTCAGCTGGACTTCACTCCTAAATCCTGAATCACAAAGCTGTCCTTGCAGCTGCTGTGAGAGACCACAGGGTATAGGGGCTTGTTTGTCTAGAATTTGTCTAGAGTACCTGACAAATAGATTTCACATGACTTATCCATAGCAACTAGAGAAGAAAGTTTAACTTCTTGTATACAGTGTGTGGGCAAGAGAGTCAGAGAGAAGTCAAAATATGTTGCTGAAAAGATGTAAACTCCCAGTGCTA
Source organism: Athene cunicularia (assembly GCF_003259725.1). Taxonomy (NCBI): domain Eukaryota; kingdom Metazoa; phylum Chordata; class Aves; order Strigiformes; family Strigidae; genus Athene; species Athene cunicularia. Next base: position 4,338,260 of record NW_020799113.1, read on the forward strand.
CTGTGGAAGAAGGAAATTGAACCACATAGGAGGCCTAGAGCCTCACTGAAGTGAGTGCCTGGTCTGTGTATGATCTCGAAACCAGCATTACAGTGTCATTTAGAGTTGTAATTTTTCTTCTACTACCATACTTATAGTAATATAATATATCCCAGAGAGTGATAATACAGCCCTATACACCTATGTGTAGGTGTAATTTTTCCTGGGACAAATGATTCCTCTTTCCATATCAGAATGTGCTATACAAGTATAAATAGTCTCATACCTTTATAGCTGCATCCAGACTAAGATGGGATTGAGCTTTTTTATTTAAACCAGTGTAGTAGAACTTATACGTACAAACAAAATCGTAGTTTCTCTTGAAGTGCTTAGTTCACTTCAAAGCACTCTTGAAGTGCATTGTTTGATAAGAGACATCTTACAGAAGCCATAGCTGCTGTACTGCACAGGCACCTGGTTTTATGGCTCCTGTCTCCCCACCTCATTCCATTTGCTTTCAAACAACTGAACCATTCAGAGCATAAGCATCCTTTGGTAAAAGGTTTATTTCAGTTTCTCCACAGAGGCTTTTCAAGGTAAAAAGACTGTTCCCCTTGGAGACAGTTCTACCTTTATATGCTCCTGTAAACTGGCTCAGAAAAACTCTTCATACAGTTGTTTTTTCCTCTCCATTCTCAGCTGTCACTGGGCTTGTGGAAAAAACATTCAATTGGGCACAGAGTATGAGAAGTCAGTGTGAGATGAGGACTGGACGCTGGGCTGAGATCCTGAAATAGGTCTGGCTGCAGAAGCCATTTCCTGGTGTGTGGACTAAGATCCTATGTAGAGAGATCATGTCCTTTACTTACCTCCTGAGGTGGTAGAGCTACAAATAAAACACTACTTGTAAAAAATATCTTTAAAGAAAATGAATGCTTCAGTCTGTTGAAGAGCAAACTGCTCATGTATTGCTAGTAGACTGGCTATGTTTTACTGAGATCTACAGTCCACTCCATGCTTCATAGCTAATTGAGTTGTGCCATGTTTGACCAAATGGGAAACCAATGGGCTGTATCTGCTACTGAAATCATAGCAAACTCTTTTTTTCCAGCATTTCAGTTGTGAAAAATTCAGCTCAGCATAGGATTTGGAAAAAAGCTTGCATGTGCTTTTGGAAAACCTTGTATGTGTGTTGCCCCTTCGCAGAGCAATCCAAAGAGACAGCATAGCCAACAAAAGTAGATAACACAAAGGTTATTAATAAAAGGTTTATCACCTCCCATGCATCAGTTTTTATAACTGTCTTGGGTGTTAAATGAGATCCATGGGTTGGTTTGCATTTATTTCAATTAAATGTAACAAATGTAGCAAATTCTTGTAGTCATGGATTATGTCGTGCGCTTGGAAAATTACTGTATGCTTGGTTTCTTTAGCCCTGAAAAAAAGTCTTGCAGTCTTCCTTAAGGGTTTGATCTCAGTCCAACCAGGTATGAGGTGGGATTATGGCTGACATCCCAACACCGAAGTTATTTTGGGGAAATTTGTGCAAACAAACCATGTGTTTAGAAAAGGGAAGGGCTAACCTTAGGGTATGTGAAGTTCTGTGAAACTTATTAATGATGTTTTGGGGTTTTGCAGTCAGTTCAGGTTTTCCCTGTCATACTGATCTTGTTTTCAGAAAGGAAATTTTCTGGCTACAAGTGATCTGGTCTATTAGAATCAAAGGAGCTTCCAGGTTTATTGCAAAACCAGGCTGCCCACCAGTGACCTGCACTGAAGGTTACCGAGGGCAGAAATGAGGGCATTCATGTCGTCTTTAGATATGTGATGCTGCTGTCCCAAATGCATGCTTCACCTTGGTGCTGTGGCACTACTAATGGGATTGATCAATAAATGGGCTTCTCAAGGTGGTGTTTTTCCGTTCCAAACGTAGCTGTTTTACCTACAGGTCTGGGGCTTTTACATTCCCGTGCAGTAAATGCAAGCTTCAAATAATGAAGAAATTTGAGATAGAAATACTATATGTGTAATGAAAAGATGAATTAGGGCAGTGTTTTGTGCTTCCAGTATATGTGCTTTTTGTATCTCTTATTTCAGGTCTGTCACAACAGCACCTTGCTGAGAGGAGGGTCAACAATTTGCAAGAGGCAGCAGAAAGACTTGTATTACATCCATCACACATATTTAAGGCAAATATCATTATACTGTGACCAAACTCTCTCACCTGTACTCCTTTCATTCTTTTGTAATGGCAGTGACTATAGAATCTAAGTTGTAAAGCTGAGAAAATACTGCTTATCATAAGTCAGAAGACATGCAGAATTCAGAAAAGATTCACCAAATCTACACGTAGCAATGTTCACAAAGCCATTGAACTCTTTTTTTGGTTACCTCCCCAGTGCCACTTCCTGCAATGTTCAGGTATCTGAAAGGGATGGCACAGTTGCCAAATCCTTTTTACTTCAGGCCTTTATCTGCAAAAATAAGTAGGTGCTGAGTGTTTTGCTGACAGCCATTGCCTATTTCTTTAGGCAGGAAGGACCCCAAAGAAATAGCTATTTATTTAAATATAAATGGCTATGTGAAATGGGCAAAGAGAGCAAATCATAATCCCCCTCAAACCAAAGAGTTTTACACATCAGCTGACCCTGTGTCATCTCTAAAGACAAGAGACTTTGGAAGAAAATTTAAAGCAGTTTCTTTGCAGTCCAGGTGCAAATAGGGTAGTTGAATGGGGTCTTTTAAAATGCTACTTCTGTGGACTTGGCCAGGTTTCCATGTTGGGAATTACTGGCAGCAGCTCAGCTTGTTTAGCCCTTAGGATGTGTGTGGGAACGTGTCTCTTTCTCTTTTGTAAACACAAATTACCTGTTGTGCTAATTTTTCTCCTGTAATGTGTGCTGCCTTTTTTCCTTCCTGGAAATGATCTGAAAACCTCCTAAGCATTTCATTTCTCCCTTTAAATATTTTATTTTTGATCATCACAGTCTCCCTAATATGAAGTCTTCCAGCTTCACATTAACATGATCTTAATAGGTTCTGCTCATCCTTACATGTGCCAGACAAAATGATTTGGACAAAGCCTTGATTTAGTCACTGTGAGGCTCTCCAGACAGTCTGAATTGCACATTCACAGGTTCATAGCAGGTCATACTGCCAGTAGGGCTGGCCAGAGTGAGGATTACCTTTTGGCTTGAGTAGATGTTTGTAGGATTTTCCTATACCAGATGGAAAAATCAGACTTTCTCAGGAATGTGACCATGTCTTCCTTTGGTGTCTCCACTTCACTGAAGACTCAAGGTTCTGCTCAAGGGCTGAGGCCTTCTGCTTCACCAACCCAGAAACTTGAGCTCCCACCTCATGTATGGCCATATGACCTCTGAAGTCCCGAAATCCTGCACCATGGTCCTTCTACAGAGGGGCTCTGAGACACTCCCAGTGTTGCTGCTCCCACCCAGCCATTGTGGCTGCCCACTGACAAGGGGATGCTTCAGCTGGGGGCTGCCAGCCTGGCTCGGGGCAAGAAGCCAAACCACAGCTCTGCAGTTCAGTGCTGTCACAGGATCTGCAAACAGCTGACCCTGCTTTACTGTGTCTTAGAAGCAGCACTACCCCATGCACAGGCATAATCAGCTCATGCACCAGGCCCCAGGGTTGGAAAATATGTGGTGTAGTCCAAATAAATCACTGGGCTTTAAAATGTAAAGGAAATTTTTAGCTGCCTGGTCAGGAGGGAAAAAATAGTACCTAAAGCTAAATGCTTGGGAGATTTCAGCTTGTCTCTGCAAACTCACCCCCTGAGAAGTGCGAAGTGGTCCTGCCTGGTGGAGGCTGCAGAAGGGGCAGTTGGGAGCAGACAAATAACTGCAACAAGCCCTGCCACCCCTGGGAGGTGCTTACATAAGGATGCTCAGAGTGGGAAAGAAGAAGTAACCTGTACTAGTGCAATTTTCACAAAGAGCCCAGTATGACTATTGAGAAGTAACATTTGTTTCTGGGAATGCTGCCCTCTTGTGAAAGGTCAAGATATAACATCCCCTCCCATCCCGCCCTTAAGGCTGTGTTTTGAGGATGCACAGATGAGTTACAGGCTGTTACTGTATTAGATGTCGCTTCAAACGCTGTCCCTAAAATTTTCCTGATTACAGAACAGAAATCTGTGAGAGTTTATTTTAAGTCTTAGTTGCTTTTCTCTGCGGAATTCTAGCTTGTGCAGAAAGAACCATGATGAGGTAGCATAGCATCTGCCTTTCCTGGGAGCTGCTGTCTTTAAGGATTTCACATCTTAGTACATGTTGTGGATGGGTACTGTAGCCAGGATAGCATGGCCTCCAGCACAGACTAGCAAAACATATATTTACCTATCTTTTCTGATATGTTCTGTAGCTTGCTTGCTGACACCACACAAGCTATCTAGTATAAAGCCAGCTCTTTAATGTCTACATAAAGTGCACTCACTGCACTGTCTACAGTGCAGTCAGACCTTGTCTGAGATTATTGGGCAATATGTAGTGAGTAGGATTAGTCCATTTCAGAAATTGCAGAACATTCTAACTCCTGCACTAACAGGCTTGGGAGAACCCCAGAGTTTTTAAATGAAAAGCTAAAGGAATCAACAAGAAGGTGGCTGTAGTTACACCTGAGAAGGTGGACGTATCTGCATTTTAGGGAGATTTCAGAAGCAGGGGTTGTGGTATGGCTATAGCATGCTTCAGAACTGAAGGAATTAATGTAAAATTTTAATTAGCTAAAAGTGGCTGTTGCTCACGAAAAGGGGGATACAAATCCCCATTTCTCATCTTCTTTTCTTGCTGAAAAATGAGATTCTCCTGGTGGAGTTTGGGGTGCTGCAAGACAAGTGACTGTGCGCTGCTTGGGCTTGTGTGAACCTCGTGTCACACTCCTGGATCACTGTCCATCTCCCATGTGTTTCCAGTCCTGTGCAGCATCCTCTCCCCGTGCCCCGATGCTGCAAGCCAGGTGCAGCCAGAGAACCTAAACTGTGGGTTTATAGTGTGGGATTACGCAGCTGGGGAGGTGCAAGTGACAGGGCCACACACCCTGACTAAATATACAATGTTCTGGGAAGCTCTTTAAAGACTTGGAGTCACAACATGATTGGTAAGCTAGATGTTTGGAAAAAGGATTTGTAATTAAAGAGGGAAAGAGAGATTTGTGTGATTTCCCCCGTATCCAACTGCGAAGGCAGCTGACGCTTACATCCATCCAAAGCCTGAAACCTGGCCTGTACTTCAGTCCTGGCACACCATGCTACATATTGTGCATGTATGTCTGTTGCGTGACCTTACACATCAGGGAAGGAGGGAGTTCAAAGACTGCATTCAGACTTGAAGTTTTTTGAAACTGAAATTTGATTCCTTGGTGGCAACTAGAACAGCAGGAATAAACAGGCTGTTTATTCAAATATTTTTCAAATAATACTTTCAAATGGAAAATATTCTGGCATGTGCCAAGTAATTTAGACACTGTGTGAGCATAAACATCACAGAATTTTTCATTATTTCATTATTCATTGTCATGTACATTTGTACTGCAGTTTATTCTCATTTCCAGCAGATGTCTTAAGTGCCCTAGGAATGATTAAGAGAGCTCTGATTTTTGTATTGCTTATCCATCAAAATAAAAAAGAACAGGCTCTCCTCTGCCTGCTTAATACTCAGAGTAAATGCACCTTCTTTTATGGCCTTTCACCAATGTTACCTAGTAGAGGATCAGACTCAGTTTGATTATACATTTTCCTAGATGTTTCATTACTGTACGAAGAGCAGCTGTGGACAGACACCCATCAGGTCAAACGTGCTTGTACAATTGGGGTTTCAAAAGGAACAGAGATCGTTTGTCCTGGCTTTGTCAGTATTGTTTCCCAAAATAAAGCTATGGCCTCTGCCTGGTTTAAATCAGCTTCATGTAACAAGGTGACATGATTTCACAAGTTATATGGACATCTGGCTGATTAAATTGGCTAATTAATCTTCTAACGATCTTTGAATGTCAGGACCACCTGTGTTTGGTGCCACTTCACTGCAGTGGGAGAACGAACAGGTTGGGTTTGCCTGGATTTGACATTCACTGCCCATGTTCATCTTTGGTGCCTCTCAAGCCACAGGACAAAACCTCTTTGCAGTTCTCACACCCCTCCCTGTAGGGCCAGGTTCCCCATGGGCATGGAGGCCTGCAGCTAAGGTGAACCTGCCAAATCTTATGCTTTGCTTTGCTCCTTGCCCTGTGCGGCTCCTCGTGCAGCACTGGCAGCTGTACACAGCTGCAGCGCTGCACTGGCAAGAACAGGCTGAGGTTGCAGCCATGTGCCAAGGTTCCTCGCCTCTCTCATGCGCTGGGCAGTCAAACAGTGGAGAGAGCTGCTCTTTTAAGGCTTTATCAAGCCCTGTACTCTCCCTTGCTCAACAGACTTACATGTCACTGGAAGGCTCTCAGCCCACAGAAATGGGGAAGTTCCTGTGAGTTAAATTCTCACTAAAGGCAACCAAGTTTTACCTACAGAAGGCCAATGACCTTTGCTTCATCTCTGATAACTAATGGCAAAACGGTCCAGGACCATCTCCCCATGCAGAAGTGGTGCCAGGTCACCAAATCTGGACATGTACAAGTGAGCCAGTAATATTTGTGCAGCACTAAATCTGAGCTGGTCCAGCCTGCCGAGGTGGTAAGACTGCTCCCAGGTAAGCGCTGGCAGGTTTGCGCAGTGCCTCGTGCTGCTATCTAGACTTAACAGCTTGGGTGTCCATTAGTTTGAGGAATAGGCACTGCACCCTGCTCCGTAGGTGCTCCCCAGGTTGCAAGCACTGAATGGGCTCTGCCAAGGCAGTCCCTCTGCAAGGGATCTGATGTGACCAGGAAACAAAACAGCTTGTTCTAACGAAAGGCTACCAAATTCGTGTCTCAGCGCAGGAGCTGTAAGACAAGTGCTTGCTTTGCATATCCAGTCTTCTTGTACAACCTGGCACTTGAGGCAGGAGCTTGGCCGGCCTTTGCACGCTGCCTCTGGCAGAGCAGAGGGCTGCCAGTCCCCTGGAGTGTCAGCAGCAGCACAGCTGCAAATGCAGAGGAGCAGCTGTATTCTCTGTGCAAGGATTTTCCATTTTGTACTTCATGTACTTGCTCCAGTGGCTCCGTAAAACCAGTATAAACCAATACTGCATTCTCAAGAAAGATAATTGGGTTTGGCAGTGTATATAGTGTAGTTTAATATGGAGAACTGAGTAATGATTAGAAAAAGAATCCTGTGTTTTTTTCCCCACCAAATAAGTTACAACATGGAAATAAATATTACTTCCTGAATTTTTAATACTGCAGCTATGATTAGGTTCATTTAGAGGACCAATCAGCTTGATGCTGTCCCTATGAAAGCCAGTGGTAAAACTCCTGTGAGATTCCAGTTTGAGTTGAGTTTACCATCTTAATGGGAATAAGGAAGGAAGCTTGCAACAATTATCCTTTTATTATCCTGTTTTGCTTGATGATTAGCAAACAGAACATTGTGTAATAACTTTATTCATCACCGATATGTTGAACAAAGTGTAGATCAAATATCTCATATGAATTGTATTATGTACGCTTTATTAAATTAATGTACAATGCCAGGGAATGTGCTGCAAGAAAGACAGTATTGAAGTAAGACTAAGACTGAATATGTGAACTGTGAGAATGGGTTAGAGCGAGTGTCACACAGCACAGCCAATAGCATCTAATACGTTTAGGTGAGCTGTTGCAGATAGATCATTTGAGTGAGACCTTGAAGATCATTCCCTCTGTAAACTCCTGTCACATGCCTACGCTGAGTCTCTGAGTACTGCCTCTCCCTAGTGACACACTGCATAAACACACCACTGATGTACAGGCTCAACAGGAGCTGGCAATCAGACTTCATTATGGCACTCATTTCTACAGCCCAGCATGCAACACCATTTCCCATCTGATCCTTGGATGGACCAATCCCAGTTCCACCCATGAGGTGACAAGGGGCCAGAACAGCTGGATCTGCAGCTTCATCTGAATCCAGGCACTGCTCTTGTTGGGAAAGGCTGGGTTCAGGTTTCTGGGTTGCTCCTTTTCCTCTGATGCCCTACCAGAGGCGATTGCTCAGATATGTGTGGAGAGGATGATCAAGAAAACAGTAGAAAATGCTTATAATGGCCACATTCCGTGTTGGTTCAGGCTCTGAGCTATCCTATCTGATGAGAAAGCAAGGAAAAGTTAAGACTGTTGTCTCTCAACTGCATATATTTCTATGGGGCTTTGCTGACAGGGTCTCAGCTGAGGGCATTCAGCGTAAGGTTCTGTGCAACCCCTGCATCTCCTTTCCTTTGGATCAGGTATGATTTGTAACACAGCTTTCAGCCATGGAGGCAAAACTTCCAGCTTAGCTGCTAAATTTAATCAGGATTCCTTCAGTAAGTGGAGAATTAAATGCTAGAGAACCATAAGTCCTTAAACCAAATGGCAGAATTATGGCATTGGACAAGTCACTTAATTTCAATGTTTCCTGTCTACAATAGAAATGGTCCGGGAACTAAAAGGGATGCTTTTATACAACTGGTGAGATACCTGGCAAGTCACAGGAGATTTGGTTTAATTTTATATTTTTTTTACAGTGGGAAAATATTCCTAGTATAAAATGCAGACACTAGAAGAAAAAAAAAACCTGCAGCAGAGAAATAGAAAAATAATCTGCCAAAGCAAACTGATTTAGAAAAGAAATACGCTTCGCTTGTCATCATCTCTCTTCTGTGTTAGCAACAAAAGAAATGTTTTCTCCTAGAAGCCTCTGGAAAACATCACTGGTCTGACACGTCCTCCGGGCCACACAATGCCTGTATCACCAGAAGACACCCCAGTCACCATTCAGCTAACTTCACCCGCCAGCCTTTACAAATATTGTTTGGTTATTAGCTTATCACCTGGCCAGCCCAAGGGCCAGACATTTCAGGGAATGTACAGAAATCCTTATCATAAATAATGCATGTAGCATATCTGCTGTCTCACTCTGTTCTTCCAGGGCAGCTAAGATGCTGCATCATTTACTGCTGCACTCTACAGTGAAACACATCTCTCCATGTGGGAAATGTATTTACAAAGATTACCCAGCAGAAGAGCACAAAATGATTTGTGCTGGAACCTGCAGCTTATCAGGAAAATGATGTTTGGCAGGGACACAGCTAATGTCTGGCAGAATGTAGCACGTTTCCAGTCCTGGCGGTTGCAGAGGCAGAGCTGCTTCCAGCAGGGCTGCAGGTAGCAGGAGGCTGATGGATGGCAGCCAGGCCTTGGGCCTGGGACGGGCAGAGAGTGGGAGCTGTGGCCATGGGTGGCACAAGTACTTCCCAGCTGTAGCTCTAAGAGCAAACCTGCCCCCAGAGAAGCACTCACTTCCTATTCCCCAACCCCTCAGCCCTCACAGTAGAACAGTTTTTCCTTCACTGTTTTTCCCAGTTCTTTGGGGATAATTGTAGCATCTCAGCATGGTCACTAAGCAAGAAAAAAAGAAGCTCTTCCAGACAGGTCAAAGCCTTCCTCATCCCAGAAGGAAAACAGGCAGCACCTGCAGCCGTCCCTCTGTCACCTTTTTCCCCTTTTTATAGCTGGCAGCTGCTGTTCCTAAACTAACAAGTGCCAGTGGCAGCTCTTAGCCCACCCATTTAATCCCTGCTGCCCAGTTTGCAACTTTGTCTAGTGGTACGTGTACCAAGCATTAAACATCAGGGTTCAGAAACTGCAAGATTAGAGTTTTCCTTTGTCTTTTCAGATGTTTTATTTCAGGCAGTTTTAAAGCTTTTACCAACAACTGTGAAGACTGTTCCTTTCTAAATGAAAGCTGATGTTATATGATAGCAGGTGTTTCTAAGAGACAGGCCAATCACTATGAAGGCTGTCAATGCTTGTTCCTGAACATTTTTTCTAATTTTGCCCAAAATGCCTGCGGTTCCCATATGTGCAGGGTTAATCTACCTGTGTTAAGTCCACTAGGAGTTTGTGGGTCACTCTGTGGGGGATGAAAGCAGATGTGACCCCGGTATTCTTCAGGAAGTAAAAAAATTAATTTTCCTGACGTGCTACCAGAGAACAGTAATGATTATTGAGTATTGCAGTGACTCTAGAAACCCTGCAGAGAAAGGCTGGGATGACCATGTGAAACCTGGTGAGAGGTGGGGGGCTGTTAAATAGCTCCAAGGAGAATACTAACCTCAGCGACAGCGGTGTCAGTGTCAGGCACCTCTTTATACAGTAAAAATCAGCATCTCTTGAATTTTCCCTTTTTCGGCTTTGCACGGGCCTGGCTGGCTGGGTAGGAGGTGATGGTGCAGCCGTCCCATTTACCTCCCAGGTCTGGGTTGATGGGCTGTTCTGCATGGCTTCCTATAGAGGGACAGGAGCTAAACTGAACTCTGAGTACTGAACACTTGCCCTGAAGTGAGTCAAATTTCCAGTGATGTGGTAAAAAGCGGGGCAAGACCTTAGAGGCTGCCACCCAGGGGTGCAACAGTCTGGGTAGTGACCAAACCCCACACCTGTAACAAACCACCCCAGAGCCTCCCTTTCAAGGACACCAATAAATCAACAGATAACATGCTGCAACTTCTACTCTTGGGCAGAGACATACATGAATCATCTCTTTTCATACATCCATCCTCTTAACTCTTCATCATCTGCACTGTTCTCACACCACCTTGCAGTTTTTCCACAACATACTGGTGGTGAGGTGCCGACGCTGCATTGTAACAAGTCAATGTTCAGAAAACCGCACCGCTTGCTGCAGAAGTAGCTGACAAGAGATAGGCCAGGTAAACATGAAAGGAATGGCTTAGCTAGGATCAACCCAGAGCAATCAATCAGCATGACAGCTCAGACTGAGGAGATAAAGCTATATTTGCAATTATACTCTAACCTGTTCTCTCAAAGGAGAACGATGGGATGTTTGTGTAGATGTTACAAATTACTTGGGAAAAACGTGCCTTGATGCAGATAACACAGTTCCAGTGTGTTGATTGTTTTGGCTCTTTCTGCAGTGAAACAAAACACTGGCTCACACTGAGGGACTTAGGTGCTGCCAGGGGGAGAAACTCCTGCACTGTTCTCTCAGAGATGGAGGTTTTCAGCGTGTTGTGTGCTGGCAATCACGGCCGGACTAGAAGAATCTTTTCTGACAAAAGCCAGCCAGGATTAATCACTAAGCTCACAGAAAAGGAGAGGGGAAGCACAAAATGGAGGATGTGGTGAGTCTCAGGGAGACTCTGTATCCTAGGAGGATTTTTGCATTTTATCTGGCCAGATGCCACACAAAGGCAGCCTGCTGCAGCCCTGCTTGCCTGGCAGCAGCCTCGGGGTGGTAGATTGTATGACAGCCGAGTGTAGACAGCCCAGTGGGAAAGCTGGTAAAAGGCAGAGCTTTATTAGTAATCACAGAGAGTTTGCAAAAGGCTATGGCTGTTTGCTTTCAGCCTTCTCCTGACCCTGTGATAAGGGATGCACTGATCATTATTTGCTTATTAAGACTTGAAAACAGAGGGCAGAAATTTACTCTGCTCCTCTTCACAATCAGCAAGTGTTCGTTCATATGAGCATGCAGTAAGTACTAAAATGAGATTTTTCAGGGACATTACAGGCTTTAGAACATATCCTGCATGGCTGGAATAAACCAAAGCTAGCATTTCCTCATTGTTTAGATATTAAACTGAAGTTCATTGAAGCATTTCTTCCTTTCATGCAGGGAGACCTTTAAAGCCATGTACTCAACTACAGGCTTGAGATGACCTGTAACGTTTGCTAACTAATCAGTTCTTTGAACGAAAAGGTGTAAGCCTTGCAGCCCTGAGTTAAGACCAAGACCCAGGGAGTGGGATTTTAGATTCAGTCATGTCCTCCTGCTTTCTGTTAGCTACTTTAGTGGTGGCTGGTTTGGATGCTATTTTAAGATTATTCCCTTAGAGTATCTTAACTTCTGGAAGGAACTGTCTCTCTGAGGATAACATGTGTGTCAATCCATCTCCCAGAGCAATCTGAACGCTAACGTCTGAAAATTAGTTTCTATCTGTATCAAAATACACTTTGCTGAGCACTTCATGAATAGTGCTTATATAATGTGTTAAACTTCTTAGACTGTAAAAGTCAACATTTTGTATCTAAATTGTTAATGTTCTGTAAAGTAGCGCACTCATTCATTTTAATAACTTTGATGTACTTTATAATAAAAAGAAAATTCTTTGTCTATCCCCCAGTGACCAAAATGGGAAATGAGACCCCAAATCTTCCTTTTAACCAATTCCAAGTCAGTTCTCTAATGTGTCCATAATATCAGAATAAAACATGTAAGCCAATGATAATGCTATGCTCAATATTTTATTTATATTTTTATGTAAACATAATTTGCTTTGTAGGCACAATATAACAAAAGCTCTAAAGCAACAAATACAATTAAACAGTGTTTCAGTTCACTTCAATCAGGCTTAAGTTAAAGAGAAGCTTTCACAGTTCCTTTAAGGCAAATTGAGAAATAATTTGTTTCACTTGAAGAAACTATCCAATTGTCTTAGAGTTGTTTAAACAACAGTGTCAGTAGTAAGCACAAACCTTCATTTCTACTACAGTAAGACTTGGTCATTAACAAGTCTCAGCATCATCATTTTGAAGAGTATGCCCTCTACCACTTCAGATGTGATACTACTGTTTGTGGTATTCTAAAAGGTACTTAGGGCTTGTGGGCCAAATTCTGCTAGCACAAATCCTGCTTCCAGAACAGATAGGTGAAAAATTTTCATTCATTTCAGTAGTAACCTTCATACATGCCATATTAATACCAGTAAAACAGAGAGCAGAGTTTAGCTTGCTGATGGTAATACTCATCTGTGTTGCACTTAGGTAGATCCAGAAGTATTCCTTTGTACTCACTGCAATTACCTGATATTCTGCTGATCAGAAAATGGCCCTAAAATTGGTATGAATTAGCATGAACGAGTATTTTTGCCTTGCTAACAAAACCAGAAAGAACTAGCCAAAATTATTTGATTGTTGTCCCTATGGTGTCTGTGGCCATGACCAAGATCACCCATCTTTCTTTGTCTTGAAGGGTAATTCAACCGTAGAGCCAACCATACTGCGGTTTCTAACAGAAGAACGGATTTGCTATTCTGCTTGCCCTACTAATTTAAGGCCTTGAGAATGCCACTTTACTGCCAGCTCAAAGGTCACCAGCAATATTGCTCACTTTGGCGTCAAATCAAAATTCCTAGTTATGTTAAGGTTTGTTGCAGGACAACATCATTACACTAACTGCAAAACAAAATTGGGCATGTTTCCTACTGTTGTCAGCTTATGAGTCATGAAAACTTAATGGCCTTTCTTAAAAGCCATATTGGCAAGCCCAATACATGGAAAACTCTCACTGAATATATATTTTTTTCTGATATGGCACTGGAAGCGTAGGCAAGTCCAGCTTGAAAAGGAAATCAACTATAGTGAATTTCTGCATCAACATCTAGAGAAAAAGGAAGTTCTGGTTCTATTAATATTTCAAAAGTTTTTGTGGCATTTTTCTCCACAATTATTTCTTCTCATTATTTTTGAATTTGTTTAACCCAAGGGAAACTCCTTCAGAATGAACATTCTGCACAATTATCTGGTATTAGAACAGCAACTTCATAAGTACAGTGTAAAGGGATGGACATTAATACTCAGGCAGCAAGATGGAACAGAAAAAACAAGAGAGAATCTTCTAAAACCACACATAAAAGTCATCCAGACCCACAAGTTCTTTTACACTGAGAAAAGCCTGAGGAGCCCTTACTCTTCACTTTTCTGTGTTAGTTTTTCTATCATTACAGGATACTTGCAGATTTAGATGAACAACTAGCCATGCCTGGGGAAATATTTCTTTTGAAAAAAATATATTAATTCAAAGATAAATGGCATTATACAAGGTCTCTGACATTCCTTTAGCATTTCTACTGTAGGTGATTGCAGTCGTTTTAAAATAATTGTTTTAATGAGACAATTGAGGACCTGAGTAGCTGCTGCTTGGATAGGTGAAAGACCTGGAAAAAATCCTTACTTTTGTCATGTTTAGATATAGTTTCCACTAGTGGGAGGTAGATAAGACTAGCTGGTCTCTGAATACTCGATCCTGCAAAATAATTACAAACATAACTGTACATATGGAGCAGAGCTTTCCATAGAACTACTCATCTAGATAAAGTTATCCCTGTGCATAATTTCTGATGGGATTAAGGCCTAAAACTCATTTTTTACAGGGTTAACTTCTGGAGTTCAGCTCCAGCTTGATAGCTGATCAATGCATTAGTGATTTCAGAGCAATGAACTCCCATCAACAAATTTCCTTCCACATACTGATGAGTGATCCTTACCAGTGTGATTTAAAAATGAAATTTAAAATTGGTTTGGATTTTGGACACAGATGAGTCAATGTGTCCTTAGCAGAAGATGTTGATCTGTAAATAACAGTGCTAATTGCTACAGGCAATTAAAGTTCTGGGTCTAAAAAGAGCGGCTCACCGACCTTCTTTGCCTGTAACCTACGGGGTGATAGCCCAGATCAACAGGAAAGCATGATAGTTGGCACTCTGAATGAAGGGTTTAATTACTGGCGCTGACGACTAATGTGATTATACGATACTAATCAAAGTCTCTCAATTAATGATTTCTTGCACAATTTTGGATTCCACAATTCTAAATGAGGTACTTTTGAAAATGAAGACAGGATTGCTTATAAAATGATAAAGCATGACCAAGGAAAATGAAAATTCATCTTTTTGCAACTTTTATCTGTGGTTCATGAAAGGAAAACTATTTTAACACTGAAAATCCACAAACTTAAAAATCCTCCCTCCAGTTGCTAGAATCTTCCAGACAGCAAGTGGGGAATTTTTTCTGTTACTGTTTCCAACTTGCAAAAAAAGCCCAACTCCCTCAAATAATTTTATTCAAAATGTTGGAATTTGCATGAGAAAGATGCCCATCTAAAATTACACAGTAAATTAATAAGGCTTTTAAGCCAGAACAGAAAAATCCATGGGACTCCTACAGGGAAATTGGGTATTACACAGGAATGTCATAATACTGCACTGGGTGAGAATGGCACTTGAATTCAAAACAACAATGATCAACAGCTCATAGCTCAGCTGACTGCAGACAAATACAACACACACTGTACTACAGCATTTGTTCACTGATGCACAGAATAGATTTCCCAGTCTTGTTCCCTTCTACTTCATCAATCTTTCTGCTTCTACCACCTCTGGCTGTTACTGGATGAATGGCATGCGCTCTTTATTCTCGTTGTCCCCTTCATGGTCTTCTTCCTCTTCCCCAGCCTCACTTGTCTCTGTGCTGTCATTGGCCATCTGTAGGATGAGAGACAAGGGACATCTGAGAACCTTCCACATTGTTTTATTCATTCTTATTTCAGTTTGATTCATTTGATAATGTGGCTTTAAAATGAAAGAAGAGATGGCTGCTTGCAACATGAAAATCAACGCTCTGTTCCTGCAAAACTTTTGTTGGCACTACACCACTTCCAGCTGAAATTGTAAGATGTGCCCTCACGACTTACAGCTGAATTACCGAACAGAGAGGCACTTTGTAGGACAGTTGCACAAGCAGATGCTGATCTGGGCACTTGTAGCAAACTGATCATAAGGCTCTCAGATAGGAAATACGACTGTGTAGGAAGTTTACAGAATGTGTGAGATCTCTGGTTTCCAACTCCTTCTGCATCTGCTCTTCCAGAAACAGGTAACACTATTGTGCAAGGCCAGCTAATGGACGGGATCTGGTCCCACGTGAGCACAGTGTTAGGAAAACTCAGAGAGCAACTGTTTTATGTAAAAAATAATGAAACTTTGTAGAGCAGTGGGTATGTAGGTGCTGGCAGAATGTACCCACGACAGAGTGCAAATCTTGGATCATACAGGAGTGCTGAGAAACTGCATTTCCATGTTGTATTGCAGACACCTGTACAGGTAGTAGGAAACTGTAGATATTTGTAGTTCAGGATAGCATTTAAGGAGCACATTGTGTTTTTTCACATGGGAATGTTTATTACAAGCTGTGTCAAGGTGCAAGACTCTCCCGTACTTCACCTTGTCAGGTTGACTTGTCTCTGGAGGCACAAGAGTCTGGTTAACAGGGTAGGCAGTAGCGTTCAACAGCACAGATTAGTACAACTAAATTCTCTCATACACCAACGTTACCTCTCTTAGGACACAAGAATATTCTTGTATTAGCTTATGATGATTTCAAAATGAACTAAGTAAGGGTCCCGTTTACTTTTTAAAGCGAAATGCAGTGACATTATGCCTTCCCTGTTTGATTACTAGCCTCTGCTGGAAATAAAAATCTCAGACGAGACCTGACTTTAATGGAGAAAAGCACTGCTCTGAAGTCACCCATATTTTTGAATTAACACCCTTTTGTGAAAGTGTAGCAAATTTGTTCTCACCTTCTAACCAATGGCTATTGTGAATGCACAGTATCGAAAGAACAGATGGAACAAATGTATTAATACTGTGTTATGGATTCTTGTTTACAGTTTTAAGATGCAATTCAGCTACAAAATAATGCTCAGTTCCCATAGGTGAGATCTCAAAAGCCTTCCCTGCAGTGACTTTGTATGAGATATGGGGCCAATTTTAGAGTAAGCGCAAGTAAGAGCTTAACTGTAATTCCAGTTTTTTTTCTGTTCTTTTGAAACAGGAGGTATCTCAGGTCTGAAACCAAACTTCATACATCAGTATTGATTTGAAGTCAGTTTTTCATTATCTTCTTTACTGCCCTTTCCTACATCATCACTGAACATTTAGGTGTGAGCCTGACTTTGATTTACTCTGCTCTCTGCAATGATTCAGTACCATGTTAAGTGCTCTAAATCCAGCAGACTGGAGCTTCATCACAACTACCTTCCTTCAGAACATTTCTTGAAGGAATATTTAGATATTATACTTCACATATTATAAAAAAAGAAATTCCTACCAAAGATATACTCTGCCTTTTGTATGGGAATCAGAAAGCACTTCTACATTTGTACACTGCAGTAATATTGCCTGTGTCTTTTTCTTTTCAATCCACTTACTCTTATTAATACGGGGATTTTATATTATGTGAAAAGTCTATTTGTTTTCCATCACAGGGACAGAAATAGATGTGGCAGTTTTACCCTATCTAAGACTTGCAGACACAGCTTTGGAGAGGCAGACAGCCATTCAAGATAGAAAAGTAACTGCTGGGACTCCAGGAATTAGTTACATTTCACTTTGGGTTAATTACATAAGTTATGATTATTGTATTTATTGTTGTATTTAAGTGCTATGGATTTAGAAGACAACAGTACAAAAAAAAAATATCGTAAGGGATATGTCTCCAGAAGTCACTACCATGCTTTGACTTGTGTGACTACACCATGTATGTAGTATTTTGCACTCACCAGGGGAGTGGGTGCTTTCTCCACATCCAGAATTAGTTTTCCTATATTTCCTCGGTCATGGATTCTCTGCATGGCTTCCTTCACCTGAAAGAAAGGTAACCTATTAATAATTTTTAGACACACACTAAGAAAAGCCTGAATGCCTTCCTTCCAAAACCAGCAATACATTTAAGGCATGCTATGTGCAAGGTCATTCGAACAGCTGCTTGAAACAAAATTAATAGTTAAACATTTTTTAGTGAATTTGTAAGGCCTGATTTTTGCATTGTGTATGCCAAAATGGGATGTGAGTCTCGATGACAGTTTCTGAATAGCGTGATACATACATCATGTTAATGCAGTACAAAAGTAATGGTTAGCTGAGGTGCAGAGAGAAATACAGGCTCAGGGGGTTAATCCTTACAGCTTGTTCATTAGATTGTCTCTTTGCAGAATATTTATCAAGAAAGCCTGTTTTCACTGAAAATATGAAATGTTTTTCTAATTGACCTATGATACTTTTCAATTAATTTATTCTGTGTTCCTATAGAGGGAATGCCATATCTTGGCAGTGGCTGTCATTAATGCAATACTGGGGTACTCACTTCATCAGCAAGTATTTCTTTCCTTCCTTCTTCCATTTTTTTTTTTTTTTTAATAATTTCAAATAAGTAGTGTCCTACAGATACCACTAAGACTAGACATTTAACAGCTGGCTGCAATTAGTGTATGTGAGAAAGGAATAAAAACCTCATCTTACTAGTGCACTGGAGAGGAGCTTATTTTGATATATGAAGTTTCAGAACTCATGAGAGCTCACAGTTGATGAATTGAAATTCTGTGTGTGTTGCACTGAATGTTCAATGTGCAGCATGCAGACCACTATTAAATCACTGAAAATTGGAAGATGTCAAGAGTTTCCTCACTTTCATGATGGGAAACTTCAGAAACACATAAAGGCTGTTTCATATCCTCATCACACTATTTTTTGATGGCATAACAGGATATGTTGAGACAAGAAAGAGTTTTATGTTAATAGGATCTACCATCTGTGACATAGTTTTATTGAATATTTTAAGAATAATGGCATAGAAGTTTGAAATGATATGCTGATTTGGGAACAGGTGTGTCCCACAGTACATTTAAATGCCTAAATTGGGGTCCAGGCACCTAAGATAATTACTGAATGTCTAATACAGAAAGGAGGTATGAGATTTTTAAAGATGCTAAGCAAATACAGCTTTCAACTTCCAATTAAATTTAATGGATGCTGGGCACAAAATGTCTTTGCCATCTGTTGGCCTTATTTTAAAAGCTGACTGCAGTGAACTCAATATTACAACCTTAATTTTGCAAAGTGCTTCCCTCAATTAGTAAATACCAGACTTGAAAAAATAAAATAAATCTGTTACAACAAAAGAAAAATTGCAATGCAAAACACAATGATTTTCTAACTTAGGGCATAATTGTAAATTAGCCTTGGAAAACACAGTCTTATGAATCCCACTGGGTAGAAGGTTGACCTGTAAATGCAGTCCACAAAAATCACAGTAACTTTTATGAAGTTACCTTACAGCATAAACAATACCTGACTATCCTATGAGACTTGCTCTGCACTATGGGCAATATTCCTTTAAGAATATCCAACAAAGACTTTGAAGAAGCTGCAGCTGTATTATTTTTTATGACTCTCATTAGCCAAATCAGGGTCTTAGGAGTCTATAGCACGGCATAAATAACCAACATAGGCAGAGTTGGAGAAATCAGCACACTTGCCTGTCCATTGGAATTTATTATGAGAATATCAGGTGAAAAGCAGGGTATGCAACATTCACTTTAATTTGTACCATATCATATTTAGCAAGGCAAATTTGAGAAAATGTGCTTTCCCTGCATTTTTCACATGCACAGTATCAAATTTAAGACTCTGGAGAAAGGTTCAGGAGTTGTTTCCAGGACACTTGTAAGCAGCTTGCAAATGCAAACAGCAGGCAGAGGCAAAGGGAACAATAAAACTTATAACAGTAATAGTGGCTATGCGATCCAGATGGAGCTATTAACATATATAAAAAAGTTGAAAAAAGTTTGAAGAGCTGATACATTTTAGTGTTATTTGCAACTTACTTACCCAGTTAGTCAAATGCAGTGCTAGTGCAGTGCCATTCAGAACACTACGTCTGAGTTAAGAGATCATGAGCCATTTTATAAATGAGTAATTTTTATGTTTATGGCTGCTAACAATCCGCTTATTCAACCAAGACTACAACTACTCATTTCCCAAGGTGCCTGGATATTAAAACCATTCCCTCTTATGCTATAGAGGGCAGAGTGCATTAAAAACCTTCTTTGCTATGCAAGTATGGTTAAGGCTTAAGATATCTTATGCAGACTATATAATAACATTTGCTTTTTCATGTGAACGTTTCAGTGATGCGTATAGTCTGTCTTCTGTAGTGTGGTATGGAGCTTCTGCTGAGTCAGTGCCTGAGTGTTTGCACATTACCAAAGAAGAAAGTGAATCACTCTACACTTCGTTAAAACCAGACCCAGGCTTAACTGGCAGTACAGTGAGGCATGTGGAAATCCTGGCGTTTACTGGAGGTTCTCTGAAGTGGTTAAAGTTTGATTCAAAATAAATACCCCTTCTAGAAGCAAGGATCAAAAAGATTTCCCTCTTCTTACTGAACTGTGTCCCTAAATTTATTTTCACCAATTATTCTATACTGGTTGCTATTTGCATTTGTCAGTTCAAACTCAAGTAAATAGGTCCGGATGAGTTAAATGAGCAACTTCTTGTGCAGCATCCTCAGCACAGGACTCTTGGATTCGAAATAGTGTTTACTAATGTAAAGAGTTTCCAATGGAATAAAGGACAAAAATTCTGTGAGCCTTTGTTTGCTTTCAGAATAGCTCAGCACTTAGAGGGTTTGTGTTTAGTCTAAACTAATGCTGAACTACAGCTCTTAGCTTTGAGAGCCCCCAGATCGACACAGTATGTATCCCAGAGCTCTGCACTGGAATCAAACCTATTTTACACATCAGCGGACAACTGGAAAATGCTTCCACTTTCCATGTTATTTATGTAAGGAAAGTTCACAAACCAGTTACTAAAAACCAAGACAGACCCAGACTGCGGCACAGCCATGCACTGTCTGATGAACCCAGTGCAGGCACTCTTAGGCAGCTGTAGAGGAAAATGATCAATAGCAAAGGAGATATAAAAGGAATCGCATGTTTGCCTTTTCCCTCAAGCACACTTGGATTAACTCATATTTTAATTTGACATGCTGTTTTTAAACATACTCTAGAGTAGAATTATCTTCTCCTATCTGTTCAGTCTAGTACACAGGAAACACAGGAAAAGGACCTAACTCAGTTTGAAACAATTTGCATTTGCTTTAGGGAATACGCTTTTATAACTGGAGAAACAATGCTGAACAAGTGTATTTCTCCCATCCCTCTCAGCCCTACCATCAGTACAGTCATGGATACGTTATCACACATTCGAGTGTTTTTCAGCAATGACAGTGAATCTGGAAATTAAGATGACCTATGCAATAATGAGGTCATCTGTAAAACAAAAAACACGGTCTAGAAACCAATGTACCACAAGGTCCTTTACAAGTCATGTTTACTACACCCTGTGAAAAATACTCAAATTCTCAACTCCCCAAGTGCTGCAGATTTTCTGAGCCTTCTATGGGCTCCTTCCTCATACCGCTCTGTTGGACCCAAACAGAGAGGCAAGGAATACAAAATATATAGAGCTTAATTGGGAATGTACTGAACTATTGAGCTGTGTTAGCATTACAGGCAAAATTTAGTGGCTTTAACATTCCTTAGAAAATTTGACGCACCCTTGCACATTTTAAAAAGGTGTTTTAGGCTACCAATGCTACCACAGAATTCTTCAAAAAAGTCTTGCTACAAACACTAGGATTTAAAAAAGAAAAAAAAATAAAAATCACAAAGCTGGCAAAGGCAGCCTGTTGTAAAAAAACCTATTCAAGGATGTTTTCCTGAGGGGATGTTATGGTTGGGATCTCAGAGCTTCTCTTGGATCAGAGCTATTTCTGTCCATCTGCACTGTGTTCCATGCAGAGCTGAGCAACAATCACAACTTGGTAGGAGAGTAAGGGGAGAAAAGCCTTCAGGTTATGGTCAGAGAATGTTCTAAAGAGGTTTCATGACAGCTGTGTTCTCTGAAGTAAGAATTTTCACAACTGTACTGAATCCTCTCCAACACCACTGTAGTGCCTCTCTTGCAGTACTCCTCAAAATTCTCAAAAACTCTGAATATTGTGTCCTCTTTAATTTTTTTTCTATTCTGCTTCAAATAGGCTCATCTTCTCCAGCCTCTAATCTTTTCAAAATCAAGCCAAGGCACTTAACCAACAATGGTAATTTTCAGAATATTGTTTAATACTTTAATCTCGTACCAGACTAGATTTTCTGTCTTCAAAGACAAGCTGTTACAAGGCCTCCAACAATTTTTATACAGGCAATTATTGCAAAAAGTTAGTATTTTTAGAAGTCTGCACACAAACTAAAACAGAAAAGCAAAGAAAAAACAAGCTGACCAGGCACACCGTGTTCTAGATTCAGGAGACAGCTGCCTTGTCTTCCCTACTTTCAAACGTCTGAGCATTACAGGCTTTCAATGACAAGGCAGTTAGTGATACACAGGAAAGAAGAGGATTTTGAAAATTCTAATGATGGATAAATCTGGAATTCCATGTGAGTCTAACAGATTTTTAAGACATGGATTAAGAAAGCTCAATACTTTTTCCTCCCAGTGAGAACGTTGACAATAATTGGCTGTGCCAACAGTTGTTTGCAAAATCAGAAATGATGCCACACTCTGGGTGATGGCATGCAACATTATGCTCAACCTTCATGGATTAAAATAATTAAAATTATTAAATATTATAATCCTGTCCAGTTCGTACAAAAGCGATACAAAGAAATCAACAGGAAAATCCCAGCACATCTCAGGACAACCCTTTGACTAGATGGGTGTATGTAATTTGGAGTATTCTGTTTGTGTTTTGGCTGGGTGTTCTTTCTGGGCTTTGTGATGGAGAAAAATATTAGTCTGCTCTTTACTTCATGGCGTTTTTGAAAGATATCTTTCCAATGAAGAAGGCTGCTAAAATGATTCATTCAAGTGTTGCTGATTCTATTGGACTTGGGGAATTTGATGAAATCTTAGAAAGACAGGTTATGTACACTGAAATTACTGATACTTACATCTCAATGCTACCTATTACCAAATTAAGCCAAAAAAGAAGACACAAAAATTAAGTAATTTTTAAAGTTTGTCTGTGAAATTTTAAAATAGTATCTTTTTGTAAAAAAAAATTAAGTTGTCACTGCAGCAAAGAGAATGTTTTCAACTAGGCTGTCTTTCACAGGGATGCTTATATAGTCCCAATTTAACAAAACAGCAAATTTAGTAGCATCACCTTAGCTCTAGATAAAGAGAAATAGCATAGTATTATAAATTCAAAAGATTTCCTGTTCCTTGTAGCAATGACATGCTAAATTGATATAGTATCTCTAAAAGAAAGACAGATTTCCATATTTCTTTAGCTAATACCTCATGGCAGACCATATGACTTGCAAAGTTTTTACTTCACTAAAAGCAAAAGAATACTCTTTAACAGCCATAAATTATTTTCCTCTACTGAATACACCACCAGTGTATGCACTGGGAACATGGTATGATTTTATTGTAGCCATTCTGTCATTAGTGAGCTGACAGCAAATCTAATTTGAAATAAAGTATAAGCTTGCATAAAAAAAAATATATTTTGGTTTCTTACTAGCATTTCTACAACAGTGAAGTACTCAAAATAGCAGAGTACTCATAGTAAAGTACTGATACTGCTACCAAGAAACCAGCCCTTAGAAATGCCATTATATCCAGGAATGACTTGCATAAATTTAATGAAGTGCTCTGTCAGCACTCTGGACTACTTTGTAATATATTTCTATGTGAAATATATGTTAAATAAAGCACACAAAATTAAGCATGTTATTACGTGTAACCATTCGGACCAGGAAAAAGATTTTCATACTGAAATTAAAAATAACAGCCACAATATATTTTTTTACTCAGTTTCTGCAGATCTAAACCCATGAAATATAAGGTGTATTCCAATCAGAGCAAGTAATATAACATGCTATTGGATTATGACATTACTTTTGGATATTTGCCACTAGCTTCTGGTTACATTGGTCTTTCAGAGCTTTTCATGGGAGTGTGTAAAAACAGTCCATTTTACATTGACTAAGAGACTTTTTTTCCAGAAATACATCTTGTACACCTGCCTTACTACTAGTTTTTTTCCTATGTTCGCCTTGGATTTTTCTTGTTTGTTTTTAGCACTATGTTCTCCCCAGGTGAAATTAGTAACTGGGACAGATTTCTTGTCTGGCTTTTCATCTGAAGTCATTAATTTCAGGTCTACCTGCCTTCAATTTGCTGAAGCCTGCAACTGAAGTGAGATGAAGTGAGCAGTGTGGTGCCTTCCAGAAGGTATCTTAGGATTTAAACTCGGATCCCCATTACAGAACAAGCTTGAAAACTGTACAGAGACCACGATTACTTTGGAGAGTTGCTGAACAGAGATGTTTTCCTGGATGTAAGTCTGACTGTTTATAAATAATATATGCCTGAAACAAATTATGCTCCAACTCTGTATTGCTATAGTCAAGCATCTACTTACCCATTTTACTTCAAACTAATTTGTTGGCTGTTCTGCATTTGAAATCAAGAGCCAACAGTAATCTCTACTGTGGTAATCATAAATGCTTGCTGACATTTAGTTGTCTCTGGAACTTCATTTTGGTTTTAGAATATAGCAAATGCAATCTAGTGCTTTATAAATATAAGAAAAGTTAAATGGGAAATGTATCACTAATTATCTGTTGCACCATTTCACAGTGTGAAAGATAAATGCAGCCTGCCTAAGAAATGGATGCCATTTTCAAGTCTTTAGATATTATTTTAAACATAATGATCCATTTCTGAATTTGGCTCTTATATGGAACCAATTTCAGGAATAAAATAAGAGCGACTGCAAAGCTGTAACACTAAACTGCTCCCTATGCCAACATAACATACCGGGGGCTTTAGGCCCGTGATACTAATATGGATGTTTAATAGACAGAAACAATGAAGGCAACATGCCATGGAAAAACCTCCTAGTGGATATGTCAAAACATAATGCTTTCATCATACTACATGAGCTGTTTGGCTCAGTAATATCACAAATGTTACCAGTTTTTTTTAAGTAAAGTTATATATTTATTAAAAAAAAAAAAAAAAAGGAATTGAAAGACACTGGTGTAATAGAAGAGTGGCTATTCTTTTAACTCCATGAGGTTGAATGTGGTTTCTTGCTCAAACTGCCATCTACAGATTACAGTGTCATTTTTGCAGGCAACTTCTTTACCACCTCGCCCTCAGCTAAGGCAGGTTTGTTGGATGGTGGCAGAAGACTGCACACTTCATTTTCTTGGGCCCCTCTGGTGATAGTGGATTTCCCTGAGATCTATGAAAGGATTTCTACTTAAAATAAAGGAATCCTTCACTTTTTTTTTTTTTTTAAATTAGGCTGTAGTGTGAAAGGCTAAAGAATCTTATGCTAAGGTTACAAATCTAATCCAAGACAGAAGTGAAATAAATTAGCTAAATTATCTCAGTGTAATCTGTCAAACTCATCAACCATGTATTATCACACGTTATCAAAAAGGTGATCAGCACCCAAATAAAGGAAATGCCCCTCACCTCCAGATGGGCACAGTGGAGCACAACATCAATTTAGTTTATGATCTACAACCATAATTTTTCCCTCTCATTAGTTCCACAATTTTAGGTTCAATATTGCTGTTTATTTTTGCACATGAAAGAATCACCTTTTATCCTGTTTACAGACTGAAAACATCCAAGCCTTTCAGCACATCAAGATTGTTCCCCTCTAGCCATGAAATAATCCCCTCATCCATTGTAACCTGCACTGCAAAGATTACCCCACAGTCTTACTTTTCTAGCTACATCCCTTCCCTCTTTAATCCTTCAGCTGATTCTTCAGACTAAAAGCAAAGACGTAAGCAGCAACACTTAGTCTCTGCATCTGGCCATCAACCCAAGCCTTTTCTGCCCACATCATCTCCTGTGAGCACTTTTACCCAGCATTATTTTAAGAACCTGCATGATTTTTCCTGTGCTCCTTTACACATAAGAGAGTCCATGATTCTTTACAGTAATCCCCAAAATGGCAATGTCACTACACCCCTCAAAATTCTTCCTAAGTCTCTTGTGGTGTGCACAGGGGAGGCTGAAAACAGCTCATTTGAGAAGTAGCTGCCATAGCCATGTAACAGTTACCCCACACTCCCTCACGTACTGGCTCAGACCACATGATGCTCTTGGACTGTTTCTGAAGCAGGGCCTGTGTCTTCTTAGGGGTGCATGTATTGTATCAGCAGATCCCCCACCTGAACATAGCCAAGCCTGCTAATCACCTGCAGCACACAGAAGTAGTAACAGCACCTTTTAAACAACTGTCATAGTACAGCCGATTTCATATGTAAGTAAAAGAAGTGGAACAAACCATTTTGCAACAGCAAAATAGCTTTATCCTCAGGCTCTCTTACATCTGGTCTCCAAAGGATATGGGGAGAAAGAAGGGAGCACCCATTTAGCATGCCTAGCCATCAGAAACAGAATCATATCTTTTCTCAAAAGCTTTGTTTGCATGAACTGTATTGTCAATAAAATAACTTTAAGTTCAGGAGAGAACGAAATAGCAGTAATGTACAAATACAAGAAATGCAGAAACTAGTGAAGAGATTTAGGTAACTGTCTAAACATACAAGCATGTGCTAGAACTTAAAAGTCAGAAGCCCTGGTTCAGAAACAGGTTAGAAAAGACAAAGATAAAAAAGACAAAAATATTAGATTACTTCATGGGATCTCTCTAACACTCAGCATGGTCTTTGGTTTGGTAGTGCTGTGCAATACAGGTCCAAAATCTATTTCATAGTGCTACTGTGAAGTTCAGTAGATGTTGGAAAGCACGTAGCATGACAGCTACTTTTGGAGAAGAACTTGGAATATTCCACATATACAAAGAATTTTAAGTCCCCGTTCCAAATTTCACTCCCTGTTCCACTGGTGTAACTTCCCTGACATCAGTAGGTTGCATATGACTGAGAAGAGCAGGTATTGGGAGGATTGAAGTCTCAGTTGATAAAGGAATACTTGTAGTGTTCAATAGGCTTTAATTACTCAAACTTATGTTCTGTCAGTATTATCCTACAAACATGTTTTTCACACAGGTCAGCACTTTCTGATCACTCCTCCAATCTCGGCAGAGCATGAACTTTCCATTAGGAGAACTCAGTATTTTCCTTATGAAAGCCAGGAGTGCTTCCTCCTATTGACCTTGCCCTAGTCCTCTATATGCAGCTAAAACATTAAGTAGCTTCTGCATTACTTCTGTGCAGGAGCTCTCTGGCAGAGAGGAGCTGCCTGCAAGAGCATTCCTTACCAATAATTAATTCCTCTCTTGCTCACTGTCGTGTATCTGAGAAGCCCGCAACTGCATCATGTCTGCAAAATCACATGGACAGGATCTCCATGGTGATAGTGTCATGCGGTATGCAAACATCAGCTGGCTAGTCAAGGTTACTTTGGCAACCCAAGTGTCACAGGTAATGATCCAAATCTTGTTCAGATTTATGAAAGAATAATCTGAATTAAAAACTTATCCGTTTTTCATCCTAGGACTGGTTCTGTTCTGCTGATGTTCATAACAGACAGTATTTCAGTAAGCCCAGAGCTATCTCCATTAGAATTATAAACATTAATATCAATAATATTTATATAAAGATCATTTGTATGCAGTAATGAAGAAAGATGCATACTGCAGTCTATTCTAGCTGAGATACTGCATAAACAAAACTTTAATACTATAGCTTTCATTAGTGCTATAAGGCAGCATGATTTTTATTGTGAGACTCGCTGCTGTGGTCTATTACAAAGCTATCTTGTCTTTAATATGAATTGTAAGATGCATTAAAATTGCAGAGGATTTTCTCAGACTAGAAGAGTTTTCTTTCATGTCACTGGCATATATGCCTTTTAAAACAGAACACAGCACTCCTTTGAGGAAAAGTCATGCAGTCTGTCTTCTGGATTATGTCTTGTTTAGCTTTGGTCTGTGGAAGGGAGGAAACTCAAGAAACCAAACAATTTCTTACCTTGCTGGCAGCTTTGAGGAAAGGGAACTGCTATACTACTCCACGTAGATGTGCCAGGGCGTTAGGGCACAGGATGTACAGAACAGAAGTAAACTCCCTTTTAGGCTACATCTGCCACAGCCCTGTTAACACGGCTTGGGGTAAGAGAAGAGCCAGGACATGGGCTCCCTGGGTATAATGTGACACGCACATGGGGAGCAGTCACTGGGCTCCTTTGCATTGATGACTGTCCTACTCTCAAAAGTGACATCTGTCAAAATTCAGTCTTATTGTTTTGCTGGCATATTTCCTCCTTGCTACTCTTGAAATGTCTCTCTCATGTTTATGCAGTATGATTTCGTGGAGTAATATTTCACTGGGAAACATGCTTTTTTTGATTTTTTTGTTTTAGAAAGAGTTTGCAATACTTTCCTTTCTCAGGCTAAGTCTTCTGTACAAGCTTTTGTAGAAAAGCTGTTTGTCTGGGTCTGATTACTGACAATTACCCTACCACAGACATGGTTATTTGGACAAAACCATCCTTTTGTCTTTTATTTCCCTTGGGAGCAATGGAATAACCTGCACTGACCACAACACACTTTCATGGAGATCTGCATTCATGATAGGAATATTTTCCTTGCACTGTGTAGCCAAATAGCTGGCAGAAAAGGGCTTCCTAGTGTTTAACTGACCTAACTGCTATAACAAAATCCTCCAGTATCTGTTTGTGTGGGAGCTGGATATATGGGAGCTAGCAGACCCACATCTGCAACTGGACTGGATTATCCTCTCTTTCCCACACCATCAATTCTAAAGAGACCTCTCAATCTCTGGGTTCTCCTGGACACTGAAGGTATGCAGCATCTTGCAAGACAGATGGAAAAGCAGCATAATATTTACAGTTTTATTTGACTCGGCTCTATTCCTCCCCATGGTGAATACAGCCAGCTCTTAACACGCAGAAATCAAGCACTGAGCCCATGCAAGAAGACACATCAAACTCAGGGTATCTGGGGCCTAATTTTCACAAACAGCTACTGGAAAAAAAAAAAAAGTGCATGAGGAAAACAAACAAAATCAACAGCTAAAGTGTTAAAAAGTTAGTATCATGAGCAATGATTCTGAGCTGAGTATTTTAGACACAGGAATAGGAAAACAGGCCATGGAGTCTGTTTCCTTGCTGTGATGCTAACATGTCATGTCATCTGGCTAGTATCCATCTGAAATCAAAAATTATTTTACCCAACTCACCTGTTCATGCTTTGTTACGCTGCACTTTTGTACCAACGGTTTGGCCTGCATACATGCAAATAGAAAGTGCTTTTAAAATCCCTTTCATTCCTCCATTGCTATTCACAGCTGCAAACAGCAGCTCTAGCCTCTATTCCCTTCTGCTGCCTGTCAGCAAGGAGAGACCTTTTCTCTGGAATACCTTTTAGCCTCACTGTATGTTGCCATGGCAGCAAGACTAAAACCAGACCCAAGATGAGAAAAATGTCAAAGGAATAAAAACTGACGCTACAGGCAAATTCTGACTCCGAGTCCTCCCTCGGCTATTGAAGATATCTATTAAGTTATACATCTTTTAGATGGAGAGCTACAGCTGCAGAACTGTGCTGTTTTCACTCTTTCCTTATTCCTGTAAGCTTCTGCTGACGTCAATGAGTATTTGTTTTGTCTCAGTAAAATTCAAAGAAAGACAGATTTAAAGCCTTGTAATTACAGAATAACTGAGCCAAGTCTTGCCAGCTTTTGCTTACGGAGTCAACAGGAATAAAGCAGAAAAAAAGGCAGAACCAACATCAAATTAAATATTTAGAAGTACTAAACAGCAGTGCCTAGATTATCAATTTGGTGGGAGCTTTCCTATATGGTAAAAGAGGAGAAAAGACCTCGAGATTTGATCCATCAACACAGAGGGTTCCAGCAAGTTAGGTCAGCTCAGGGGTATTCAGCACTTTCACAGTTAACAACTAGTGTTTTGGTTGCAAGCAAAGTACTATAGAAAGAATATCTCTATAAGACTATGAGTATTATCTTAGAAAAACCCGCAGAGAGTGAGAAAGAAAGCTATTTTTGATTTAAACAGGCACATCTCAGCTTTTCTCATTATCACTTGTTATTAACACGAGCTTGAAAGGGAACTTTTTTGCAGTAATACAGGAAGTAATTACCTTGTTACTTTCGAAGTCAAGGGGTGTTTCTAAAGGGTGGAGATTTGGTGAAGAAATCCCTAGAACACACTTGAGCAGAAAAGCCACATCTTGCGACTCAGGCTGAAGCTTTAAGGATCCTGAGCTGGAATTTGTTTTAGAGCAACAATAAAGCCACAGCTCCTGGATCCAGATTTTCTGCAGCAGTCTGGCTAGTTGATAACACAATACAGTCCTAGTGACTCTGCACTGCAATTAACCCCGCTGAAGGTGAGCAGTGTTGTGTGGAAGGGATATAGAACTAGTGTGATAAAGTTAAAATGTTCCTCAAATCCACTGACCAAAGGGGGATCCCCCCTCCATCACACTTGTGGTTGACATGAGCCTCTGACTCCCGGCTGCTGTCTGAGACTTTGGGACTGCTGACAGAAATTACAACAGCATGGTCCCAGTTTATACTAGGAAGACAGCTTTTAGCACATCAAAGCCATGAGCAGAGGAGCTCAGAACTGGTCACCTTTATGATACCTTTCTCCATTCTGAGCACTAATGCATCTTGTATTAAGTTGCAGCCAACTGTGAATACAGGGATGTCCCAGACACTCCTGAACCTTGGGAATCAGGGCTCTATAGTCCCTAACATCCCACAGCAAAAGTGCTGTGGTTCAGATTCCACCCTAGTGAGTCCAGTTCGGTCTGCAGCAGCTGCTCTTACACTGGGGAAAACTCCTTTGGATGCAAAGGAGTTTTGGCAGTCACAGGCAAAAGAAAGAGTCCCTCTGTATTTGGTTAAGATGCAGCAGTCTCCTGCCTAAATTTAATTCATATACAATGTTCAGTTTGGTGTATTCCTGTATTCCATCACAATCTGTTATAACAATTTATGGCAGGAAATAAAGTTTATTACATTCATCAATGTGCAATTAAAAAAAGACATTTTATGTTGTTATTGACTATCAAGCTCCATGACATCAGTTTTTAAACTCTTGCCTCAGCAACCCTGCCTTGCGATCTCTTTGAAAAAACATCTGGAGAAAAACTGCACCAACCCACAACTACGTCTCATTTGTTCTCTTTCACACAAGCATGTTCTAATAGTTAGTGTCATTAAACTCTCCCCCTCCTCTGCCCCCAGAACATGCAGACGTAACTATAAGCATACTGTTTTGTGTAGTGTTGCGTTGTTGACTTTCTAATTATAATGCCTAGACTGTAGAAGGTGAAGGTTGTTGATCTCCTCTGCACCGCCCTGCAGCAGCAATCCTGTCTGGTTCCTCCTCTGTGGGAATCTGGCAAACAGAAATCCCTCTTCACACACAACGGGAAGATCAGATGGCCTTTCTGGAACTGTATCGTTTCACAGCCATACCAGAACTCCAAGTCTGAAATACTTCCAGAACCACAGCTTTTCACACAGACCGTCTAGACACTCGCAGGACACTATTTAAAAGACAGAAAAATATTTTCCTTGACACTATATTCTAAATTGCCTCTGAGCAACTTAGCTTCAAGGAGTTCCAAGTTAATCCATGTCTTAACTCCACCTCTGGGAAAATGGGCACAAACATTGCCAGTTTGGGGGGAACCCAGCTTGCAGAATATCAGGTGATTCTTGGACATGCATTTATCAAGAATCAATGCCACTTCTACCCTGTTATTGTACATGTCTGCAGTTACACCAGAACATAAATGAAATACCAAAGACTAGGCTCTCTCCTGCAGGAACTCTGCTTCATCTGAGGCATGCTTGGGACCATGGAGCTCTGATTCCCCAGGTTTCCAGGCACAGCAGACTTTACATTAATGGCACTGTTAAACCTTCACAGTGACAGCACCGGTGGATGCTGTTTGTGTATTTAACACTGCTTCACCGTATGGCTGCATGCAAAACATTTGAGTTACATGCCTTAGATTCTCTGTCTTTACAACACCACACAATATTTACATAGTCCATAGGAATACTGTTGTGTGCTAGTGCATCAATCAGGTAGCTCTTTAAACCATACCACAGGTTTAGTGTATAGGCTACTATAATTTTCGGTGTTCAGAGTCAAATACTGTAAGAAAACTATTCCAGAAAGCTCTAAATGCCTTTCTATATACTGTTTCTTTTATGGTCTTTTTAACCAACAGTCCTTGTCATGTTTGCAGCTGGATATTGGTGTGGATGAAACCCTGTTCTGACCTCTTATGACTGTCCATATGCTCCAAATGCAATCAAGTTAGGGATAATGCAACCTGAGCTCGCCCAGGTACACCCAAGTTTGAGGCATGAATAAAGATGGCCATTTAACTCCTACGTGTTATTACTACTGGTTACTCTGCCTCGTGCCAGGATGCAGACCTACGCGCCATTTGGGTTTGTGTGCGTATGCCAAAGAGAACTTGTACTATCCCTCTTCTGATACTATGGTGAAAAAACAGCCATTCTTTTTTACAGTTGTATGTTTAGACCAAAAGCCCTTCCAAGTACCTTCTGGATACAACAAAAACAAAAGCCCACATGTGATTACTTTCTTGCTCTTTCCCAAGCTTTTATCAGTCCCTGTTTATTCAAAGTTCTGTTTATTGGCAGCAAAACTGTTTACTTTATGTAGAGGAGATATTTCTTTGTGTGCACCTCACTAGAGAGGATTTGCTTTGTTTTAGCAAGCTGTGAATCTATAGAAAACTTTCCAAAAGGAAGGCCCTTTTTTGATCTCATTTGACCAGCACTCCATGCTGATGGCTTATATTACTGCCACTTCATTTGTTTTTTAGGCTTGTTCCAGTTCTCTAATCCTCCAGAACCATTATTCAATAATGGGATCTTCACAAACACCTCATTTCTACAGTCTCACTATCAGACACGCTGCCACAGCTTACCACCACTACCAACTTTTTCAGTATTCCTCACCAACAATTTAAAACCCAATCCTAAAGCACTACAACCTGCATGACAGTAGTTTCCTTTTCTTCTCCCTTAACCTTCCCTGTCACAGGGTCTCTTCTTTGTCTTGCAGTAGCAGGGGTTGCTGACTGTGCCTTGCTTGCTTCTACTTGAATCTTGCCATATGATCCTGCCTCATGAAAACATGTGCTTCTTCCCCTACCTTTCCCAAATGGCAGGTGATTTTTTTGGAAGTCAGGCAGAAAACCTGTGACCAAAATAACTTCTGCCACTCTAACTTTTCATCTTATTTTCTAAACAATTCGAGTCAAATATTTTTACTCCCAAAGACCCACCTATCACATTCCTCAGACTCTTTCTTGAGCTCTATTTTGAGCTATTTATTTCATGATACAGAATCTTAAAATCAGTAATAAAAAAAATTTAAATTCCTGTGCTACCTGTCCACTTATTCCAAGGAACTTTAAGTCTTCCTTTATTACTACTACAGAGAAGAAATTCTGGTTTATTCTAGAATCACTATTCCAAACGATAGGAACTAAACTTACCGGTTACAAAATACTGTAAACATTCAGTCTTCCAGAGAGGAAAGATGTATTCATTAAAAAGCCTTGACACTATGATTTCCAAAGTCTGAGAAGCTTCATATACAAATTCACCTACTGGGATCAGATTACAAGAGCACATGAATATTGTGGCTTTGAAAAAAACCTCCATGTTCTTTTGTAACAATGGATTTTCTCAAAAAAAATCCATCCCTAATCAGTAAACCAATTATGTAAATTCTTGAAACTAATCAAGGTAAATCCCAGAGGTCTCTGAAGATCCAAATGAAAAAATATTTCTCCTTTGATTTCCTGTATAATTTTGTTTGTTTGTTTCAGAAAGTAGTACCATGAGAACTGCAAATCTAATTATTCATAAGTCATCACTCTATTTTTTGATTATTCAAAAAGCCAAGTCCGATCCTACCACTGGGCACCACTCTAACTTTATTAAAATTATACTTAAACAAAAAACACTGATATATTAAACTGTAATATAACGGTAACAACTGTAATGTTAGAGAGTATGATTCATGCTTATCCTCAGTTTGAGCTACATCAGTTTACAATACGATTGAAATCATTCATCTAGGTAAAATGAAAAGTATTTTAATTTATCTTGTTCACTAGTTGACAGTTTTACAATATATTTTGCAGTCCTATTTGCTTTATTACTTAATATTTCTCCTGGCGCTGTTAAAAAATGTCTCATTCTAAGCCTATATTAAAGATCTTAACTCCACATAAGTATTGTACCAATGTGATTGCTATAAAAATTGATTTAGTTTACAAAAAGTTTAATGCTTATAGTGAATACTCATTCAGCTTAGCATTACATTGTATCAACTGAAATCAAATTGCCATGTAATTGGTAGCAGAGAGCCAAAGCAGAAGTGTTCATGGGACAGAATGTCACTGATTCAGCCGAGACAGTTTCTAATCTAATTCAATTAAACTTGGATGTGTAGATGCAACAAAAAAAGCAAACTGCATATATACTAGCTACAATAATTCATGAAAATAGGCAAGAGCTTTAGTAACACATATTTTGCTAGCTCTAGACTAATGTAGGATTAACTGTAGGAACTCTTAGAATTATAATGGATATTTCCTCTAAATCAAAGGAAAAGATGAAGCATTGTGTTACATCTGCTAAAGAATTCAACAGTTATGCCCTTTTTCCTCAGGAAGGTTCAAGATCTTTATATTTTACCCAGGACATAACCATAGCATATAATAGACAAAAAATAATAGACAAAAACCTCAGGTTCTTCTCAAGGTTGTTGATATCTGGTGATGGTAAGGAATTCACTCATATACAAATTTTATTCTATTAAACAATGCATTTAAACAAAGATTTTGAGCTGTCTGATGTGTGAGGCTTTTTTTCTTATAGATACGATCCACGTTTTCAAGTGTGTGCACTTTAATACCACATTCAAAGCCTGAACTTTGAATATCAAAGTAGCACATTCAGTAAAATCAAACCAGTGGAAAATCAGTTGCTCATTTGAAAAATCTTAAATTACATTGCTTCCTTTTAGTACTGTTTTCTCTGCATCAGTGATTGTAACATACAGATTTGTCCTACAAAATATCTCTGTGTTCAGTCATTCACAGCAGGCTAATATATACAGGAACCTTTTAGTATTGACAATATATCTGCTTTGCTGCCTTAGTGTTAATTTATATCATTATCTGTAATGAGCAATACTATTATTACTAAACTGCAATACTACATAAAACTCTCAATTATCACATTAAATTTGGATTATATTATGCTAAGAGATGTCTTTATGCCCAAGAGTAATTTTGCTTTTAAAACTCATCTGTGTTTAAAAAAATTGAAAAGAATATATGATCCATTTTCATTAGGTGAGAACATTAATCTTGATTCATGATTGTTATGCACAAAAATAAAGTGTTAAGTTTAACCGTTGTATTTTGTTCAGGGTAAAATTATGTAAACCAGAAAGTAAACTTGCTCCCAACTGAAGTTCCCCACTATACTTAGAAAGGGAAAATTTAATCATAGTATGCATTAATGTTGTAAAAATCTTAAAGCTTTAAGGCTTTAAAAAACACATGACAGGGGATTTTGGGTATTCAAAAAAAAAAAAAAAAATCCAAATCAGAACATCCTAATAATCAGATGGCATCAGAGTTGTACACAGTGTGTGCTGCTACTACTACTCAGGGTCCATGACCAACTTTCACAGCTTAAGGGGAAACTGCTTGAGTCTCTTGGTGAACCCAAGAGTGGGCTTAAAGCACAGCTTGGAAGCTGCTCGTTTCCACTGACTGGGATATTCATTTTCTTCCTCTCTAGAGAGTAATGAATTGGTCCATGCTGTGATGATCCAGTAATGAATCTCAAGGTGTGTAAGGTAGGACCCAAGTGCTGCATTACATTGGCTCGTGAGGTTTAATATTCATCTGTCCTTCCTAATTAACACCAACAACAGATCATCTGGAAACTATGTAGAAGATTATCTACATAAAACTAAAAAATTCTCTTATCTAGAAGAGTAATAAGTGGGGTTTTTGGGGGATATCAACAACTTTGTATGAAACAGAACACTAAATTTGTCTTCTTTGTAAAAAAGATGATCTAGTAACCTAATTAGACTATTATTATGAAAATAAAAATTAACTAGAATATACAGCAGAAATGCTGAAGGCATAGTATCTACTGATGTTTCTTTCTCATCACAGTAATTCTGCAGTCTCCGAAAGCATCTCCTTCCCTTCTGCTTTATTACCTTTCTGCTGACTGTCAGTCATGGAAGATAGACACAGGGACCAAAGCTGCCAACACAGCATCGTTTAGACAAAATGGACCTATTACATTTAAATATATAGAGATATTTTCCTTATTCTTGACTCCCACTTCCTTTTGATTCTTTTCAGTGACTCCTTAAATGGCTTTTTAGGTATTAATTGACTGAAGAAGTATTACACTCATAGATTATAGACAGGAAAAAAAACCCAAATAACGAGTCTGTTTTTTTGCAAATCAGAGGCCAAAATCTCATCTAAAATCATCAGGGATTTCTTCCCAGTCTAAAAATGGGAAGGTTTCAAAGGCAGGAGGAATCTTAATTACTTGTATTCTTTATTGTTAAGGATGACATCTCTCAGCTCTGTCAACATCATGAAGTAGACCACTGTTTCTATTTTTTTTTAAATCCTTAGCACCTGGGAAAATACATCTTTTTAAATTTGAACTGAGACCAAAAAAGTTTAAGAGAATTAAAACAATCGGTAGGAACTGTTAACACAAACCTCAGATTTCTTCATGATACCCTGGGAGAAAAGCTGACTTTCTCACATTAGCAGTCCCTGCCAGTTCAACTTGAACAACCAAGAGCTTTCCTTCCAATCCAGTCAACTAATTAACAAAGAAGCATGAGTGGAATTTTTTGACACAGAGGAAAAACCTAGGTTCCATTCACAGGCTCTGTGGCTTAAACTAGACAAGGTAATAGAACACAGCACAAGAATGAAATAGCATCTAAATCCATCTTTGAAAACTTATGGTCTAAAATTTTCCCTTTAGTACCTGCTATTTATCTAGTGTTTTTCATTTATGGCATCCAATAGTTATTTCTGAGTGACAGAAAACACTCACTCTTCCAAATCTTGAGAGTTCCTTGCCAATTAGTGGTACTACCAACACCGTATAACAGGAGATAAACTTTCTGTTAGAATCCATTTTAAATTATTTCTGCCGGTGGATGTAATGTATTGGCATATATTTAATTAACCTGCGTGCAAGACTGGGAGAAGACAGGCAGATATTTCACTGCATTACCAGGCAGATATAAAAAGGAACGGATTGAAGCATGCTTGGTTCAAGGGTATCAGAGCAAGTAGCTTTTGTTTTCTAGTATTTCACGAAAAGTCTAGAAATTTTTTCTGAACAGAGAAATGACTCCACAAAGCTCTGTTTTTCTGACTCTTGGGAACAGCTTAAATTCTAGGGCACAAACAGTAAAAACGAAACATAAAACAAACATGTTAAACATTCAAGGTAAACACAGAAGAAATACACTCTATCTCCTGGAGTTATGCACACATGATCTTATAAAGGTGTCCTTGATGCCTGAAGTATGTCCCCTCTGCTTTGGTAAAGCTCTCCCTACCCAGCACCCTGGCTGTTTTCTGCAGAGGTATAGTATTGCCATATCAGCTCAAAGCGTAAGGAACACGTGCCAATTCATTACCTAAAAGCCAGCTAATAAACTTCAGTAACCAGACTACTGTAAAATACTGCTTCTTCACAGTGATCAGCAGCTTGCTCCATGTTAACAGGTTTGTTCTTACTTCTTCTAATAAATGACAAATCTGTTTTTCCCCACATGCTTTAACTGGAAGCACGTGACTGGTTTATCTTTAGTAGTGCACACTTGGAGTGGAATCTATCAATGCTTCCTGTATTATTTCCCTGCCTATTTCCCCCTGCCCTCATATACCAATCAGAAACCAAGTCTCATGTTGTTTTCCTTTGGCCTGCAGTTACAGGAAGCTATTATCTCTGTGGAACACAAGGGCAAATAGAAATGACAATCTGTCCTGACCCAGAAACATGCATCATGACTCACCGCTGCACTTGCAACTTCCAGTGTCTCATGCCTTCTAGAAAAGAATTTTTTGCCTGTGTATCTCCATAACTAATTAATTCTTAGCAGAGTGCTTACTAAGTAGATTAGAAAAGTGCTGTAGCTGCAGGCTGTATTTATGTTAATTGAGAGAGGTTTAGTCTCACACTAGGCAGCTTCTAACCTTTGTGACAGCAACATTTGAACACAAAATCAACGTTAATCAGAAATACTGCCAAAATACTTTTCCATGTCTGCTACTTCATTCCAAAACATTAAGATATCATTCCCCTGAAATGGAACATCTTACTGATATTTGGTAGAACACCTACCATTCGGAGATGAGAGCCCCCAGTGACTGCAGGAATCACAAAGGCTCACAGAGATGCCGAGACACAGCCCAGGGCCTTGGCTCTTAGAGGCCATAACTGGAAACGGAAAGAGATTCTCAGGCTGATCCATGATCTTTCCACTAACGTGCTGCGTAGCATCAGGCAAATTAAGATATCCACCATCTCTTTCGTTATTTATCTATATAATGAGTATTATGGCATGAATATTCCCAGCATGCATGAAGAAACATTCTAAAAACTCTAGATGGCAAAAATTGTTTAAACAGGTATTCTGCTGGCAGGCTAGATGAAACAAGCTAAATTTCAAAAGTGGTAAAAAACATTAAAAAAAGCACAGAGCTGAAATAAATTACTTGTTTAATTAAATTCCATTCATGTAGCTTGAATTTCATGCAGTGTTTATGAATAATATATTGCAATTGAAAATAATTGACTTCTGCTTACATACTTATCAGACTTAACAACTGAAGCCTGAGTTTCCTAAAACAGCTCATTTACCCAACCTGATTTTGTGGTAATCATAGCTAATATCATGTATCTGAGGCCTTATCATGGAGCCACAGTGCCTATATCTAAGTTGCCTTGTTTCTTTATATCTCATTCTTAATAAAATCATAATCACATTACACTGCCATCAACAGTGTGTGAAGCCAAAGAGACAGCTGGGTTATGCCATCACTTGCTGATACAGTTAGGAAGGGTAGAATGAATGATGACTATTAAGTCCTGTTAAACAGCATTAAATGGGGAAGAAGAGTAAATTAAATTATATAGGCATTTAGTAAGACCTTAATTCATGCAAGAGTAGAGAGGATCCCATAATCAGGTAGATGCAATGGTTTAGAGGGAAAAATATTGCACTAACTAATTAATCTCCAGTACTTTCAAGGTATGTTTTATTCCTCTAAGCATACAGCACTGAAATTATTTGGAGTTTTAATTAATATTTACTTCAGATAAGCATCTTGGTAAAAATTCATTGCAAAAAATCACCTTACTCATGGCTCAGTTTTCTTTAATTTAGAACTTGTGTTCATTACATTTAATGTTGGTGAGGTAAAATTCATGTGAAATAGTTTTCCCCTTACTCTTCCCAAAATTTGAAATAAATTTTGGCCTAGAACTGTGCATAATTTGATTGTGAACATACAAGCAAGCCACCCTGAATTATTCATGTTTTGCTTCTCAGTCTGTTTTCCCCACATCTCTATTTTGAAACCTGTTACATCAGCAAGACACAGCTCCTTGCATTTTTGTATGCTTTGATATCTGCATGAAGCTTGTATTAAACTTGTGTTAGACTTGTTTGTATACAGAGAAGCAACAGTGATGTACAAACATTTAAATTTACTTTGAACTACAGATGTTTGTTTTACACAGACAAAGGGAACAGTCTCACGCATCAGAACAAAGGGAGTTCTAAGGCAGTATCACAGGACAGTATATATGCAGAGCTAATACCTGTAAATCAGGAAAGCAGCTCATGAACAACTGCAAATGAAGTACTGTCAGAGAAATACTCACAGCATCAGAACAAGCAGACCCTTCAATGTAATGCTAGAGGAGCAATCATAGCAAAGGAAACACCGATACACTTGTGAGAGCTCACACAGAATGAGTTACATCTCCCTCCTTCTACTACAATGTAATACTGCAAAGTAGCCTGGATTAGGCTTACGAAAAAATTATTCTTTTCTGTATTTCAGGGTGGGTTATTACTTTGATTATAAATGAACTTCCGCTTTTATCATGTTACTCTAGATTATTTTGCATATCTTGAAGAACAAATACAGATTCTAAATGCTATAGAAGACACTTGACTTCAAAAACAGTGTAGTTTGTTCAGCTGAAGAATGTTTTCATCAAGCAGAAAAGAGGAAAACCTGCACATGTCATTATTATATTATCACTTGAAGAAAAATAAAATAGACACAAGATGGCATTTAGTATTCATTACAAGGTATCAGCCTGATGTGATTTATTATTAGATTGCCCTCTATGTTAAGAGTAACTAATGGGGCAATTTTCTCTATGTCTTAGTATATATATACACATATACACACAAATATATTAAAGGCTTTTTCCTCTAAAGCTAATATCAGTGAAAGGCATAAATAACTTCTGATGAAATTAAAAGTCTCTGCTTTAAGGGGTTCAGTTATTATTCCGCTATCATGAGTTTGAGACTTCCCATCCCTCAGCCCTAAATAATGTTGATAACATTGATATCTAAAAGCATGCACTGAGATGGTTATTTATATAAGAAGATGAGTTCAGTGGAAGAAACCAGGTTTACAGCACCTGAATCCTTTGGAGCCACAGAGCAGTGCTAAAACCAGACATATTGTGATGACTTTGCCCTCTCCAAAACACACTATAAATTCTGTATGGAAAGTGTTCCTTTGTCCAGTTCTCGTCACTGGATTGCAGCTTGATAAGGCTGTGATCTTAGATGTAAGGTTTCTACTGCTTTCCTCTGCATGCTAATAACACTGAAAGCTAATGCAGAGAACAGAAAGTATGTGAGAACAGCAACAAGTGAGAAAATATTTCTTTTAAAGAAAATTACTGTATCAGCAGGTATTCTATAATGTTACTACAATGTAATCATTTGCACTGTACTCCTTTAGGTTTAGGTTCTTCAAAACAGCTTGGTTTTTCCTTAGAAATTTACTATAGAGAAAAGCTCTGTCCACAAGACAAGGAAATCTCACTTATATAAAAACTGTATTTGCAGCTAGACCTACAACATCTCTCATAATTATTCAGCCAAAACCAAACAATGACTGATAGTGCAGTGATCCTTACAAACTAAATTAAGGTGCAGGGCTCCAGCCAATAATATTCTGTGAGGCACAATCACTAGAGTCCTCTGATACTCATACCAAGATCCACAGGGCTTGATCCATAAAATGTGTTCAGTGCCTTGATTCCCACAGCCGGGAGCCACAGTGTATTCCTGGATCTGGGCTGCAGTTGTTGCACTGTTATTTGCTAAGTAAGGAGCTGCTGAAGACACTATTACATTATCACTACAGTACAGTGACATGGGGTGACTTTCAGTGCCTACTATAAGGTACTGGCCTGATCGTGTAATATGATGAGATTATCCTCTTACTTTTTAAGATTAAGTAGCAACTCTGTTCCACAGGTTTCAACATTTTCATCATTCTTATCAGCCTTAAGGCAGTACAGGTCTTCGATACCATAATTAATATGTAACAGTGCACTCCTGACAAGAATGGACCGAATCCTGAGTACACAGCACAGATCTGCAGTCAGGATGTTTTTCCATAGTCTCACTGGTCACCCATATGGAC
Organism: Athene cunicularia; assembly: GCF_003259725.1. Lineage (NCBI taxonomy): Eukaryota > Metazoa > Chordata > Aves > Strigiformes > Strigidae > Athene > Athene cunicularia. The sequence continues at coordinate 4,379,801 of NW_020799113.1, forward strand.
CAAAATAGCCCAAGTCTGAAAAATTTCTGACATATTGGGAGGCCTTTTTGAAGCAGGCAGTCTAGTGTGAGGAAAGGGGCCTAAGATATTTTGATGACATGGACCATATTTTGTGCTGTCACCTTCCTGACTGGCAGTTCATGTGCAAGAACTTGTGAGTTTTGTTTTCCATGCTATCAGTGCTACTGTTAAGTGCTGTACATCACCAAAGGTACATATAGCTTCTGTATCAGTAACTCATTCTCCCTTGACTACATATTTTCTTTTGCAATTATAAGAAGCTGAAGAAAACAATTTAAAAAGTGCAACGTGTACATTTTTATTCAATACACTAGGTTAAGAACCTTCAGTTTTCATCCTGTTTATAATCTAGAATTCTCTACTGTGCAACGCCAAAGATTCACAGACCCTCAGGAGAATGCTAATGCATAAATGCATGCTACAAATTAATCAGTACGAAGAAGAGTGACTAACTGCAAATTAAGGATTAGATAAGTAGTTACTAACAAAGAAGCAACCACAAAGCTCAAATATTCACTGAATACTAATTCTGTTTTAAACTCTACTATTTGTAATGAAATGCAATCTTACAAGACAATCAGCTTTTTACTACAGAACAGCATTTTAAGCATGCACCATCTATAAATTACTTCATCTTTTAAACACTTGAATGCATAAACAAATAACTGTACAACAGCGAGATCTCAACAGCTAATTTATTGTATGACTTCACTCATGTCATGATGAGTAATTTCGCAGTTAGATTTCCATTTGAAAGTATCTATGCATTTTGTTACTGTCTCTTAGTTAAATCTTTCTTACATTAACTCCATAAAGTGGCTCTAATGGCCTACTTAAGAACAGACTTGACTTTACTAGGATTAATGGATGTAAATGAGATTAAAGTTACACTTCCCAAGCCAACACCAAAAGATAACAAAGCAATACAAGTAGTTTTGCTCCATAACAGTAGTCAATATTCTAGATCCTAATCTCCCTTGTGTTAGTAATAATCTGATGCCCTGAAGAAAAAGTAATTTCTAAATTTCCATCCAAAACAAACTCTGTCCTACTCTCTCTTCAGTCAGTTGGTAAACTCATTAAGAGGCAAGGCAATCCTCATCCTAAAACAAAGGCCAGTGAAACTAGAGGCCCTTCCACTGATTTTTCACGGCCTTCAAAGGAGGCCCTAAACCAAGAGAAATCAGACCACCATAAGGGATTGTCATTAGAATGATCTCATTGACACTCAGAAAAACCTTTATTGATAAACAGGAATAGTATCAAGCTAAGTCTGCCTAATAATTTCTCAACAGTGCTATCCTGAATATTATTTGACAGCCAACTAGACATCACTTAACATACACTATGTGATAGACAAACAGCCATCTAATACCTTTCCCTAAATCCTGTATTACTGCCACTTGAAACACTTTAAAAAGCAAAAATTCACTGCTATTAAAATATTCTCTAATCAGTATATTCTTTTAAATTCAAACTGTGTACTCCTGCAGAACATATTAAGAAATAAATGCTGTTCAAGGAACCATACCAGGCTTTTAGAACAATGAAATCTTTTTTACACAGTTCATGGAGACCTATTAAACAGACATAAAACCTTTCTCTGGCTGTTCTCACAAGCACTAGAATTTAAAGCCCTCAATTCTGAGGATATGATGCAAGGAAGTGGTCCTGTAGCAACCAGCCTCAAGCAGCAAAAGGGAACACCACTGTACATACAACTTATTGTCTTCTAAGACTGCAAAGATGCTTTTCAGCTCTGATACACAGATGGCTATGGCAACTGATACAGGATTGATAAGTATTTGTAGTATAATACAATTTTGGAAGAAAACCAGGTGTCTTCCATGTTGACTTTAGAGAGTCCACATTAATTTGTGAATTGATATTTGCACAATGAAGAAATACGTGAAAACAAATGCAGATGCAGAGTGAATAAAGCAAGCTGAAGGAATGTTTTGGGGATATACCTTTCATATATAGATCAAAACTTTTACGTATGTGATGATGCATTCAGGTATTTAACATTAAACATTTGGAAAGGTGTCTCATGGTTAAGACTCCTCTGAGATTTTTTTTCCTTAAAGTATTTTCATTTTGATTGTCACTTACTGGATTCAAGCTCATCTCTATTAAAAAATTACTAGTCAGAGGACAAATGGATTCTCCTGTGAGCCTTCGGAGAGGGTGATATTCTTCCACAAAAAAACTATTCAGTCATTCATTTTCAACCGTCATGCAGGGAGGCTTCCTTTCTGACACTCTCTAGTTAAACATTTATTCTCAGTGCTCTTATGGGTCAGATTTCCTCAGGAAACATCAGTGGTAAAAATTGGTCATATTGGCTTAGTCTTTCATGAGGACTACTGAGAACAGTCAAATAAAAGTGGACATTTGGGAAAAAAAATAAATCAGGCTTACTCAATAGGAAATGAAAAGCAATTAAATGTCACACTCTGAAGGGGGGAGATGTTAGAGCTATGGAGTTAAAATAAGAAACCTCCCAAAACAGAACAAAAATACACACCAACCTTTCTTCAGTCTGGTTCCATTTAGTCCTCAGCTATGACACATTTTTCTGTGTATCTTATTAACTTGAGAGTCAGCCCTCAGTTATTTTTATATCCACAAAAATATATCCCCCAAATCATAATGCTCTGAGTAATATTTCAGTAATACTTTGCAATTGATTAAGGACACCTCTAGCACTGTTATACCCCTGCAGATACCAGGCAGACATTTCCTTCCTAAGTCACCAGATAGCTCATGGAAAGTGAGCAGGCACGATAAATGAGCTGTAGTTTTCTAGACTGTGCTTTTTAACAGATGTATTTACACATTTCACAATCTACCGGTAGGGATGGTGTGTGTTACTGCCAAATGTTAAGATGAAATGTTATCAAACAGAAGTTTTCCAACATATTCCCATTATGTTGACTATTAAGATCAGCCTGCTGCATGTAATTTTTTCATGTTATGTTCTTGATCAAGACTTTTTAAACTATTGCTACTATTCTAATTATCCTTTCGTTACCAATACATGAAAAGTACATACTTACATCAACACAGGAATTGCAGAATGCCTAGAGACTTGTGCCACTTAAATGTTTAAAATACCTCCTAAGCTTATTTAATTATTAAATTTAGAAAAACTCACATTAAAAACCTAGAACTGATCCCACTTCTATTTTACACTGCTCTTCAAAGGGCTCTCTCCCTTTCAGACAACAGCAGAGGATTGTGTCTTGCCTGAGCCAGCTACTTTATACAAGATCTGATTTCCCTTAAGCAGTTCCATGGTGAGAATTAGGCGCTCCCATGCCACTTGCTGGTAAAAGCCTGAGGTGTTACTGGATTGCTGTCAGTGTCAGTGTGGCCTCAGGTGGATGTTTTAGAGAAACAGGAAGAGATTCCTGGGGAAGTTGTCAGTCCTCTGTTTTGCTGGAGAGGAACAAACAGAGCCCGTATCATGCTGGACTGTTGGCATCTGCTGTACCGCACAGAACGGCATGTTGAGGTATGCCGGGACAGATGCAGTGATAGCATGGGGAGACATCTAGTTCCCACATTAGCACAACCTAAGGCAGTACAGGCCTTGTCACATAAGCTGGCCCAGGCGTGTACAAGCCCCAGTGAAGGTGCTACAAGAACTGTCAGAGGCTGAGGTGTCCCACCATACAACTCACAATATCTTACTTGTGTCCTTGACAGTGGGGGGTGCTATAATGCCACTTGAATAATGAACAACATGCTGAGCTCAGATCCCTGCCCACAGGGCATTCAAAATCTTAATACATTAATAATACTATATTTTACTAACTCTGATGGTTACTAGTTCCTCATGGATACATGGTAGTACCACCTAACATGCTCAGACACAGACAGAATTTTGTCACAGCACCTTCTGAATAGCAGCCACACAATGACACAACCACAATCCACATTCAGCAGAGCTCTTACAGATCATCACCTTAAGTGATGTGTCAGGCTCAGTGCAGTTCACAAACACATGAAACAAATATTAATCTGGCAGTGCTACTATAATCATACTGTTTGTTTATACATTGATGTCTGTTCACACCTCAAAGAATACGTCCATTTTTCAGCATCTTAAGTATAAAGGTCTCAGAAATAGTGCTTTGGTGAAGGGGCTTATAATTGTCCAGGCTATGATCAGATTAGTTTCTTTACATGTCTAAAAAGAGTTGAGCAATTAGAAGGAAAAAAAGAACCAGAAACCCCACACTCCACAAATGTAACTTACCTTAAAAGTGATTTCTGATTTGACTGCCTGTGATATATTTTCAGTAACTTCCTGAAAACTTCCCAGCTTCCAAGGTTTGCTAGCATAAATGTAACACTGAAACTAAGGCTTATGTATTAGATCTCTTTCTCAGAATAGATTTTAAGTTGTTTTCAATTATAATGCCTGCATTTCACACCGCACTTGTTAGTCACATATTTCATGAACTTAGGAAACAGAAACAATTTTCTAAGATTGAAACCCCACATTATTAGTATTTTCAAAAACTGCACAGAGCATTTGAAACTGAAAATATCTGAAAAATATTTTAGAGAACTGTGTTGATAACTCTGGATCATCGAATTTCTAAATAGCAGGGGCTATGGAGTTAACTTGTGCACAATCTAAAAAGCAGAATATATTAATAACTAGAGAACATATGTAAATCTAATTTCACATCTAAAAGTGCATATATTTCAGACATTTCAAAATGGGGAAGAATTTTGCTCCTACCTCTTCCAAAGCCCATAATGAATCAACCACCGGCTTGATCTTCTTATTGTTATACAGATTTAGGAGTTTGTCCATCACACTCTTGATCAGGCCACCTCGATTCTGTTTGAAAAGTAGATTCAACAGGGAAAATCCAGCGATGACTTTGTTCTCCTCATAGAGCTTGATAGGATTTACTTTCTCAACCTGCCACCACTGGAAAGCCACAAACAACAGCAGGGTTAGAAAAACATTATTCAAAGAATGTATAGGAAACTTCACAAGAAAACTGACTGGGCAGATGTGATACACTACTCATCTGTCAGATCTGAACAGTAGCCAAGAGAAGCAGTAAAGATTTTATTTAAGGCAAAGGCATGAAAGTGTGCAGCTGACTGACATGTGGATATAAAACAAAGACATGTGTTGCATGAGATTAGGGTATTCCAAGAATGGCAAACAGACCTGGGTTTAGGATGTGGCTCTAGAAGTACAGCATTTAGACCTCCTTTCTTCTGCTATTCTTCGTTATTTTAAGAGAGCCATGCAAGCTACCCAAACCTTTGCAGGCAGCTCTTGACTATTATTCTTCTCTCAAAACCAAGAAAACGATGCACTGCTTATCAGTTTCCATTTACTCTTCATCCATTATTACATTTGTGATATTTGAGCAAGCCTCATAATATCTAATGAAATTATTTTCTCTCATTTAGCCTAAGGGCATCCTTGAGACTGAGATCCCACCTCCTAGCAAGTTTTATTTGAATGGGTCAATTTTTAATTAAAATTTTCATGCAATTTTGATGAGTTAAGTTTTGCAGTATAATTACATAAAGAAACTGGTTCTACTTTTATACAAGATTGTATATGCTTTTTTAATTAAGTCAATTTATTCATATTTATTCAGTCAATAAATACCAGTACTATCTGAAAAACATTTCAGTTGAAATCGATTTCGTTGGGCCAATCAACCCCATGAATTATACACATCTGGATACGTTTATATTAACAGTAAAAAGGCTGTGAAGTAAAAATTATCTTGTTTTAGTTCACAAACACATGACAATAACAAAGATCATGCCACTACAACCATTAAGAAAATGTGGGAGGCAAAGAACAGCTTCTTGCTACAGCCTTTGACTTATCTTGTTCTCAACTACACAGAGACTTTTTAAGCTAATTTCTCCTGGGAAGGAGTTGTTGCTGGAAGCTGTAAATGAGCTCTTGGCAGAAAGATTGTATGACAGATCTTCAGACAAGGTTTCTCCCTCTGTTTTTCTTGTCTGAAGGAATCACTTTCACTCCTGGTTAATTTATTTCTCACTAGCAGTTTATTTGATAGATTTGTCCCTTATTCAATCTCTAGGATTTCTCAGAAGATTTTTGTTGTTGCAGGAAGATTAAGAAAAAAAATTAACCCTTGAATTTTGGATTTGTTGATATTATCAATTAGGAAACAAATACAACATCATCATCTCTTTGATGTCACTTGAAATTAATATGGAGAACTGAAAAATGCATTTCTGTACGGAACTAACTTCTGAAAAACTGAAAATGACTGGACACAAGCCCCACCTTAAGAGATGTATCTCCTTCAATATCTCCTTTAATTCACTGCACTGTCCCAACCGTGTTTTCAGATACGAGGAACCTACAGGGTACAGTTATCCATATCCATGGATATGATATCCTGCCATAAGTAAATTAATAAATGCAGTCTAACTTTAAACTTAGCTGTAAAAGGGCTAACAATTTAAATATGCACTGCACACAGATCCAATTCCTGTCTAGCTGTTGTATCAGAAGAAAACACGTCAGACCACACTGCAGTTAGAAAACCACCCTCTTCAGCAACATCAGAAGTAACAACTTAGTACAGATAAATGAGAATGATAAAGATGAAAATGCAACAGAAAAGACTGAAGTTAAGAGGAAAGAGCAGAATCACAGCACTGGGACACTTACTGATTTTGCAAAACTGAAGAAGCTTTTTGTCTCCCCAGTAACCATGTTAGATGAACCTGTAAAAAGTAAGGACCATTTATTACATGTAAAATCGCTTCCACAATTCATATTTAAGAAAAAAAAAATGTTTCCCAAGTTTCAGAAGGTATTAGTAGACACCCTTATACTTTGGGAATAAATAACAGAGGCTCAGGTAACTGAGCCCTACCAGTTCATAGGTATTCCAAGATGACAAAACAGTCTATGAAATCTTCCCAAACCAGGAACAGGTTAAGTGCTACTAGGCATCTTAACACCAAAACTCTTCTATAGTTCTCTCTTTCTCTGCATTAAAATGCCATTTATCTCTGACACACTTATTAAGCAGCGACTAGCACACAGGTGTCCTTTCTCTGTATCTGTAAAGATACAACTGACCACTACACATGCGAATATACATGCCTGCACACTACAACCTGTTAACAAACATAATGACAATTCACTGGCAGCGACTTCGTTACAAACAGGCAACCAGGCTGGCTTGTACAGTCCAGGCAGGTCCCCAAGTGACAATGCGTTCGTTGTTGCCACTCTGCTAGCCAGATGTAAGCCCAAGGAAGCAGGTACGCTTATCCATGATGCCACTGCACCTTCCACAGCAATACAGGTATGTTCTTTGTTTCAAAAGTTTAGCAATCCCTTCAGCTGTCCTCCTACAGAAGCCTGGCCTGCTTTAGCAACACACAACACGGCAACCTGGCAGAACTGCAGGAAAGACATGTTTACTTGTTATGTGGAACAGTCCATCTACATGAATGGAAATTTGTGAACAGAAGCCTGGGCCTGAATTCCTCAAAGTCCTGTCAAATAAAAACTATAGCATTTTTTCTGTAATCCTTTTCCAAGCTTCCCTCCTACAAGAGCTATATTACAGTTTCCTTGGCCACACTGATTCCTGTGGTGTGTAGAACAACAAAGCCAAGCTTTCTCCTACATTTCTCCTATATCACCCAATAGCGTTTAACAATCTGAAATGTCTGTTCAGTTTCACTTTTGTATATTTTTAAAAAATTTTTATTAAGAGCTTCTTTGTATTACCTATTTTTTTTCAATAATTTAGTCCATGCTCAGCTTCACTAAAATCCTTGATTAGAAATAGTCAAATTGAGAAAGTGTAACACAGTGGCCTCCAGCTCTGGGAGAAGTGGCATGGGTGATTTAAAGACATTTTAAGCTTTGCAAATCTTTAGTTTTGAAATATGTACCTGGCTTTTTCCACTCACCATATAAAATGTAAGTCCCAAGTGGTTTCAGAAGACTGAGGCCTTTCCCAGTATTTTCTCCACAAAGACAGTCCAAAACAATATCTACGCCATCTGTCGAGATTCTAAAAAGCAAGAAAGAAACCTGACTGCAGTAAGAGGCACAGGACTGGTCAGCCAGCATGATACAGGCTGATTGTTAACATAATACTAACATTTTCCAGGTACTTTAGAAAGGCCTCTAAGGATGAGGCTTTAACTACATGAAAACTTTCTCCTCACCAAAAGACAATTCAAACTCATTCAGTGCGGGGATGCAAATTTGTTGGGCCAGCACACCTACACCCTTCAGGTTTAGAAGAGCAGGAAACCATCTTGCTTCCCCTTTTTGAGGGCTTTCAGTAAAATTATCAAAAAAAGAGGTGATAAATATAAAGTTCTTTTTGAGTGGAATCAAATGTAAGAAAATGTCTTTTGTTTGGTCAACGAATTCCAGAGAAAAAGGACTTTTTGTTATTCACAGCTTATATTCTTTTTCTGAAGTCATAAAGAGATCTTATCCTAGAGTTCTTCTCAGATAAAATGATGTCCTTGTAGTTATTTAAAGAGTCTTCCGTTTCAGACTTTGTATCAACTAGATATCAGAGTTAAATTAAGCATAAAGAAAAATTACCAAGAGCTAGAATCCCAGCTCTAAAGATACAATCAGGCCATATTATAGAAAGCAGAAAGTATTTATACTGTTTCAATAAATAGTTTGCATATTTATAATTTTTCAACAAACAGCTTTCTGAATGCAATGTCAATATGATGCTGAAGAAAAAAAATATATCCAAATATCCTGATTTAGTTCTTTTTTTCCTGGCAAAACATCAGCCTGCAAAGTCCTATCACTAGTCTGATCTAAGTCCAATATCCTACCTCCTAACCAAGTCAACAGCCAAGCAGCAGTAAACTCTTGATTAATATTCTTAAACAATTATGCAAATAACTGGTGCAGACACTAGAAGAAAATTGCAGCCTGGAGACTGTCAGAGGTTTAAGGGGCAGTCAATAGCACTTAGTGCCCAGGAACACTCAGCCCCTGATGCCCATGCCTTCTGCAGTGGTACAACTGCAGCCAGAAGTCAATGCATCTTTCTGCTTCCTCACAAAACAAAGGTGATACTCAGACATCCACTGGTTACAAACAGCAACAAAATCGGACAACTTTACTCTTTGATACTGCTGCCATATGTGGGGTAATAAATTGTTTCTATTCAGCCACCGAATGAGCTTTCACTGTAAATGAATAATGACTTTGCAATCAAACAGCTTTCAGTGGCTTCCACGGTTGAACTGATTCCTCATCCCCTAGGAACATTTCACATTCCTATCACCTCTGGGGTTTTTTTTGTTGTTGTTCATTTGTTTGTGGTTTGGTGTTTTCTTTTGGATATTTTTTTTTTTTTAAATGGACTTTGCTCCCTGGTGAAAGCTCTTCCCTGGAATACCGCAGTTACCTGCAATAAAGTAGGTTCCCATCAATATCCTTTCTCAGCCAGGGACCCACCCTTTCGTGCTCACAAACCCTCAAGAAATGAAGAGTCTTCCCCTTCCCTTACGACTCACCCCAACCCAGTGTGCAACAGGCTGGCTGTCCTCCCTGCTGGCCAGCCAAACATCTTAAGCAGAATAGTATACAGCTAATATACAGCAAACAGAACAACTACACTGTTCCCTCCACAGCCTCCTTAGACAATCTGTCTTTATAGCAGTCTCAGAATTACCACTACGGGGTTTTTTTTAATCCTTCCAATGCAAAGTGAAAATACACAGATCTGAGCAACAAATCAGAGTACTGGCACATTCTACAGGATGCCAATTCTGATTTTTAAGGAGGACTATCAATTGTGCTAATACTACGCACCTCTATACCAGGAAAAAGAACAAACTAGCTTGTTGCATCTACATTTTATCTTTTGTACCCACTGGTTCTCTGCCTCATTGGTCTACTGTGAGGTGAAAATATTTGTGAAAACGTAGGATCACCAAAAGGGATTTTAACAGACTTAACAGAGGAGAATTCCACCCTTCGTAACCAGATCTCCTTTTGATTTCAGTAGTCAGTTACACAGAGTCGAAGTGGTGTCAGGAACTGCCCCAAAAAGAACTGCCCTGATGAAGGGCAGAAGCAGTCAATGTTATCTGCAATCATAAAGTTATCAGAAGTTAAAGGGGCTTTATTCCTTTTTTTTAAAGCACTGATTTCTGTTGTATCTGCTCCCACATCACATACCCACATACCCTGCCAAGGTTGGTGCTGAACTCTGACTAACGTTTTCAAGTGTTCTTTCTTGCCAAATTAGTGTTCATGAAGTGGGAATTGCTAGAATTCAGTTTTGACCTCTCTACAGCAATTTTCCAGGGGCAGCAAAACACTCATATATATATATATATATATATATACACACACACACACACACTTCCCCAAGAGAAAGGCTATCAGAGGGCTGAAAATTTTGCTGTAATTCTTCTGAGCTGTAAGAAAATGAATGGTAGGGGTGTCATCTGCTGGACAAGTTTTATCTTTTGTGGTGAAACTTCCTATATGGAAAAGCCTTCCTTTGATATCAAACGTCCTTTGTGATTGATCACTTCAAATGTTCTCTTAAGCCTTTGGGAGTGCTCCAGAAACAGTAGCAAGACACCCTGCTTTCAGCTCCAACACCAGTCTGGATTGCTAACAGCTCAGACAGAAGTCTGCTGTATACTGAAGGGCCTCTTTGAGGGCTAGCAACCCTCGTACTGAGAGACTTTGAGACGTTGCATGACACTGAGGAATGCAGAAGTTTGACAGGAAGCCTGTCAACCGTACTACCTTGGGGTGCCCCTTTGAGAAATTTCTTGGTTTATGCCCAGCTACATAATCTAGTATTTTGACAGATACAAGATGAAGGGGAAAACATTATTCTTATCTGTCTGACAAGTAAAATCAAAAGGACATTTTTTACTAAGATTTTTCTTATCAATTCTGAAGTTTTGCCACCTGTATCAACACCAATATCTAAAACCAGACAAATTGGAAAACAAAGTATTTGAAAGCATGTAAATAGAAATACACATGATGACTTCAAAAGGCAACAGAATGATTCTAATCTGAATGCAAACAAACAAAATCTAAGGATCTGAAATTAAAACAGACATCATGTGCTCTGATATCAATCCCTGGCAGAGGATAAAAACCCAGGCAGATAGAAACACACCAGAGAACTCCAAAACCTGGATAACTTACAGATCCACTGAAAATTTCTTACACAGTGCATTACAGTGAGCTACTACAGAGGCAGATAATAGCAGAGTACATCCTTCTGTTAAGGCCTTTACTCTTTTTCACTTCCTTTGCTCAGAACAGATGTCCAAATATGAATATGGACTAACAAAGCTTATGTTGCATATCAATGGAAATGCTCACTAACTTGTCCCTTGTAGTGGACAGATGGAATATCTGAAATAAACCACAGTTCCCAAATTCACAAATGTGATCTCTTCCCATAAATATGATCAGCCTGGTGTCTTGCACAGTATTTTGCCAAATACTATACAAACCTTATTCAGGAAAATAAAAGATTACCTCTTTACTTCTTGAACATAGTCTGCATTTCTGTCAAACAGGTGAGTTACTGAATCTTTGATGGCTTCATGTTTGAAAGATGAAGCTGTTCCAAAAACAGTAACATTGGGAATGGTTGAACAGAGCTGAGCAACAGCTTGACCCTGCAAACACATTATTATATTAGTTCACTGACATGGAAATTGGTTGACAGACTTCACAGCTGCCAATTCACTCATGACACAGCAAAATCCAAACCCAAACATGTGCAAGGACTTTCCAAACTAGTTTCTTAACCAGTGCAATGCATTTCAACCACAGGGAAAAAAAAAAAGAAAAAAGCAGCACTTAAATCAAAAGGATGTTCAGAAGAGAAAGCAACTGCAAGGACAAAAGTAATTTAATGTATCAAAAATTGCACTGGAAAACAGTTCTTCTTGATCTTTTAACAAAGGCAGTATAATTTACGGAAACAGCATTAATTTATAAGGACCACCAAAAGTGATTACTCAGAGTGCTAGAGAAATATTTCATATTTGCTACTTTCATCCTATGTGCATTTTCCCCAGAGTCCCTTGAGTAACGTCAGCAGCACACTTTGCACTTCACACCTCAGAACAGTGTCGACTGCTTCTGCAACGTGATTCCAGTTCTCTCTGCTCATGGGGAAGGCCCTGAAGCACCTGTCACCAGAACAGAAGTTCTGGCTGATAATGTACAAGCACTTGGCTCCTCTAGTACTCAGACACAGCTTTTATGCTTCAGGTTTTTGAAGTCCTAATACAGAAGGTCTAGTGTAGTCAGTCTCAAGACAGCATGTAACCTACCATTCGTAAGTGACCACGTTTTTTTATGGTTTCAGTAGGACACAGCAACTTGACATAACAAATACTGCATAGTAAGCAAATCTGATTTCTCTGTTATTAATAACAATAATTTCAAAGTGCAGAAATAGCCTTGAGTCACACTAACAGGTCTGCTTATGTCAGTGCCCCAATACCAAAAACTGATTAACAGCAAGGAGCATAAAATGGCATAGAGCATGTGTAGGAAAATCGTTCTCCCAGTATACCCCTCCTGTGTCTGTCTGGGCAGGAATCCAGTGGAGTCGATCAGATGCTACGTTGGTGTTTAGGATGGACTTGGGGCATTGAGAGAGTTTGTGCACTCCAATGCCTGTACTTCAACTTTCCCGTTTTGGGCCCCAGAAGGCTTCAACTTCTGCAAGTTTTAACCTCAAATTTCATGATGCTGAGAGAAGAAGGGAAGCACTGCGTAAATGCTGAGCCATCTAGATTTCAAAAAAGATCCTAACAGGTCATCTTTTTACAACTGCGGGTTTTGTTTTACTCTTAACACACTAACAAATGGAGACAGGCTTTTGGTAGCCACATCCTGCCTCTTGTCGTAACCACATTATTCCACGGGAGCTAGCACAGTTACACAGATATGCCCAGAAGCAAGAAATGGCACTGTCATTCTAAAAATGTCTGAAAGAATTCAGCAGATTCTCTATTTATATTTACAGGGAAAAGATTGTGATCTGTAAACTGTATGCATGACCAGTAAAATCATCCATGGATAAACACATTTCATTTCAACCAGAAACCCTGATTATTAGTATGTAAATACCAGTAACCAGTGCTTGGGCTTTATTTACAGTAGAATAATTAGATAACCCTGCATACCCTGGGGGTCTTGGCATCCTCACATATAATGAGGAATGCAACTGCTACTGACAATCCTCCGAGCTGAACAGTGCAAGACAAAACAATATTATTACTTATATATGGTGGCATCCAGGAGTTTTAGATTGGTTTCCTACTGGATTAATTAGTAAACAGCTAGACAGCAAGTCATGGTTCATGTGATCCTTTGGGCAGGTACCAATAGACACACAGAAGAGAGCAGGAGGGATGCATTCTCATTCTTACTTTACAGATGAGAAAATGAAATAACACAGCAAATTGAACACCGTCCAACAGCTCACAGAAACTTATAGCAGGATCCAGGTATGAATGCTGATTCGAAGCTTGGTAATCCAATACCAAACATAAGTGACCTTTTCTTTTTAAAGCCATCCACCATTTTCCTGGGTTGGAATCCCTAATCTCTTAGAAATCATAGGAAAGTCCATTTCTGAGAGGCCTCATCTCACAAGAAGCAACATCTCCGGGGAGCAGAAAATGTATCACTCCTCCAATAGTTTATTTCTCTATTAGTTACTGTCTCATTCTGAAGTCTAGGTTTTAGTCTCCACAAATATTGTAACAAAGTTCCAAGAAAAAAAAATAATCAGGATTTTGTATTTCTCCTTTTCTTAGTCATTTCCACTAGCAGTCCTCTTTTCTCACTTGCTGTGTCTCCCAGAAAACCATCATACACAGTGATTCAGGTAAACCAGGGGTTTATAATGTATGCTAATTCAGTGAAATTCTAACGTTATCGATCTATTCTCTAATTGGTTTTCTGCGTTTTCAATCTAACTTGGGAAGACACGGGATAATAAATATATCCTGAATCAAAACCACTGAATGTTTAAAAGGTCAAATATTAGAGTAGAAAACATGTTGATTTTTATCCTGCAGGAAATGATTAACATTTAACAAACTGACAGTCAGATGCACAGAAGTGCACAGAAAGCCCAGGATGCACACAACCTATTTTGCTCCTGACTCAAACTCGTTAGTACCCCCCTTCCTCCCCTCACAGAGATAAGCTTATCTAAAATCCCAGATCAGAATACTTTCCAGCTTTCTGTAGATATTTAAAGCCTAAAACTGACTCATATGACCAGTACGTTTATAACTGGATGAACAACATCACTGAAGTATTTTGAGGCAATTCCCTGAAACATTCTTCTACAGCTTTCTGAAGATCTTAATTTGACATTGACGCGTACTTATTTTTGTGCGAATTGTTCTGAGATACAAATACTAATAAATCTAGAAATAAAGGCTGATAATGGACTTTCCATGCTTCCCCCACCAAAACAGGAGAACTGAACGCAACCTATGAACTCAAACTTTTCTCTAATTTCTGTGGAATTCAACTAAGCTCCTAAACAGCACTGTGGCTACGCAAGTCTCTTAAATCTCTTTGCTAATCCCTCAAGTCATCTAGCTACCACTGCATCAGTAGCTAGTGTTTGGATGGCTATACATTGTAATTGTGAGTATGTGAGGCCCCAGTGCTCAGAATATCCATAGCTCACAAAGGGTTCTGCAGCTGGAAGGAAGAACATCCTCCTCCCAGAGCTGACGCCGTATCCATGCGGTTCCTGTTCCCCCACACATTCTCAGCAGAAAGCACCTTTTGATCACGGGGGCACACAAGTCCTGTCTTGTCTTTTGGATTCCAAAGCCACCCCCCTCCTAAAAACTGCTCTGTGGTAGACAGGGACAAGAGGGCTGTCTCCTCCCCCCCAAAACAAAACCACAGCATCTCTGCTACCAGGTTTCACTGTGGAGACCACATGGATATGGACACAGGCACCATATAATCAGAAATAGCCTATGAACTCTAAAGCCTTCCAAGAGGGTGTTTAATTAGATAGGAATGATTTAAAATATGAAAATAAAACTCTTCACAGGTTTAACTTTTCATATATCATGCAAATTTCTACATATAAGTACTGACCAGATTCTTGCTTCCTGAACCTGGGAAAATTAATGAGTGGCAAAAAATAATTCTCACTTAGGCAATTAAATTTACCTTTAACAGGATTTAGCAGTCTTTGAAAAAAATGATCAATTGCTTCACTGAAGGGACAGACTTGGTTACAAAATATTCTCTTAAAATGGAATTAATCTCTTTTAAACTACATATATTTTATACACTACTTATCATGCAGTACTCTACACAGTGAGTTCTCAAAGAAATTAATAACCTGGATCTGCGTTTTGTGGAAATGAAGCATGTCTCCTAAAACTGGATTTGGCATAGAAGTCTTGTGTCTCTTTAGCCTCAAAGCCTGTTTGATGGATTCCTTTTCAAGGTGTTCTGTCAATTTATAAAACCAGTACGCTGAACCTAATCTACACATATGATTATTACAGACTGTACTATAAATGGATATTCTTATAGTAGTTTTAGATCCAGTAAAAAGATTGAGATTTCTTTATATCCCTTTGCTCTAAAGCCCAAGTTTAAAACTGCATGACTGGCAACTTCTGGTACTGAGATAATCACATAAAAGAAAAGTAGATTTTTAAGAAGTAAAAATGAAGTAGACTGTTCTGTGCATTTAAACAATTTCAAAGTAAGAAAAAAAAAAGTCACTGACATTTAAAAGTCAAGGCATGTATAGAAGAAAACATAGTATTAATAAGCTATTTATATTTTTAACTTAAAACTGGATGAAATACAAGTAAGGGGTATAAGTTAGCACATTTCTGAAAGGGTCTGACCTACTGGCACAAGCCAGACCTCAATCTGATGTGCAAGCTGTGCACTGAATTACAGCAGTTATAGATCAGTATACTTTCAAGAAAGCATCTTTTCAGCTATTATATAAACTGAGGCCAGCTTTACAGCAGGAAGGAACAAACCATCTAAAAGATACCACCCTGCAAAACTACATCTATTAGAACCAATAGCATCAGTAAAAAATTACCATTTCTATGATATATTTTTGCAGCCCAAAGGTGCTACAGCATTTTAAAAAAGTCATTCAGACTTAATCTTGCACAAGAAACCTGTCTGGAACTGAACGTGAGAAGAATCCACATTTCCAAAATGCTTTGATGCCACATAACCACATTGGAAGGTGGTATGAAGTACACATAGTAAGAAAACTGCAAGAGAAGACATCTACTAATCTCCTGGCATCAAGGAAAACTTCTCTAGTGTTAGGAGAAGTCAGATACACAACACTCCATTTCCTGAAGGTGTCATTTTTCCAATTACAGCGGAGGAAATTGGAAACCAAACACTAAGGTGAACAAGGAGTGGAGAAACTGAAATGTAATTCCTGAACAAGTGTAAGGCAGCATCTGCTACACTCTGCGCATCACAAGTAAGTTTTGGGGTAGAGGGAGGGGAAGAGTCACCACAAGATAATGATCTCTTTTACCCTCAAATTCTCTTGTTTTCTGCAACAATTAGCAGAGTGGGGTTTTTTCCTACTCCATTGCAAAATTGTGCAGCTGAGGTGTATCTAAAACTCAGGGCTGAATCTCCATTTGGTACAAATCCTCTTCCGTTCAGTGGAGTCACACCAGCATACTCCAACTGAGATCCTTGCCCAGAGGATGTAAGCTTTATCAGAAAAGGTAGAACAGCTAAAGAAGAGTTAAGCACTGCCCATCTGTGACATGACTCAGCAGGGGATTCAGGGAAGGACACGTCCTCTGGGGAGCACAGGGCTGCAGAGGCCTTCAGAGACTGCAGCCTGCTTTGGTCAGGGAAATTGCTTTTTGTGTATGACTCGCCAGGCCTCTGTGTTTGATTAACAGATTATGCTCTGAGGCAGTGTCTGGAAATAGACTCTGGCACGGCACTGGGACTCTCCTGCACTGCCGAGGGAGCGCAGCCGCTGCTTTAGAGCCATTCCGCGGTCCGGGGCAGCTCAGCGTTCAGATACCGTGTCTGGCTTTAACTGAGACAGCCTGGGTACTTAATGCAGCCTAGACCTGGTTACCCAGAGCTCTGTGTGTGCTGATTTATCCCCTTCCTTGTCTGCTGGAGATGAAATAAGAGGAAAGCACTTCATCAAATGCAGAACAGCTATGAATTGCTACTATGAAAATAGCAGGTGCAGTCCCAGGAGGTACCGGGTAAAGATTGCAGCAGAGTGGGAAATACTAATGCCATTGTATAGTATGCTGGCCAGGACCATCAAGAGCAGAGTAAATTCTGATTATTAACATTTAGGAAGGACTGACTCAAACACAGGAGTGTTATTTAATGTGCTCCTACCTGCTAGGTGCAGACAGACCTAAATTCAGTCTACCCATACAATATTTAAAAGGATCAGGGATGCTGTGAGACCTGTTTTAAAAGGCTCTGGCTTTCATACCAGCTTACTGCTGCTTTGTTGCCAACCAGCTTAGAGCCCAGGAAATGTGTATGTGTCTGCCTGGACCAGTGTCTGTAGGATGACTGAGGAGACAGACTTAAAGCATTATGAACAAACCAACCTGCTTTCAGCCTGAAAAACACAGGCCAAGGAGAGATTTGATTCTGAGCTTTTTCTAGCCATAAACACCTATACACCCTACCAAAAAGACCTGAAATAAGTGCCCCAAGAAGAAAGAATAGCTAATTTTAATTAATGGACAACACCAGCAAAACAAAGATACATTAACTGGCCAAAAATAAAGTCTGGAACCTGAGAAAGATTTCTCACCAAGCAAGAGAGAGCAGAGAGAATTTGAAGGCATAAACATTATGTATTTTTTAAAGAAGAAATACGGTAATTCTCTTGAAATGGTTCCTATATGCCTATGATAGCAGGTGACTAGATTTACTAAGGAGTGCCAGTTCTTTGTCATATAAAACATCACCACTTCAGTGATTCAGTTTGGAACACATCCTCAAATATTTGCAATTTAGGCAAGGGAGACACAATACAAGAGAGGGTTCCTGCCAAGCAGTAACCAATCCTGCCAGGATGACCTGTATCTGTTGCCAAGTGAGATTTACCCTTCAAATACAAACATGAGAGCTGCATCTGTAACTTACTCTGCTTGTGCTTCCTCTGCTGCTGAGCCTGAAAGGGAAGGTCACATCACAGCTTCAGGGTAGCAATCAATGTTTCCGCATGAAAGGCAGCTTAATTTTAACATCCGTAAGATCGAAATGCTAAAGAATTGGCTAATAATTCTGCTTTACATCTGAAGGGTTAAGTGATGAAATCAAAGTGTTCACACAATCCTGGTAAATAACTAAAATTCAGAATAGGAAGTACATAAAGAGCAAACAAATAAGCAAATGGGCATAATGGCTGTCTCTCACAAATCTAAATCCCTGAAAGAATTCATTTTTTGGGTAGATATCATAAAGATAGAGACAAGATTTATTAAAGCTAGAAAAGAAGAGCCTAAGGTTTTTTTACCGGGGGGGGGGGGGGGGGGGGGGG
>NW_020799113.1:4398485-4438179 GCF_003259725.1 Athene cunicularia
GGGCTGCAGAGGCCTTCAGAGACTGCAGCCTGCTTTGGTCAGGGAAATTGCTTTTTGTGTATGACTCGCCAGGCCTCTGTGTTTGATTAACAGATTATGCTCTGAGGCAGTGTCTGGAAATAGACTCTGGCACGGCACTGGGACTCTCCTGCACTGCCGAGGGAGCGCAGCCGCTGCTTTAGAGCCATTCCGCGGTCCGGGGCAGCTCAGCGTTCAGATACCGTGTCTGGCTTTAACTGAGACAGCCTGGGTACTTAATGCAGCCTAGACCTGGTTACCCAGAGCTCTGTGTGTGCTGATTTATCCCCTTCCTTGTCTGCTGGAGATGAAATAAGAGGAAAGCACTTCATCAAATGCAGAACAGCTATGAATTGCTACTATGAAAATAGCAGGTGCAGTCCCAGGAGGTACCGGGTAAAGATTGCAGCAGAGTGGGAAATACTAATGCCATTGTATAGTATGCTGGCCAGGACCATCAAGAGCAGAGTAAATTCTGATTATTAACATTTAGGAAGGACTGACTCAAACACAGGAGTGTTATTTAATGTGCTCCTACCTGCTAGGTGCAGGTGGGGGGGTGGTGTTTGGGTGTTTTTCTGTGTTTTTTTATTGGGGGGTTTTGTTGTGTTTTTTTCTTTTCTATAACAGTCCTGTATTTATACTAATTCAACTAATCCAGGATACAGTTTACAAGTTTACATGAAGAATTTTAAGAGCAACTTTATAATCTCATACAAGCCTGTGCTATGACTTGTACCTAATGCACTGACTTAAATAACTTTCACTTTAAAGAACTAATTGCTTCATACAGCAGATCAGTCCCAGCAGGGTGCATGCTACTGCTCAGTTTTCTCAGTGTATTTTCTTCAGTTGCCACTTTGCTTCACTTGAAAAAAAGATGTGGGAGTATATTTGTGAAGGGAGCTACTCTGTCATTGTCTTACAGCCATTTCAAACATTAATTACAGCATTTTACAGTTAAAATAGGCCAATATATATCCTACAGTAAGTCATATGGTCTTGCAAATTCATATTTCTAAGCATTAATTTCTACGTATGGATAATACGAAGTTTTTTGAAGTTCAGTGTTAGCTGATTTTCTCCTTATTTTAGCAACCAGTTCAGAGGAATGCTTAAACATTTTCATAGCTTTAAGCATTTAAACTCTCTTTGTATTACACAGTTATATTTTTTGTAAATTATCAAACTGCCCTGCCACTCAATACAATGGTTTAAGCAGGAGTGCTAAGCATCCTGCTAAGCAGAGGCCTAAAAGGGGCGTACAGCAACTGTTGTCCTTGTTAGAACTTGGTCAGTAGCAGCTCAAGCAATGATAACAGAATGTTTTGTAAGGTATTAATTTATTGTCAAGTCTGACTGAATCATGCAATGTAACTGTGAGCCTGTACCATGCTTTCCTAGAAGGCCTCTAAAATTTCTCCAGCCTGCTTCACTGTCCAGGTTGAGAGTTGAGACTCAGTCTCTCAAACTCCCCTGTCTCAAGGGGGAAAGAAGATAAGAAAACCAAACCACCTCCAAAGCAGCCCCCTTTCCAAACAACCAAAATCAACAGCCAGCCCTAGGAAACAAAAGCAAATACAATCTCTCCTTTCAAAACCCCTTTCTAAGCACTGCAGCAGGTCCTCTTCAGATGGAAGGCTACCGTGTACCAACAGTGTCAGAAGCAGAGTTTGTGAGTGTCCCCCTCTCTCCTCCTGGTTCACAAACAAGGTGCATCCCTACAACTAGCAACATTTCCTACCATGAACAGGGAAGATCGTATGATGCCCTGACTTTTAAGCTCAGTGGGTGGCAGGGAGGGTACACACTCGGTATATGGAACAGCATTCAAGTCTCTGTAACAGACAGGTATGTGAGGCTTTCTTCAACGTAAGTTATCCTGGCACATTTCCTTTTTCTCTACATCATCTTCTGATGTCCCCTGGAATTTCTGGAAATAAGTAAACTGACTTTATCAAAGCATCCTGTGAGACATTAAAGGATACTGTCACATACTAATCATATCACAGTCACAGATGGAAAGACAACTGCTATAGTTACCTCACTACCAAAAATATCCATAAACAAAAATAGGACCACATAAATAAACCAAGGCAATATATAAGTAAAGGTCCTAGAGAATTTCTGCTGACTCAATTTATTGAAAAAGTTGCAGGATCCTCCTAAAGGGGACTGCGGAGCCAGAACAAAGGACCTCACAAATATTTCTGAAGCAACAAGTGCTTTTTCATAAACTGCCTGAAGCAGCTAAAATAATGATCTTGCATAATGAGAAAGGAACAATTATAAACTCCTAGTCCCACAGGGAGCCTATTGTCTCATTAAAGTGTTCTGGAATTTCTATGACATTTAGAAACAAACTGGACAGGTTTCCCACTTGCTGAAAGTGGGAACGGACCTTCTATCCACTAAAGCAACAGCGCAAAAATAAAAATACCTCTTCCTGTAGTGATTTCAGTGCCAGTTTTCTGTTTTATTGAGAACTTTGTGAGAATGATTTGTTTGATCAAGACTGTTGAAATTTTCAAAGGCTTAACTGACAGATTATTAGAGTGGTTTAAAGAGTAACACAGATCCCTCTGAAATCTTTATGTCTAGTTAGCAGAAAGGGGAGGATAGAATCAATCTGGTGAGGCACAGAAATTTTACCTGTAAGACCTATCAAGCAATGGGAAGTGTCTTTCCTTTCCAATTCTAGCTCTACATGATCCTCCCTTAGAAGGGCCAACAAGCTGCATGAGGCACTCCCTTGTAGGGCCAGCCAGCCCTGTCTCCCTCTCATTTACAGGCTCCCCTGGATTCATACACAGACCTTTACCAGTTATTGCCCAAGTTGGCTGCTCTTCCTGTGTCTCTGGTCTTTCCCTTGGAAACTCTGTGTTATTTAACTACTTAGCAGGTGATGGATCTGGTTTCTCCTTGTTGTCCCAAGCAGCCAGCCAGGACTCATCCTTCCTTTAGCTTCTCTCAGAGAAGATTCATAAGCAGCCACAGCAGAGGACCTGTCAGTTGCTCATTGAGCATCTATGACAGAAGAGAGGAAACCAGCAGCTCCTCACAGGAACAGTACAGAGTTTGGGCACTAGTGAAGAATACGTGAAATTTCATAGAGAATTAACAGTGCTTCAGGAAGAGAAAGAAGAAATAACAGAAGCAAGTGATGTTAGAAAGGAGAGAAAGAAAGAAAGAAACTTACCAAGGACACTATCTTAATATGGAGAAAGAGTTCATTTTCTCTAGATACATGCAAGGATTGCGTTTGGGTGTTTTGCTAACTCTGTACACTCTGCCTGGGTCTGTATAGTGTCAGCTGGGCAAATGGCCTGACAGCTAAAGCTGAGCCTTCGATTCGTGTACAATATACAGTCCCCAAATGTGTGGCCTCATGTTGCTTTAACAGTCCTAAATTCCACAGGAAAACATTTAATATTAAAGAACAATAAAATCAGCCATAACACTCTAGGTTGTACTGTGCCAAAGCATAATACGATTATAAATTCCATTCATTTACAGAACTATTCCAAGAGGACCATTTACTGCAAGTAGGATTATCATTAGCTAAAAATACTTTGTACAGAGAACTCATGAATTTATTCCTTTGATTACAGCCTTCTTTTATATGAGAACCTGAAAGGTCTAAGGGCATAGAATTAGGGATATGGTGTTTGGGGCTGCCCACCAGACCTCAGCAGACAATCAAATATTAATTTAGCATAAATAAGCCATAACAGCAAAACAGAAGAGGTATTCCAATTCTCAAGGCTGAGATCTGCTGAAGTTCTCAAGTCCTAAAATCTGTTTTATGGAAGAGGACTGCATAATTTCAAATGTAAACAAACTCTGGTTAGTATCTTAATATTTTGCACAAGCTTAAATATTTGCCAAGGGAGAGAGATTTTCCTAAAACATAGTTCAAGAAACTGGTAACAAACACAAAATGCTGACTTTTTACTTCATTGTGCGGCCTGGTATTCCACCAAATACATCCTACTGTTGCTTTGCCCATGTAACACAATGCCTCCTTGCTAATGGTCCAAACTATGACATGCACCAGCCACCACTAACTCAAATTCAGCATTTGTGTATTTTCCCCAGGGTTGGTATGATAATGCTTTTCAGTGCTTTCAATCCCTCTACAACAAAGGGGGAAAAAAAAAAAAAAAAAGTCTTTCACAGAGAAAGCATCACACACATTCGCACACAGTATTTGCAGGAGTATTCCAAGAGGGATTATTTACTGCAAGGAGGATTACAGTTACCTACAAATACCTTGTGCAGGGAGTTGATTTATTTATTCCTTTCATTACAACCTTCACCTACATAGAAGTACAAGGTGTGTAAGCTCAGGAATGCAGTGCTTGGGACAACACTAGCTCCTTGATCTCTGACAACCAGTTAGGGGGTTTTGGAGAGGTTTTTGGGCAGAGTTTATTGTCAGAACATTTTTATTTCACCAGAAGCTCCTGCCAAGCATTCACATCAGCATTTTCATGGGAAAACAGATGCAGTTCCTCCCACCGCAATCCCTCACATAGGGAAGTCTGATACCAAATCACACGGCAGGGTCTGGCTCATTTCAGAAAACAAGATGCATGAGACTGCTTCAGTTACTTGGTGACAGGAAAGTAAGAGAAGTTCCAACTTACCACCCCACCTCCTGCCGAGTGAACCAACACAGACATGCCTTCTCTCAGGTTAGCAACTTCAAAAAGCATCATGTAGGCAGTTACAAAGTTCATGGGAAATGCAGCAGCTTCAGAAAAACTCATGTCATCTGGGATCTTGTAGACGAATTCTACTGGGGTACATACTACTTCAGCCCATGCACTGTAGTTTACGAAAGCCATGACTCTGTCTCCAATCTACAAACAAGGAAGAAAACAACGTTGAGGATATAGCTGCAATTGAGACTGTAGAGAGCAACTTGTAAGACCTGCAACTCACTGACTGAAGATTCACATGTTTGGCAAAATAGCAGTTAAGCTGCTCAGCTTTGGGCTTTTACCATTTTTAATTTATTTTACAAGTTGAATTTAACAAAAATGTCCAAACAAAGTTAAAGCCACCTGCTGTTTTTTGCTACACTGCTTCTCTGATGTAGCAGTCCTCCATTGTTACTATTACAAATCATCTTTTGCTAGCAGAGCTCCTAAATAACAAATGGGGCTATAAACAATGAAAACAGCATTCTCAATAACCACTAGGGAATTTGCTTACAGAAAAAAATAAAAAAAAGGGAAAAAATATTATAATGATATTGATGAGATGCATGAAATAAACAAAATTACACCCAAGATAATTTTCACTTTGCTTTCTCAGTCTTCACACTAATGTAGAGCTACTTTTGCTCTCTGTGGATTGAGAAGGGGAAGCATTCTATTCTGGCAGACAGAGCATGTGAAAGGGTTCAGAAACCACTCATTTAGAGGATAACACCATCTGTATCCACTCTGTTTTTATTATCTTAATAACTGATTCTACCAATACATTTCCATGACTGTCATTTCTACGGCCACGTGTCAGAGAAGGATTTGATCCTGCAACTTCAGCCACCTTAAACATCGAAAATATACCTCTGGATTCTGAAGCACTACTAAGCCTACAAAGCAAATTTGACAGGATTTAAAGGAGCGATGAAACATTCTCTTTGAATGCCAACATTTCTCTACTCAATTTATTTGGAAAATATATAGTGGTGAAAGGGTATTTTGGTATGGAGAACTAAAGATTTATGTTAATATTACATATAGTTGGCTCCTCCTAGGGACCTTCCAGAGGTTCAGGCACATCAAATTTATACGTTTGTATTGTGGCCTTCATTGCAGCTTCAGGTTTTTAAACTTGAGATAGTGAGTCCCCACAGATGTACAAGAATAATAACAAGGCAAGTGGAGCTCTGAGGCTCCTGCAGGGCTACAACCAGACTTGGAAAGTAACACTCATGTAAAAGTAGAAATAGGTCTGCTGGGGCTACTAGGGAGAGCCACGGTGAGCAAATGTTTGGCCAACGTGTATTAAAACCTTCACAGGCATGACTCTTACAAACTCTCAACAATGGCTTCT
This sequence comes from Athene cunicularia, assembly GCF_003259725.1. Classification (NCBI taxonomy): domain Eukaryota; kingdom Metazoa; phylum Chordata; class Aves; order Strigiformes; family Strigidae; genus Athene; species Athene cunicularia. The sequence continues at coordinate 4,404,570 of NW_020799113.1, forward strand.
CACCAGCAGCCCCTGTGCATCTTTCACCTTGTCTTAGGCCTCTTTGCCTTTCTATAATACACCAACAAAACCAACATCCTTAACTATGAAAGGAGCTCTTCAGTGGAGGCACAGGATAAGTAATAAGGCAGGAATAACAATAAACTTCAGGACTTTATGTTTTAACTAACAGTCACTGTCCCTCAAATACCTTTGCTTATCTGCCTGATATTCATTATCTTACATTCTATTAATGCTTACTAATGCTTTAGAAATACTACAGGCTGTTGTTGGACTATTTCAACTATATTCCACAGCAATGGAGTGAAGAACAACACTTTTACCTTCAGGCAAACATTTATAGCACAAGCACATTTTGGTCTCCCAAGTACTTGTCATCACTTTGGCTTTGGGATATTGTGGGTTTGCTAAACGCTAAGGTGCTGCTGACAGTTCTGAAGGGTTTATCTCTTAAAACCTGTCATTCCAGTTTCAACAAAATGCCTCCTCCTTTTGAAAAAAAACATTCAAATTAACAATGCCTCACTGGTAACCACTCTGTGGTTCCCTTCTGCTTTTAGAGAAGTGTCTCAAATCTAAAGGCTATTAGGGTTAATTAGTTAAGATACTAATATGTCCTATATCCTTACAAACAAGCATAAATGATTACCCAAAAAAATGCAGAGAAGTCCCTCTTGGTGATTCCCAAGGGATTTCTTAGTAATAATGAATATCATATTTTACTACTATACAGAGCATACTCATCAGGTCAAATCAGGCTTTAGCTCCAGAGAATCATCCCCACAAGTAGCAAGAGATCAGGCCTGATACACTGGGGCTCAGTAGAGATCAGATTTTTATTTCAACGGGAGAAGGGATAGACATTACACCATTATTTCATAAAAAAAGGCTTTCATTGTAAAATATGTTCTTACACATAGCTGTCAAAAGGGCCTGCCATTCAATGCTGTTATTTGTCACACAATAATGCAATCACAGCAAACAAAGACAATAAATTGCTGGCAGAATCTCAGGTGTAGCATCTCAGGTAGTACAAGCCAAGGGCCAGTAAGACACATTTTCTCAGAACAGGAAAAGCCCATGACTTTAATGTGACCTGAAGAGCTCTACAAAGGGAAAAGAAGGTCAGAAGATGTAGGGTGCAATCTTTGCCATTCCTGCCATCGCTATGGCTGGTGGTGATGCCATATGTCAAGGAGACAATAAGCATCTGGCATGCTCCTATTCTGTGTAAGAAACCCATACAGAAGCTGGCAGAACATTCCTGCATCTCCCTCATGGCACTCTCTCCTGTTGATGGGTTCATACCTGTGCACAGCAGATACTCTCAACCCTAATAGATCACTCAAACACCTATGGCTATGCAGATTACATGCAAAAATTAAAATACCATGGCTTGTTTCAATTTCAGGGAGTACAGCAGAGCACAAACACGTTCTATAGAACACAGATGTAACTTTAACAGAGTATACCAGTATATTCAGTCAGGTGCAGTGTTATTCAAACAAGCACCATATGCTCATGATACCCTTCAAAAATAGCAAGAATTTTTAAACTGTGAATGCTGATCTAGAGCAGACACTTTCTCCACTCCTTTCATAGAATATTCTTCGATATGGAGCATAACTGTAAAACACAGATACTAGAGCAGAACAACAGAAGCAGTAGAGTTCTTCAAAGTGTAGTTAGTGTTCAGTTACTGTTTGTCACAAAAAACACTGGAAGATTATGACTCGTTTCAAGGCAGAGATGAGGCAGGAAGGGGAAGGTAGAGAAATGTCCTAAGAAGAGCACATCACAGAGATCCTACTAGAAACTAAATTGGCCATTATCTTCACTCAACTAAGAAATTTTTGCTCTTCTAGAAAAACTGTAAAGTGTTACCTTCATATAAAAATATTTTAGGTAATTGCCTTCTTAAGATCAAGATACAATAAGAATTCAGAAAATGCAATTACTTGATGACATGACTGACTCAGCAAATAACTGACAGGATTGACGTGCATTAACTCAGTTTTTATTTCAAAATTTTTCTATCTACTTAGGAAATAAAATGCAAGACTGAAGGGAATGTAGATGTTTAACATCAATAATGGAATAGGAAGCGAGACATGTTTATATGTAATAAGAGATACCAAAGTGTACATAATGCCAACCGGTTATGAAAGCTTTATTATATACATTAACTATTTGTCATTTACCACTATTCTGTTAGTTGAAACAGATCCTTTTCCTGAGTGATCAGAGTAAGTCACATACCCAGAATCAGAATCCCAATTTTAGCACATGGTTGGAAGCAGCAATGATTACTGTAGATGGGGGTCTCGTTAACTCAAGATCAGAATTTGGAACTAGAATCAGCAGTGCAAGGGCTTTGAGGAACAGAGGAATGATGACAGCAAACATGGCCAAGAAAAGACACTTAACTCAATTTCTCTTACTTTCTTAAAGCTTATCAGTCATGCTTTACAGTTCTTATTTAGCCATGAGGATATCCACATGGCACAAGTGACTTTTTAGGAAAGATCTGAAGGAGATGACAGTGGTGGCTTTAGAAACTAATTCAAGAGGTCATTCTCATGCTTGGGAAGCAGCAAGAAAAAATTGCCCTTTCAAATCTCAACAGGGTGGTGAAGGTTAGTTGCTGGCAGAACAGAAGGGATTAGGAACAACATACTCAGTGACCTGGTGATTATTTAGTCTTGCTCTGTAAATAAAGAAAACATTACCTCAAATCCTTTCACGTTATCTCCAAGAGCTTCTACAATTCCAGAGCATTCAAACCCAGGAACAAGTGGCGTCTTTGGAGGGTTGTCGATATTCCCCTGTCGCACCATCAAATCAATAAAGTTCAAACCACTGTAAAAACACGGGAAAGAAATAAAATCAAAACTATTACTGTAGATCAAAGCAGAAGAGGAAAACTTGACCTGAGTGCTGGGAAAGCCAGAAAACTTGAAGGCAGCATTAAAAAACTGGGCTCCACAGCGTAAGAGGGACCCAGCAGACATTCACATTCTGTGTGAGTGGAACAGACAAGACTCTACACTGTGCTGTACAGCCTCGGGCAGAAGAGTACACATGCAAGGCAACCACATCAATCAGCAGCCCTAAAGCTTACAAGACTGTTTAGATGTCACTCATAGAAATTCCCAAAGGGCATTTAAAAACTCAATACAGTGAAACTTTATGATTTCTATGAATGCATTACTAGCTGGCAAGTAAACCCAGTTCCATTTAAGAAGAAAACCCCAAAACTCACACATTATAGACGTTTTGGGCCAAGAGCAACCTGATGTAACTGTCCTAATCTCTGATGTGACTCCAGGAATTAATATTAAGTTCATCCCAGGCAGAAGTCCAAACTATGACATGAACTTATTAAGTATCAGATAGGTTGTTGTTTTAAAATTGTCCCTCTTGGATCACTTCTGTGCAGTTTCGCAAAGGTTATGCAGGTCTCTGGAGCCCTTAGCGGTGCCACTCGGAAAAAGTACAGGTCTTCCCCGTGTCTCAGTGTTACAAAAATCGTGAAGCATCTTTGCTTTGTCTTTCATATGCTATCCTATTTTATTAAGCAAAATTCTGTGGTTTTCTAGGCAGCCACAAAAGGAACGAACGAAACAGGTACCGTGTATCTGCCATGTGCATATATTGGTTACTGGCACAAATGCCATACATAGTTAAACTTCTAAAACTCTTAACTAGCTAAAATACGCTTCAGCATTAATCCATTGTTCCAAAACACAGCCCTGTATTTACTGTTAGCCAAAACTGCTGCATACTAACTCCCCCGGCGCTAGGAAGCTATGCACACAGCCAGTCCTACTCATGCATATGATACCAGCAACTGCTTGGATACATAAAATTACTGATGTGCCCAAGTATTTATAAGATGTAGCTTTAGTCAGATACTAATCAAGACACAAACAGATTGAACAGACCCAACAAACAAAAAGACAGAGCAGACACACAGTATAAGCATGAAGACAGCATTCATGGGATGTAGGTCACTGGCAGCAGGGGGGCAGGGGGAGGAATGGGGCATTCTACCAAATGTAAATATTTGTAACTGGGGTGGAGGGCTTAAGAGCAATCTGAACCCACAACTTTTAGTTTATTTTTTAAAAACACAACTTCGGCAGTCTAGCTTAAACTCAGGAGAAAAATTAAAAACAAAAAAACCCCACTAAACCAAAAAGAAGCCCAACGTGTTCATACACAAAGCTCCTAACATTAACCATATGGAAGGTTAGGAGGGGTTTAGCACCATTAAGTTGGGAGCTTTGAAATTATTTTGGAAATGGCACTTCTTTTCCAGTGGCTAAGACCACCTCTTACATTGCCACTGTAATGCTGATAACAAAAGAAATTCCAAATAATAAAATGCCTGCAAGACATTCATCATTTTGGGGGAAATAAAAAAAAAAAAAAATTCAAAACCATCAGAACACCAAAAACTCCACAACATACATGGTGACAACCACTGTCTGTGTAAGTTAATGTCTGTGATGATCTTTGGAATACATCCTTCCACACCATAAGCATTTTACAGAGTTAACCTTCTCTACAGTCCTGCAAGAAAGGGCAGCTGGAGGCACAATATGATGTGGAAACCCATGTAGGAACACGCACAATGATGTCATTCCAAGTAGGTAACAAGCTGAGAGATGGATATGGCAAAGACTATAGCTATTTGATAGTGACATATGATTACAAATGCATTACTTCTAGAAACATTCATTCTTATGGAGTAACTTCTCAGACAATTTTTGAAAGGGCATATATTCAGTTTTGCATCTAACAACATAATACTAGCAATTCAGTTCTGTTCTAGTTCCATTTCTCTTCCATCTGTCTCTATCCTCAATAAAAGGCAGCAATATTAAACAAATAGAGTTCATCTCTATTACAATGAACATACAAGACTTGATACTAGAACAGGTGTAATAACGAGAGAAAAAACACTACATAAGGTATGTAATACCCAAATCCCATGTTTTCATCATTTAAATTACTAGCTGGAACAGAGAATGTTGTTCAGCATTTCTAATCATTTCCAGTCACTTTCCTGAGAGTTTATTCTTCATTCACTTCATCTTTAATCTCCTATATGTGTACGCGTTGCCATATCGCTGCTACTCTCATACATTCATTTCCATTCTTCTCCACTTTCAAATAAGGACAGAAATAAGTTATTTGACCTGACAAATCTGAACAAGCCTTATCAACACCAATAGACCTGAAGGCACAATTATGTTGTATAGTAAAATCAGCAATTTTTTCTTCTTTTTCTTTTGAATAATCTGGAGGGCCCAAAGATGAATGGCTAGTTTAGTAACTACCTCCAAGACACCCAACCTTATCAAGTCCTTCATTGAGACTCAACCTACAGCAGACACAGGAAAAAGGAAGTTTGGCTGCACAGAACATCACAAGAAAATATTTCTCATGAAGACTGTTTTAGAGAATAAGCACAATTTATTTCAATAAATGCTGGTACAAACCAGCAGAGTCTGCTCTGATGTGTAGCCAGAGAAAGCAACTCCTGAACTTTAAGGTCATATGCAGAGGGACAAATGTAAATGCAAAGTGATCCAGTGACAAAAAGCGCATGGTTTCTCGAGTCATGTGTTTTTAATCCTAAATCAAGAGCTGAATGCAAATGAATATAGGGAACAATTTGAACTACCAAGATCAGTACACTGACACAGGTGTTCTGCAAGAACCTTTCTGTGAAAGAGCAGGGGTATTGATGTGAACTGCCCAGACTGAATTACCTGTGCACCTCTAGGGGCAGGGTTTATCAAATATGGAAGTACCTTTGAATCTGACTAAGTCTGCAATGCTCTGCCTTAACACCAATTTTGAGGATCTTGAATATTATTTTTAATACTTGTGGTTTAGCTTTGCTGCAATTTCACTTTCCTTTTTTAAAGCATGGGAAGTCCTGTGAAAACTGTATTCTAGAGTCCTTTCACCACCAGACCAGCAGTGGTCAACTTGGTTCTCCTTGCTTTGTCCTATGCACTGGAGGATGCCCAGTATCTGCAAAATACCAAATCATGCAGGCCATCCTTCACACTTTGGGTTGGGAAGGTGCTGCTTTTGATCTTTCTTATTTCACTGTAAGACTCCACTGAAATTGATTACTGAAGTTGAAGAAATACAACAGAGCAAATCAGACGACCACTGAGTTTTACATTCTTAAAATTCTCCCTCTTACCCCTAGCCAACAAATTGCCTGACAATCTTTAAAAGGTTTAAAATGATCAGATCTCATGCTTTTTATCCAGAAACACCCACAGTACATGAACAAGACTGCCTTTAAGGAGAAAATCGATAAACTGTCTGCTACTCTGCTATACTTAGGATTTCTTTTATTTGCTACCCATTTTTTTAAGCGCTGTTATCTCACAGTCACAGAGTTGGGAGGGTCACTTCTGCATCATTCCTCATGACGCACATGTGTAGCAGCACAAGGAAAAAATAATTCTAATAGAGAAAAGAAAAATAAAGGGAGGTAATTACAGGACATTATTCCTTATTCATACGCCCTATATGAAATACTACTTTGGTTTGTGCTAGCTACTTGTCTAATCTTCTAAACAGTACATATACTAGTGTTCTGCAGACTGCAAATTACAATACAAACAAATACAGCAATTTCAACTGCTCCTGATTATCAATCAAAAATTATTTCAGGAAATATGCAGAAGCTGTGACTCAGCTTGGACATCGATAGCTGTTCCATTTCTTAGTCACTGAATGAGGCTAACACATGACTCATCTCAGCTGACACATTTTCAATTGGATCATTGATATTCCAGACCTTCAAAAGAATTATTCATCCGGCTCAGTGCTAATAGCAACATATTCTCCGTTTATAGTACCATACTACAAAATGTATACGTATGGTTTAACTCATGCACACATATGATTCAATGGGTTTCAACCTCCAGTGAATGCAGAGACCACACAGAACTTGCACTTTTTACAGGTATATACTATTTATCATGCATGCACAACTTCTTAAAGATTATTTTGCTCCACAAGTTGATGGAGAAAAGTAATCATTGTCTATAATGATGGCCAACTGCAAAACTGATTCAACTAAAACCATTATTTGTCATCAATAAGTTTTACTAGAGCAGCCACCTTTGGCATGTCCAGCACGGCATGCATTAACATGTGCATACCACATGGGGCAAAGCCAGCAGACATTTTTCTCCCTCAGTCTCCCAGACTAGACTGCAAGTCCATCAGCATCCTGATCAATCTTCTCACAGACTTAGAAAAAGTCTTACAGACTCAGGTCAAGAGGATTGGCAAAGTGATTTTGCCTTGTTTGGAAGCACACTTCAGTGACCTGATCGCATTTCAGCCCTGTGGCCATTTCCAGCCAGGAATGAGGAGCAGACGCTGTACAGCCTACACACTCCTCTGGCATGAAGGGAAGCTTCCAAAACACACATGGTATTGTGCAACCTGGCAGTACCTATGAAGCAGTTGAGCAGGTCTATTGCTGTTAAGCAGCAAGTGTGAGCTGTGTGAGTTGCACTAGTGGTAGCACAGTTCTGGAAAGCAACTGTAGCAGAGCTGAATATTTCTATTTTACAGCCAAGTGTTCTTTTGTGGGTAACTTGCTATTTGTGATGCACACACATCTCCTGCTTTGATGAAACTGGAAGTCATATGGATACTGGAAAGTGCTGTAAACCCCACATCCACATGCTTACAACATTTTAAGTTTTGCATGTTAACTTTTGTTAGGCAAGGACGAAAAATCCCCCCCGATACCTCGATCTCAGGCCTGGGCGCAGCTGGAGGCCCCCGAGGAGCTCGGTGGGCAGGCTGGGGCCGCGCCGAAGGTGGTCTGGTCCGAGCGGCCTCCCTCCGCGCCTCACGGCAGCCGGGCTTAAATCTCCACGTAAGTGCCCAAGCCTTGATGGCCGCTGGGCAGCCAGGCCTGGGCGTCCCGCCTTACCCGTTCCTTGTCCTGACGCGGTTCTTGGGCCAACGAAGCCAACGCTCTCACCATCAGGAAGATCACCGGCGGGCAGTGGCCTCACAACTGACACATGCACTGGCAAGAGACTCAAGCTTGAAACTCCACTATAATGAACATTTAAGATGTTAGACAACGGGCCTTTAGACAACAGGCCTCTTCCTGGTGATCGTTGCTGGTGTTTGCTGGTTTGTACAGGGAGCTCAATCCCTTAATGCCAGCGCAGGGTGTGCTGTATGGCAGCTACCAGCTGGCCTGGCCTGGGGGCCCTGAGGAGGCTCAGGCATCAGCCCCTCCGCTCCCTGCTAATGGGGGGGGTGACAGCTGAGTGTGGATTTTGGGGGATCTCTAGCTGTGGTGCCATGGGTGTCTAAATTTTGTCTGTTGAGTTCCGTATTAGATACCTGCATCAGTTTGTTGGTGGCCTGTTGGTCTGAATAAATCCACTTACTACATGCCTAAAGTTACGCATGTAATTATGGAGTTCAGAAATTCATTGCAGCGTGCTAAGTGTACAGGGAGTGTTTCTGCAGACCACTTTGTGGGCACAGTTCCTCCCCCCTCTGCAGCAAATGAGTGAAGTTTCAGGACCTTTCTGACTCGTAGGGTTTGACCTTTCTGACTTGTGGTAGGGTTTATCACCGCCATCTCTTTGGGCTGTGGATTTGTTGCAGTCTGAGTTCATCAATATTTCTTCATTTCACAGTATGCATTTATTTCATCTCGGGTTATATCTCCAGTGTATTGTATTTAGAGGAAGCCAAAAAACTTGGGAATGTCTTAGCTATCATGAGTAATGGGGTAAATCATTTTCATTCACATTAACAAACAACATGAGCTAGTAGAGGAATGGATAGAGTTTTCATGTTTCTTCTTAGCGTGTAATGTTTCTGGGTTTTTTCTGTCTGTAAAAAGTTTGCAGACAAAGTATTTTTTAAAGCCCATTTCTGAGAATTTGTCATCTAAGCCTGTCATAAATGAAGCAGTAAGCAAATACATGTTAGGAGCAAAGGAGGAGTACTAGCCACAGGGAAACTTCACTAGCTTCATTATCTCAAGAAGTTCAGACAGGTTTTATCAAAAGTGAAGTCTGATGCCTCAGACACCTCTTACATTGTCCTTAAGATATGCTTTGGACAGAGATTCAACACCAGCTCATTAACACCATCGAGAATTTTCTGTGTGACGTATTAAGGTGATGCCATCCACTTCATTCTATTAGCTTGTGGAGGGATCTAACTGTTTTAAAGGTCAGGAAGCTTTTTTCCTCCCTTGCTCCCCTGGTAACAGCATGAATATTCATTCCTTCCTTGTTCCCTGTACTGGGCTAATTCAGTGCTGTACGAGGGAATGCAAGGTTCTGTCACTTTAGATCTGGCCATTTGAATGCATGGCCAGGCGGGCAGCAGCTGAATAAAGAATAACATGCATTTGACTCCAAATGATTCACTCAGTTGGCATCTTATTACAGTTCTAACTCAAACGAATGGTAAAGTGCAGAATGACTGGGGAGAGTAAAGCAGATAGCGTATGTCAACCAAGTGACATCCAGAATAATGAAGAGGTCGTGGGGCAGCTCACTCACATCACCCCAGCGGTCTGAAACATCTGAAGAAGTGAACCCAGGCCTTTAGACTGTATTTGTTTTGGTTTGTCTGCTACTGTAGTCCTGGTTTATGCTGATGATGTGGGAGTTTTCTGATTGACTCTACCCATAACGATTTAAAGCTCTTTCTATTCCTCCTTGGTCCTGAACTAAAAGTGATTAATGCCAAGTGATTTAACCATGTGCTGCTTGCAAGTCAAAATGATTGAAGGATGGGCATTTTGTAGAAACATAATGTCTTGCTTATGGTATGCACACGTCAGTTGTGGCAACTGAGGTAACAGGTAGCAGATATTTTTGCATAATCTCAATTCTGTTATTTTGATTTAATTCATAACCACTTCTTGAAGAGTATTAGATGATGAAGTACAGAAGCTTACACTACGATGTAAAAGCAGAATTTATTCTGACAGTTGACTGTAAATTTAACCTCCCTAGAAAGAGGCTGTGTGATGACCATTCATATCACTTAAGACTTCAGTAAAAACATTCTAATGGTGGCTTTCCATCAACTGCAGTAGCTGGTGGATTAGACCTGTAAAAGTGAAAACACAGGACTCGATTTTATGGGTGTAGTCGAGTAGTGACAATATTAATGAACGTGCTGTGAGAACCTGAACAAAAGGGAATGAAGAGTTCTTTGATCACCATCTTTATCTGCTGGTCAAGTTGGTGATACCTGTTTTTTGCAGTAGCAATTTTTAAAAATGCTATGTAGGAAAGTAGGGAAATGGAAGAGTGTACTTGTGGATAAATGCTGGCAGTTACAGTCAACATCTCTTCCTGATTCAGATCCTGTATTTTCAGTACATAAGCATTTGTTCAGCAAAAGAACCCATGTATGACTATATCAGGGACAAAACAGCCGTCTTCACAGATATTGTTTTGAGGGTTCATACCTGAATTTCAAGGAGGGGTGCAGACATTCAAGATAAATCTAATTGCAGTATTACCATACTTTTGGAGTGAGATAGTTGAAGACATCAAAGCTGTTACTGGAAACACAGATCATGTGAAAGGTCAATCAAAAACTAAAGTAGATTAATTAAATGCAAGGTTTGATTCTGTGTGGAGATATGAAAAAAAAAAAAACCCAAACAACAAAACAACAAAACAAAACCCAAACAACCCTTGGACCTTTGTGGAAAAGAACTATCCTATATTAGATACTTACGTACTTTGTATGAGGTTTTTTTTGGAAGAAGAACAATGAGGTTTGTGTTCAAGAATGACTTGATATCATTGTATCAGTTTCCTTTCTTAACACGAACAACATTTAAGACCCTGGCTAATCACTTTGCTCAAAGTAACACATAAATGGCAAAACCAAACCCTCAGTCAGAGTGGATAATATTGCAGGTTTTATCTCAGTAATTTTCTCTGTCACATTTCACCCTAGAGAAAAACATATTAAAAATATTTGTAAGCTAAATGATGTATTTTTCTAATAGTTATAAATTACATTAGTAAAATCATACTGATACATTCTGGCTGCTTTAATGTATAAACAGGGCAGATTTTAATACATTGAGTTTCAAAACATCGTTTTCTTTACAGTCTGTTGTTATAAAATTGTTTAGTGCAGGGACAGAAAACAAATCCTCAAGACTCTCTTAACTTTTCAATCTTATTCAAAATCTTCCCCCTACTGCTTTGTGTACTATAAAATATCCATATTGCTCGACAGAAGATGTATCTTACATATTATATTTTGAGAGCATGTTCAGAGTACCTATTTCAACTGTTGTTATAACCTATATTCCACAGCATCTCTTATCAATAGGAAAATGGTTTTAGTGACTTTTCCCCCTGTATCCATGCATAGAATGTATTAACAAAGAAAGACATTTCCAAAGGAATCTCTAAGAGTATAGGATGCTAGATTTATTTGTTCGGGCTTTTTAAAAACAAAAGAGACCTCTATTTCCTAAGGTTAATTCACACTGAGATAATTGTTTTATTTTATTTTATCTTAGCCAGGGGCTTTATCTTACTGGTGGAGCTACATATGAATCATAGAAGCAATGAAGCAATTCTCTGTTTATAGTCACTGAAAAGAACTGTACGTTTCCCTTCAGTAGACAGAAGCAGTTTAAAGCTCCTCAGAATCATCAGGAGTAATGAAAATGTGTTGTGTTTTAAATTAAAGAGGAAAAGAAATCAAAGCATTCACACAGGATTTGGCAAGGCCAATATATGCCAATATGATTTATCCTGTTGACTGCTCAGTTATTGTATTCCCTCATTACTTTATCGTTTGTCTTGTGCGGAAACTGTGCTCAGATAATTCAGTGATGGGTACAATAGAAATTAAATAAATGGATCACGTTATTGTTGATCAAGAAATAATACAATTTAAGAAAATGTAAATACATTGTGAAATCTTTACATCACGGTGATGACAGTCATGAATAAATATGGACAGACCAAAATAAGCCCTTTTAGCAAAGCTTCATTTATATATTTATTTTTAGAGCCATACTATCCATTTGTTTGGCTAACAGTACATGTTATAATGAAAAAAAAATGTTCAGTATCTTTGCCTGCTGTCTTTTCTATTTTATTCTAACACTTCTGTTGTGATTTCTGAGAGCTCGAGCAGTTTTTACACTGCAAAAAAATACTTGATAGTAAAACTGAAGTTGTATGTTTCCTGTTTGGACTCAACTCTGAAAAATGAAAAAGGTCAGAAAACAATTACAGATAAGGATAGTAAATCACACTGAGCAATGTTACAGGAGTTGAGTACGTTAGTACTGTCATTGCTTAGAAGTGTCAGTCAAGACAAGCAGTCTGGCTGTACTGTCCCAGCTCCAGCATTTCAACTCTTTATGATTTGCTTCCTTCTTTGTAAAGCTGGTGTTTATCTCATATGAATAATAACTAGTAATACACATGTACAGTTCACTTCTAGTACTGCGCAAATGTACCCTTATTTTAGGATATTACAGTGCCATCCCTGAATTCCAACAGGTTCAAGACATTATTCATACCTTGTTCTTCAAGGTAATTCATAGCAAAATAAAAAATTATGGCACATGTTAAATCTCCTGTTGAAAGTACTGTGGTCAGTAACTCGACTGTTGCATATCTAGGGAGACGCACGGTGCTTTATGTACTTAGTCATTCCGTGTGGCTCCAGGCTTTGAGAAAGAGTAATCCCACTTGGCATTTTGACTCAATTTGGTCTCAGTAATTATGGATCCAGAGTAACTTGTTAGAAGCTTGTGAAAAAATGTCTCTGAACTTTACAACAGAACTGAAGTGTACAAAAGAATGAGAATTCAATAAATACTGAGAGTAAGTTTGAAAAGCATATCCAGTTATTCCACTGGATATATCCAGTTATTATACTGGTCACAGCCAGTTGTTATCCCCTGTTACAATACAGTGCACAATATCATCAGGAACATCTCTCTGTGAATGTTATCTTCCAGACTGATTACATCTAATAATGCATTGTAGTTTTGATCAAAGTTCACTTCTACAAATTACCAAGCTATTTTATCATTTTGTGGCTCTTGTTTTTTTCTCATTAAGTATTTATACATATAATAAAGGTAGCTCCTGAATCTCCTCAAGGAAGCAAAAGTGAGATTTTAGATTTACTAAGCTGAGCTCTGTTTTGCATATTTCTGAAGCTGTAGTCCAAAAGCATGTGACATAAAAGGTTGCTGCTCTGGAAGCAGTGATGCTTCTAGCTTGAATTTAAGCTTGAAGGCATCATTCTAATTTACCACTCTTGTGAGAGCTCTGTCATAGCACAGAATTTTCATAGGGTTTACAATACAATGAACTGTCCTTTCCCCCCCCCCCAACTCGTGATGCAGCACAACCACTCTGGCTGTGCCCTCTGTAATGGGTCTTTTGAAGAAAGGAGCAGGATGCTCTTCAGCATAATTGTGTTTACTATGGAGTGTTTTATCGTGGTCTATTAATGGTCTCTTTTCCTCAGTTCCATAGCTAGTTATTGCTTTTGAACTCATTGATTTTAATAAACCAACTGAGCATGCTGCTGTATTCTCTTCTACTCTCCCACTGGAGAAAAAAAATTACCCATAACAAAAAACATAAAAGCCATCTTATTAGAAGATTGGTTTACTCTGAGCACTCTTAGATGCTAATGTTCATTACAAAGCTGCTAGGTTAGAGATCTCACTTGGGCTGGCAGAAACAGGGATTTTCACTGAAAAATGAGTTTGCAGTCAAGGTTTAGAACCTGATTTCTTTTTTGCTTGGGTGGAGGTAATTTTCTTCACAGCAGCTCATATGATGCTGTGTTTTGGATTTGTGACCACAACAGTGCTGATAACACAACAGTGTTTTAGCTATCGCTGAGCAGTGCTTACACAGCATCAAGGCCTCCTCTGTTTCTCATGCTGGCCCAGCAGCAAGGAGGCTGGGGGTGCACAAGAAGTTGTGGGGGGACAGAGCTGGGACAGCTGACCCCAGCTGATGGAAGGGGTATCCTGTAACATAGGATATGGTGATGAGCAGTGAAAGCTGAGAGGGGACAGTCAGGTTATGGCTGAGGTGCTGCTTTCCTAGAAATGGCTGAACATCTGCCTGCCTGGGAAGCAGTGAATAAATACCTTATTTTGCTTTGTTTCCATGTGAAGCTTTGCTTCACGTATCAATCTGTCTTTATCTCAACCCATGAGTTCTCTCAGTTTTGCCCTTCTGATTGTCTCTCCCATCCCACTGCAAGGGAGAGAGCGAGCAGCTGTGTGGGGCTTATCTGCCTGCTGGAGTTAACCCACAACACAGCCAGAAAGACAGCTGTCTTCTTTTTATAGTAATTCTAACTGGCAAACTGATAAATTAGGGAACAGGCCTCTTTTCCACCCAGAGAAGTCATTCCTTGGACTACAGTGAAGCATACTAGTGAAGTACTTTGGTAAGCTTACACTATTGATAATGGCACCTGTACCAAATATTTATATAAGTGTTTTAGTTTTGTGACTTATTTATTGCAGATGTAGCTGTATTTCACAGTGCTGGTAGATAACTGAAAAACAAGTATTGTAGTCTGAAATGGGACCATTTGCTGACACCAGTGTTACTACAGAAGAGGACTGACTGTGCCATTCTGTTTGGTAGGGGCTTTGAAGAAGTATTGGCTTCATTTCCAGTGTGGTGTTCAATGAAAATCAGCTAATTGTTAGATAAAGGTGATTTCTGGAGATAAATTAATGTAAACCTTGCATAGCAAACCTTCATAGTTTCAACTGAGACAAATGATTCTTCAGTGCTCTGGTCTTGAGAAATCAGATCTGGTTGAACAGACTCTGTGGTTTCTAAGTGCATTTGGAACTTCTGGGGAAAAAAAGTCAGGAGTCAGGAGCCCATAAAGCTTCCTCACACTGTCGCTGATACTAATTCTGTGTGGTAAGAGACATCTTAGTAGTAGGGGAGGATGTGGTTGTAGACTCAAGGCAGACAACATATCTTGTTGCATAAGGGAAGCATTCATGTTTTTCCCCTTCTAGAAACTGTGCAGATAGGTTCTAATTTTGATAACTTGTCAATCAGCAGGAAAAAATATTCAGAAAAAGTATTTAAACATGAATTATAGAACTTGGCCACAGTGGATGTTAGACCTTAAAGTCCCAACTAAGAGGTCAGAGTGGGGACTACTTACTACCATGATGTAATTGCATTGCATGATTGTGATCGCTGTGCATTTCAAAATTTTTTGTCTTTTTGAGACATTGTTAAAGGGCTTTGAAGTCCTGACGAGATTGTCTTTTACGTGGAAGCTTTAGATCATACCAGCTATCTCCCTGTATGATCTAGCACAGATATCCATGTAAACAATATGGTTGGACTAGATGATCTTCAAGGTCTTTTCCAACCTAGATGATTCTGTGAATAATTTGCTTGATATTTTGTCCAGTCTAAGAAAAACTGCAAGAAAATTTGGGCACTCTGGATAAACCTTTTTCTGTCAGGGTAAAATGGAAGGGCCACAACTCCTTCCTGAGCATGCAGTTTGATTCCTCCTCACTTTGAGATAATTTTATAGCCAGTTGATATATCAGTTGATTTAAATTAAAATTGGAAACCATTTTAGGCAAGAGTTTGGAACACAGCCAAGAGTCACTTTGTGAAATCATAGTACAAGGTGGACTACACAAGTGCTGGCATTTGCCTTACCCTTTAAAGAAATAATTAAAAATGCAGTCTATATCTACAGTTAAAAATAAAAGTTGTGAAGGGATAACATGGTGAGTGAAGTTGGGACAAAGCAAATTGAGATTTCTGGGGGAATGGGTATTTTGCACTACACAGATAGAAAAGCTCTTCCTTTTTTTTTTTTTTTTTTGTTGCGTAAGAAAAATAAACAGAAACTTTTCTGCTTGATGTTTTAAACATGAGCTAAGCAATGTCCTTTCATGGTGGGTGACCAGCCAGCATCTGTCTTTAAACGTGGAGATGCTGACTAGTATCTGGAATCTCAGGTAGAGGAGAAGGGAGATTGTGTTACTAAATCAGATCCAAATACCAATACTATTTTGGTTAAGCTGCAGCATCAGAATTATTTCTGCTGAACGCCACCAAAGTTTCCTCAGAGACCTTGAAGTCAGTGGGACTGTCAGGCATGCGTACTCCCAAAAGACTATGAAAAAAGAACTTCTCCAGTAATGGGCCAGACCTCTAGTGACCTTGAATTAACCTCGATAGTAGGAAGATAGAAGAGGCCTAAACTACTTTCAGGTCTTTAGCTGAAGGGTTTAATTTCTCCAGTTCGGAAAAGGTAAAGCTACTGTTGGGTTAATCTAGTTAAAAGAGGAGCAAGAACCTATCCGCAATTATTAGCTAGGTTCAGAAAAGATGAACTGTGCTCCAGAAAGTCAACCTTGTAGGATTTTTCTCTTATTGCAGTAAATTTTAACAAGGGGAAAGGGTGTGTGTTGGACTTGCTGTATTTTGAGAGAGAAGCGTGGGTAGGAACATGAAGGAATGAAGAGAGGAGGCAGTGCCCTACAGACACACCTAAGCAAAAGAATCCAGTATCATTTCATGGGAAGCAAGCACATCAAAAGAGAAATCCATGTGAAGCATTTCAAAAAAAGGTTTGTGAGTTACTTTTGAAAATGCATGCCCTATCCAAATAAAACATTCTTTTAAGACAGGCAAGAAATCTTTTAAATAGCAGAATGAGTGTTCAGCAGTCTGAGGTACCGTGGTGAGAACCGTCAGGGACACGGAACAATTCTTCCTTTAGTTATGCTCCAGCTCCACGGCTCCCGAGACTGACCTCTGCAGGAGACTTCAAAAGTTATACAGAAACAATTGAACAGAACACCTATCAGCAAGCTTCCTGGATGACAAGGCGGCCGTGAACTTTGTGACCAAAGCCCTCCTCAAATTAAAAATACCAGCCAAGTCTTGTCAAATTTTGAAGGGAACTGCCAAGAATTTTAGTGAAGTTTCTGATGGACAGATACAGTGATCACAGCCCCTGCTGCTGGTGAGAAACATCAGAAATGGAACAACTGAAGTTAAAGGGAAGAGATCATTAAAATAAGAGAAAATTAAGAGGCCTTTAATTGGGAAACTGTGACATAGACACATTGGTGTCAAAACCAGCGACAGTACCTTAGCCTCATCATACAGTATTGCTGCGCAAGAGACAGAATGGCCCCAGAAGGAATAGGTTCCTGCCAGGCTCTGATTTTTCTGCTTGAGCACCTCAGCCAGGAGCTGGATTTCTTTGCCAGGATGGAGAACAGGAGATTCCTTCATCAGGAAAAAGCTATTCTGAGAGGGTTAGTCTAGCCTAAGAGCATATCCTTATCCTGAACATAAGTGCTCCTTGACAGAATTACAGGATACACTTAATGACGCATCCTGAGAGTAACTCCCCTTTACCATTGCTCTCTCCTTTAAATTGTGCCATCTAAGAAGGAACGGCTTGTGCAGTAGCTCTTGTAATACACCATCCAATACACCTTCACAGCCTACACAACGTGCATATGCTGCTCATCAGTGACAGAGCTTAAAACAACCCAAGTCACAACTTCCAGTCCTTATTGATTTATGCCTGTGATCGATATCATGCCTCGCTGAGTTACTTCCTATCATCTGAACCGCTGTAATGGATTTTGCACATCCACAGATCACCCAGGCTGTGAGGTAAACCTCTCTTTCAACCAGCCCAACACATTGTACCTCACAGCTGAGTAGAAAAAGTGCACATTATTAGTCCACAAAGAGTTATGGAAGATTAGCTGTCAGGAACTACCTAACTAACTATAAATCAAACTGCAGCTCATGAAGACAAAGTTTCCAGCAGTTTATGATAATCTCACTTACTCCTTGTTCGGCTGCTCCCTGCTCATTCCCACAACCTGCCACAGGGTGTTGCCTCCGCAGCTGGGCTGACCCAGCTACTTATGTGGCCACACTGTGCGACGCACCAGGGAACTGCTGGGGCTTAACATGCCCCAGAGTGTCAGCTATGGGAAAATAAATGGCCAAGCAACAAGAACTTGGAGGAACAGTTTCCATACTTTCTCACTTAGTGATCTCCTTCACAGACCTTTTAATTTCCTGTCGGTACTACAAACCTTCTTCCATAAAATGTGTCACCTTATGTGCCAAGCTGAGGACAAGCAAAGGTACGGGATTCCTGCTGTTAAATATTTTCCTGCTCTCTGCAGTTACAAAGGTATCCGTCAGCCAGGACTGGGCCTGATGCTGCAGCTCCTCCCCTACCTTCCAGACACCTTCCCATCAATCAATACTGAGATTTCAAACTCAAGGGGAGGACCCTCAGTAAGGTGCACTCCCAAAGGCAAGGATACTCTAAAGTGAAAATCTCTACAATAACTTCTGCTGCTTTGCTTCTGAGTTTAACAAGAGGAGCATCCCCACAAACACCCATTTTTGCATGCTCTTTAGCTATAAACTCTAACTGCAGACATGCCAGTTGTGCCAAGGAAAGTGGCTTTCTAGCTGTGAATACTTGCCCGGTTGTGCTAGGACATGGATATTCCAGCTGCACTTTGTTCAGTGGTAAGCATTATCACAACGAATCCTAGCTTCCTGTAAATGAAACAATATTCACTTCATGTGAAAAATGATAGTATTTTATTTCTTGACTCAAATTTAAACTGCTCTGTCTTATCTTCAGGCTACAGTGTATTTAACATTGAGCAGTCAGTCATCTACATTATATATTCAGAGGCTCTTCTGAGCATCATCAGTCTCTTATGATTCTTTGTTGACTTATTTTATAGGTTCTGAGCAACTCTCCATTGTTTCATATTTTGTGGGTTATGTGATAAAATGCCTGCTCTTCTGGATGAGCCAGAAGAATGCTTACAGCCTGAAGCTGAACTCACTAAAAATAAGCTGTGGTGACCTACTATTAACAAGTAAGTTGGCTATTTTTCCATTAAAACTACATTCTTTAACACTAATTCTAAGTACACTAAACAGAATTTTCTGATTTTGTTTGGAAGTATAATGGTTAGTGTAGAGTCATCAGGTGGCAATGAAAACTGATATACTGTAGCAGTTTAGATGAAGTAGTTGTCATGACAACTCAATTAACTAAATAAACATATCCGTATGCAGCAGCATCTTATGTCCCCTGCATTATCTTTACCTCGGCACAAAGCATTTTGAGTATATGTGCAAATGAATCTGTCCCCCACCCTTTTGCCTCTCCTCCTCCCCTCCAACCAGGCCATGATGGAAATGAGGTACCAGCAGTACTGCTCACTTCTCCTGAGCCACTCAGCTGGGATCGTTACAGGAGTGTAGCTGCTTCTGACAGTGCAGAAATCCAGGTGAAGTCATTGCCATCTTCCTCTTCCTCCCACTCCTCCCCATTCTCCCCTTCAGGCTGGCTGATTAGGTCACCTTTCCAGAATTGGCTTCTAGTTCTACTATAATTAAAGGAAAAAAGGACAGTTTGTGGATAATGCACAGTAAACTACCTGCTTGCCAGTAAAATCTGGTTTTACACAAAGAACTAGCACAATCAAATATGACACCCAGGCTGAGGTTGTCTTTAAATCAGCAGGTTTTGGTAATGCATGCTCTTTTAGAAATATGTAGCATAGCAACTTAAGTTACTCAGATAGCTCCACTCACCAAAGATCTTTGGGCTCTGGAGCATTTAGCATATCTAAGCAAATGCTCAGGTCACAAATAAGTTTTAATTGCCTTCAGTACAAATAAAATGTGATGTTACTTCATAAAGCAATAACTGTTCCAATACCTCCCTCAAAACAGAAAGCATTAAGGAAAAGAATAGTTAAAAGAGAAGGGTTCCTTATTAGAAAGTTGTTGAGGTTACTGCAGGTTTAGGCCCTAAATAATGCCATACAAAGAATGGATAGCAGCCACCTGCAATCATCTAGCATCAGTGGCTATTTTAATGTTTGAGAGCATCTATTTTCATGTTTCATCTTTTACCTGCTATATATTTATCTGTCAGAAAATATCGTGAAGGACTTAACAATAGCAACAGAGCCCAGGTAAGTCAGGCATAAACCAGAATAAAGATGGATGAGAAATAACAAAACAAAGCACAACAGTACATGCCATAGTCTTAACAGAGCACCTGATTAACTGCTAGCACCATCATCATAATTTCCATCCCTGTTATATCCTGGTAATGCTCAAACTGATTTTTGATCTGAAACAAGCATCAGATCTATGACAAAGTCCTGTTTAGCCCAGGAAAATGTTCAGTGAAACCACATTTGAATTTTAAGAAGAGACTTAAGTGGCCCTTGTCCAGTTTGCATTATTCTGTGCAGAACAGTTTGCACTGGGGTGAATTTTATCCAATACTGAGTCCACAAATTGAGGAAATTTTAAAGAATCTCCTTCAGGAAAGCATTTAAGCCACTTTCTTTTGTCCTTCTTGGCTTTGATGTTTTTCTAATGGGATATAAAGTCATGCCTAAAATTAAACACTCTTTTTTTAATAGGTATTTTTTCTCTCAAGTCCCTAGTGATTCAACTAGTAAAGTTTTAAACAGTTTGGCTCTGTGAGTTTACCTGGCATTGCTTTATTTATAGTTTTTTAAAAATTAGAAAAAGGAAATAATTCTACTTTTAATACTTTTCTAGCTCTAAAACCACATACAGAGCAAGTGCCACCTCCTTCCTCAAAACCTCACATAAAGCTTAAATAGTGTATTCTTAAAAGATAACATTTCAGGATCACATTTCTGGGCTGTCAGATTTAAGCAAAGAATGATGGATGAAAGTCAGCATTTACTTAAGATACAGCCCTCACTTTAGAAGAATAGACATATGTTATGACTGTTTTTGAGGTGCATCATCCTATTGTACTGCTGTGAAAGCTTGATGCCTAAGGATTCGGAGTCTGTTTTCTCAGGCACATATACCTGAAAGTCAGTGCAAAGTGCCAAATTGAAGGAATTTAGTCCAGAGGAGCTTTAAGTATATAGAGTAGAAATAAAAGACTGATGATTATTCTGAAGAATTTCAGACATGTTACAAGAAATTGTGAAAAGTTTTAGCTTTGCTGCTCAGGCCGGTGTGAGGGAATTGGGTGTTCCTCTGCTTTGTCTGCCTTTGCAAGGTAGCCCCAGACTCAAGTCCCTGATGGATGAAAGACACTGACTCCTGTGCAAGTGTAAGGACTCATGCTAACAGGCACCCGGGAGAAAAATTTGGATTACCAATTCAGTAAGAACTCTGGTACTATTTAACTGATCAGTCTCATTGAAAACAAGGAAAACTTCTTCAAGCTTTTGAACAAAGCACATCTTTTGTACTGAATAAAGCTGGAATTTACTATGCCTGCTTTTCTAATGGGCTACTCCACAGAGTAGAGGAATCATCAGTGTCTCTGGAACTGCACTCATTTCCACCAGCTGCAGATCTGACTCACAGTGCCTAAATGTGAATGAAATGTCTTTACATCCTGAGCTCCCCAATACGTCTCCAGGAATCATATGACTGTCCACCACACAAAACTGTAAACCATCTGTCTGTCCTGCTTAATAAGCCTTAATGTTTAGTAAGTAAATTAAATATTTAATATTTACAGAAATCAGGCTGCAGACTGCGCAGTTGCCAAGTGTGAAACAGCCAACAGAACACACACAGCTGCATATCTGCCTCTGTGGGTGTAGCTGAGGAACTCCTCTGATGCCAGACACTTTCTGAAATTAATGTTTCTTAATGAGCAAGATTCAAGAGCTGTTTTCCAATGCTTTTGTTCAGCAGAAGGCCATTTGTATCTTAAGCAGGGCCTCTGGACACAAATGTAGTTATTAATAAATAGGATCAATAGTTCAAGCTACTAAGAAACATTTTTCCCCTCTCTTTGTTCTCATTCACCATCCTCCGTCCTTCCCTGCTCGTCTCTTTGAATTCCAAATTCACTTTTTTTTTTCTCATGTTACACACGCAACATGAACTGGTGAAAATGCTCAGCTAAAGCTTTTCAGCTTGGACATCTGTGAATAACAGTATTGGTATAAAAGGCACAACTTGGAGGATGTCAGAAGAGCTTCTTTACTGACAGTTAATGCCCAAGGATGTATCTAAATGTGATATATTAGAATTATTAGATACCAGCCCCATCTGGGCTATCTGGGAAGAATCTAACTAACAACGCTACTCAATAAAGTTTTACTGGAGCATTTATTTTGACTGATGCTCTTAAATTCAGAGCAATGTTTTATGTAGTACGTAAATTAGTGTGCTAATCAGTTATCTTTAGTTAAAGCTAGAGTAAATACCACAGCAAATTCTAATAATTTAAATAAGTGGTTTACTTTTAAGTAACAGGAATATGTTTGGAAGACAGTTCTCACACCAAAGAGATTTTTCCTTCTACTTGAGAGAAATAATTTTCCTAGTAGAGTGCTCTTTCTTGTTCATTTCTAGGACTTAAGAAAACCAACTATCAATTTGCATGGCTTCACTAAACAGCCATATAATGGACTAATAAGCCAGAATATGAACAAGGCAGGCTAGGGATATTTGAGATCTACTATTCATTCAGTCTTGAAGAAAAGCATGAATCCAGGCTTCAGGCGTATCTTCATGTGGTTCAGCCATTGATACACAGTCAGTTTGAATGAATCGGAAGAATATTGTTATTTCTAGCACATTAGAACAAATGTCAGGAGATTTATTTAGTAAACCCATTATTCCAGATGGCATAATGTGAGCAAACCAGAAAGTTATATATGGTCAATCATGTGATGCTGAGGAGATAGGAATATAGTCCCATTCTAAGTAGCTATAAATCATGTTGTTTGGATAACCCTGTGTCTAGCTGCCCCCCAGAACACAACAGCCAGTCTAAGGTAGCTCTCGCCAGCTGCTGCCTGAGGGTTACCTGTGCTGGCCCGGAGGCTGAACCAGGCTCGCTCTGAAGCACCTGGGGGGTGGCACCCTCTTGTGGCGGTCGGCTGAGGTGCTGCCTGCTCATCCCTTTTACAGACACGAATCACTTCTTGGCATTAGGCACCTTCCTAATTCTTTGGATTTTTTCCCCTCGTTGGAAGGGAGATCTAACCATAACCCCTGCTAGAGCAACCCCTTGCTATTTCCCCTCACCAGACAGATTCTATTTCTTAATCACAGAACTCTTGTGCTCTTACATCCAAATCACCTCATTTTTTCTTTTTCTTTTTTTTTTTTTTTCAGCCTTCTAGAGCTGAGTCCAGGTTAACGGGCTCTCACAGACACAAAGGTCTCAATCAGGTCAGCTGCCTTCCAGCCTTTTTCACCCTGATGACTGTAGAGAATGTGCTCCATCCACTGCACACAACCTTTTTCTTTTCCTGAAGTAAGGAACAATTTGATGTCAGTTGTGTAACATCATCTTCCTTTTTCTTAACAGTATTCCCAGTCTTGCAGGCATTAGTGGACCTTTGTTTACATCTGTTATTAATTCATCAGCTACTGCATTTCTAATTTAACAGTTAATAGCTGAAATCCACAAATAATGCATTCTGTATGACTTCCATTTTTAGCAATGAAACCTGGCAATCAACTATAGCACTCCCATTTTATTCAGCTTGTTTCCTATAAATATCTGCAAATCAGTACTGTAGATGATCTAAAAAGATGTTGCTCTTAGATTTAGAATTACACCCTAATATTTTAAGAACAACTAACAATATATTCCAACCAAACATCTCTTAAAAGTACTTCTTTAAAAGTACTGATTTATTAAGCAAATTTTAAGATATAAAATAATGAATTGAAAGATAGAAGATAAAACATAATTGAGATAATATACATTATCAGTTAAAATAGGTATACAAGTGTAATCTAAAGCGTCACAGCATGTACTTTGGCACAACTGTGCTAAGGTCAGTGAAAGTACTGTGATTTATGTCAACAGATCTGCAGCAATTAAATTACTAGAAGAATAACATAGTTTAATTCATTTTCTCTAAAATAGAGAATAAAATAAACAGTTTTTAAATGTTCTGTTTGTCAACCGCTTTTCTACAGGTGTTTGCTTCTATATACAAATCCATCTGAATACAGTTTTACATCACTATGTCCTTAATCCTTCAAACATATACAGAGCTCTTTGAAATTATTCATATTCATTTCAACAACTGGTTATCTGACTCTTAGTGGGGCTCTAGAGGAGCATTATGACCCACCACAAGGCTCAGACAAATTTCACTTTCCTCTGAAGAACAGTTCCTGTTTGTTGCCAGTAGTTCTGGATTTTACTACAGGCATAAAAGGGGATGCCAGCACCTCATTAAGAACAGCTATGCAAATATTTAAAAGCAGCTGTGATAGCAGTCAAGCACTGCAGCAGCTGCAGGATTAACTGTAGGGGTGTATCTTTAATACAATATATGTCCAAACACATACTTTATAAGAGAGTGGAGATCAAGGCAGACATAGGTCAGTAAATGGTCATGACTGGACAGTCTAAAGGATTATGGAATTCAGGATGAGAAGAGGTGAATGTGCCCAAGATAATGAGTCTGTTGCTAGCCAGTGAACAGTCTTTCCCTGCAGCAGATTATCACAAACAGAATGATGGTTCCTCATTAATGTTTCATTATTACTTGGAAATTTTCTTTCCTAGCACACATACTTTTCCTTTTGAAAAACAAACAAAACCTACCCTAAAGCTGAAGTGCTAAGTAACAGGCAACCCTACAGTACAGTAAATTTAATTAACATCGTAAAACATAAAGAACTTTATAAAGAACTCAGAATCCCATACACTAAGTGAGCATTCTGACTACAGAATTACGGCTTCTGCAAGGAATGAGAAACACGTGTCATTCCTTTTTCTGTCTTCCTTATTTCTTAGATTACATTTTGGGAGGAGGTAATGTTAGAGGGTCAGAAGCATTACCTAATGACCCTTTTACTATAACTTTTTCTTTTTTTAAACTGGAGATGGTTTAACATGTAGTGTTGTGAAAACTGCATTGCTATGGCAACCTACTAAAAAAAAGAAACACTGTAGGTACATCACATACATATTGACATGTAAGCAGTCACATGAGGTCTTTCTTGAAAGACAAAAACATCTCCAGATTTTCTATTTTTTATATATATAATTTAGGCATAGCCTGAATAGAAGTAATATACTTTCTGAGTATTTACATTCTTATCTAAGTTTAACTGCCTTAACCCTGCATGAACTCTATGGAAAAGTGATGTGCATTTTAACTGAGCAGCATACATTGAACTTCTGGAAATGAAATGTACATTTTATGTTTTCTCCCCACACAGAAGTGCTGTAAACTATATACACTATATATATTTTTAAAGTAATTTTCATTAATTTTTATATTACAATTGTTAAATACCAATTTACATATCAAATATATATAATATTAAATGTTCACATAAACGTTAAATACCAAAAGCCTGATTATTCGAGCACTCAAAAGTATAGAAATGTTAAATGCTAAATCACTGCAGAGTAGCTAAAAGAATGACTAACTCACGTTAAATGGTATGCCATTTATTTTTAGTTAATTTTATATCATATCAGTAATTTCCTTGTTCTGATACAAGCCTTTGCACTCATTTTATTGTCACTCCAGCATCACTTATCCCATAGAATGGAATCTGGAATATATTTTTAATACCTTTTTTCAACTGAGCAATGGCCTTGATGATTAGTTTGTAAGAAAAAGTGCAAAGAGTAAATACATATGCATAAAAGACCTTTTCAGATTGGAAGTTATATTAACATACCATACTTAAAACAAACAAGGCAAAAATGCATTTGCAATCAATAATTCCAGTAACACAGTCCTTTAAAATCACCACATTCAAAATAAAAGTAGAAAAAGATATATTTTAATAATACTCAGGTATAACACAGGAATAGTAAGAGAGAACATGGGGACATCCAGGTTTCAGCAAGCGCTTTGTTACATGACTTTAAAGACAGATCTGAAAAGGAACTGAGGCACTGTAACACCGCAGTGTCAAACTGCAAAAGCACCTGGCCCACTGAACAGAAAACTGGGCCTTTTATAGACGCTTCAACTTCTGTGTACAATAGAAGGGTGGACTCATTGTCCTAGGCTGGGAACCAGTTTAAGGGCAGAATACAGCATTTTCCAATAGGAAATTCTCAGAACAGCACATTTGCTAGATCTTTTCCCTTTTAAGTTTACACAGCTTCCCTGCAATCCAAGGCCCAGGGAAAGATTCATCTCCCTGGAGGATCTGCCTTTTCAAGAGTTTGATCTCACACAAACAAGGCACAGTCATGCTCTCCTTTTAAAAACATGAGGTGCAGAGCAGCTGCAACTTCCCTTTAATGCAGTATTTAACTACACAGGGCACTTACCCAGGAGGAGTGAGGGTTACACACTTTCAGTTCTCTCATACTTTAGAGGCAGTATCCTGAAAAATGCCTGTATCTTCAGACTTCATGATATTCTGCTTGGAGCACTCTCCCCTCCTTACCTCCTGAAGGTAGGAAAGAGACTACAAACATGACACGGATTGATTCAGAGGGCTGCCCAGGTTGTTGGAGGGACTCATGTTCTAGTTTCTGCCTCAGGAACTGTGGAAAAATTTTATCTGTGGATGCCCAAGGAAACAATTTCCTATTAGTAAATGTGGGACTTGCAGAATTGCAGTTTTAGTAACAAGCACTTAAATTTCTTTCTATTCTTTTTGTGCTCAAAGGAGGTTTTGGGGCACTCAAATCCCAGATGGATATCTAAATAAAGAATGAGTCTTTTGAGTTAAGAAAGTACTTCTCAAATTTCAAAACTAATGGCAGTAAAATCATGTAGGATGCATAATACAAAGCATGAAGCCCCAGTGGTTTTACTGCAAATCACTCAAGGATTTTTGGTTGGACCTCTGTAAGTTCTGTTTTTCCACTAGTTCAAATGATTGATTTTGTTTAAAAACCAACAAGATTTGCATTTGCTAATGGAGCAATAGCTGTAACTGTTGTTGCTGCCCTTATAGTTCCACACAATAATGTTTGAATAAAGAAAAATAAAAACAAACTGAGGTTTGAATTTGTACAACTTGTACAATTTCTGTGCCAGATCTGGTTGAGAGATGTAGAAAAAAAAAGTCTGCTGGGAACAGAGGAGATGGTAAGTTAGTAATTATGTCTCTTGGTACCTGTTTTATTTACTAATCAAAGGTCTAATTGCTTTGCTCTATTTTAATTAACAATGTTCTTATTTTAATTAGTTACTTTTCCTGCATATATTAGCATTGAGAGAAACCACTGAGGATATGAATAACAAAGAGTTTAAAGTTAAGCTTTTAAAAATGTTTTAACAATTTCACAAGTGTTTAATCATGAAAAATAAAGCTTTTCATCATAAATGTGGCTACTACTAGTATTTCATCTTAGCCAAAAAAAAAGGTCTTTTTTTTTCATTTTACTTAAAAAGTCAACTGATATAGCAAATAAAATTATCACAGGTGCCAAAAGAGCTAATGCAGGAATATGAAAGGTTTGATGGTGTTTAGATACACTACGATGTTGAGGCTGGCCAAATCTTTTGGAATGTCCCAGTGCGACAGCAGTTTTCTTAAGAACCGGTTTCAACATTATTAGCAATTATCTTTGAAACTTAGGGAACTTTATCTTCTTCCCTAACAGAGGCTGGGAAAAGGCAAACAGTGCCCTATGAAAGAACTGGAGAACTCATACAAGTCACTCCAATTCTTGGGAAGGTATCAGAACAAATAACCTTTATGGAAGTGCTTTAATTAACGAGGACATACGTAGCAACCACTGTCTTCTTCCTATGAACTGTTTTTGACAAATGTGTTTTACTTCCTCTGTGGGCCAGGTAACAGGCTTGGTGTATAAAGGACAACTATAAAACCTCAACTTTTGGATATAGCCCTGCTTAATGTTCCTGTGTGCAACCTTAGAAGGGTTATGAAACTAACAGTACTGTTACACAGCTGGTTACAAAAGCACGCGCAGTAGTTAGCAGTTCACTGTCAAAGTAGCAATTACCAATTGAGATTCTGCGGAGGCCTGTTCTGAGTGTGCTTACTCTAAATTGTAAATGAAACAGAAAATATATTCATTAAACTTGAGGATAACAGCAAACTGGAAATGTCTGAAAAACACAGTAGTAGATCATTACAATTAGTTTTGAAAAAATTAGGTTGTAATTCAGTAAGGACAAATGTAAAGTGCTACATTTGGTAGCAATAATCAACTGTTCAAATACAGAATGCAATAAATACAAACACAGGAACAACTGGCAGTGTTTTCAGAAAAGGATGAGGCAATTTTAGTGGAAGAAGTGGAATATGAGTCAGTATTACCATGCTGCTTCAAAAAAAGCAATCACGATGGGATATATAAAGAGGAGCTGTGAACTAATCCTGTCCTTTCCAACTCAAATAAATGGTTAACTAACACACATGACCTGATTTGATTATCACATATTTGATAGGGGGGGAAAATTGAGGAGGAAGGTTCACTGAAGATTCTGGAAAGCAACAAAAATGACAAGAAATATATAGAAAATGCGACTGATAAAAAAAACTGAGGGAATCTGACTGTTAAGTCTAAAGATGCCTTAGTGATGTTGTTTTCAGTGATGTTGTTTTCAGGAGTGCAGCAAGTATCAAAGGGAATGAGGTGTTCACCATTCTGCTATGGACAGGAGAGGAGTAACTGTTCCTTGCTACAACTAAAAACTTTGCAGAGTGCCCAGAGAAGCTTAAGAAAAAATTAGATATTGATCAGAATATCATGCATCTAATTCCACCTTTAGGTGGCAGGAAATTAGGCTAATTCTTGAGGCCTTTCCAACCCAGTATTCTGATGGACAATCTTGTACTTCTTCAACGCTGCAGCACAAAGAGTATTTCATGCAGAATACTGTAGTAGAATACCTACCCATGAATTACCTCTAAAAAGAGACAATAAGTATTGCACAGTTGTAGCAGGGAGATGAGGCAAAGGAAAACTCAATCCTTGCAAGATTTGCAGATTTTAGCCTTGCTTTGTTTTGGTACACTTGTCAGCTGAGTGACACTCCAGCATCTTTCTCTTCTTCAGTAAAGGTCGTGCTGCAGTTACCAACCAAACACAAGCTGTTGTTTCAGTACCTGAGTGCTACTGTCCTATCACAGCAGCTAAAGAATGTTATAGATGCAGTTATGGGAAGCTAAAAAAATATCTCAGAACTGGGTTTCCTAGAAAATCATAACTGGCTATTCAAGCCATACTTTGGAAACACTTATTTGTAAAAAGGATGCATTTTGCTAAAGTCGCAGACAATCTCAAGTATACTACAAAAGCTTCTTAATGTAAAAATCTGACTTCTGCCCAATTACAGCACAGTTCACAAGCATTGCCAGCAACTCTTTTTGTAATGCTTGTATCTGTTAGTGAATAGAGTGGGGGAAGACAAAGTGCCAATACCCAGAAGAACAACTGAGTTGTTTTCTTCGTTTTATTCAGGACTAGCACTAAGGCACCTGATTCTGAAGGACACTGAATGCTTTTCAACTTGCACTTGTTACTCAAAGATCCCCTTTTTAAGGACTGGTAACGTGTTTATTTGCAAGCTACATCTCAAAGCCTATGCTGATGGTACTTTTAAAAACTTAACCACTTGGCAGTGAAGATCATTACCACTATGAATAAGCTTCACCAGCAGTGAGGAAACACAGCACAAAGCACAGCACGTGTCTGACACTGCCAGGGTGGCTGGGAAAGGCTCAACTACAGGTCAGCATTTTAGTCCTCATGAATACTCAACTCCACTTTCCTTAAGAAAAGGAAACTCCCTCTAGGAGCTGAGTGAGTGATGCTAACAAGATGCTGAGGAGCAAAGTTCAGCACTGTTGCCTGTATACCAAGTTTTCCATAGCCTGCAGAATTTCCCTGTGAGAAATGTTAAACTGAGCAAGAGTAATAAAATTCATTAAACCTCCCTCTTCCCTCCACAAGCCCAACCAAAACAAGACTGTGAAAGCACTTGCCACCTTTTACATTTTTATTGTGCGTTTGATAAGTGCTTTGAAGATACAAGACTGTATGGATTATGTTATCCATACATAGTATGCCACACAGTATGAGACAGACCCCCAAAAATTTCCATATTCTAATTCAAACTGACAAAAATCAGATAAAACAGTATTATCTCATTATACAGAGAAGTTAACCACAGAAAGTGTCTTAGATCACACAAAACAAAGGCAGAAACTGAAACAGATCCTCCAAAACTTATATTAAGTCCATCAAAAATACCATGTGCTTTTGGCAGCTCTAAAACAGATTAAAAATTATATGAAGCTAGTTAGGGCTTGTCAACTTAAAAATATTAATAAATTTTAATAAGTTCCCAATTCAGAAGAAATTGAAGTGTGAAATTCAATCAAATTATAGGTACAGAGGGAATAAACAAAACCCTTTCTGCTCCTTCA
Organism: Athene cunicularia; assembly: GCF_003259725.1. Classification (NCBI taxonomy): domain Eukaryota; kingdom Metazoa; phylum Chordata; class Aves; order Strigiformes; family Strigidae; genus Athene; species Athene cunicularia. Next base: position 4,435,073 of record NW_020799113.1, read on the forward strand.
ATATAAATTAATTGCCAGACCAGTCTGTCACAGGTTACTCTTCTTTCTTTCATGTAAGGATGCATATAAATTCCAGAAGTTATTCTCAGCAGATGAAAGTAAATTGTCAAGATCATAATCAACTTCATACGTGGGTGTCTCTCCAAAAATTACAAGAGCAAGAAGTACAGCAAAGTGTGCAGTAAGTCCCCATATCCTGAATGACATTTTATGTTCCTGGTCATCATATGTAAAACAGTGCACCCAACTTAAGGAACCGGATGAGCTTTTATAAGGCAAGGTCTTGTAATGTAAGGGCTTGATGAAGTACTCCAACGGCACAACAAAAACATTGCTCACTTCATCTGGATTAGGAGTGGCCTGGAATGTATCCTCTATAAATCCTACAACCGGTGTCACCAAGTGATTCATCTAAAAGAAAAAAACAATAACAAAACAAACAAAAAACAAAACCCCCAAACACTAAGTTTGTACCAGTTAAAAGAATGTTCTTTATTTTAAAAACACTTCAGATGTTACGAGTACAAGAAACCTATTAAATATTCTTAACTGTAATGCAGTGAGTCTCTCTAATGGCAAGATATTTATATTTGATCTTAAATATATTTTAATCAATCTTGAATTTTCTTTTTATAGTTGTTAAATATGATTTTACTAATATTCTGTTCATCCTGTATAATCATATAGAAGTTAAAAAGGTCTGTCAATCAGCTACAGAAATAAAAAACATGCATGCTCTCTCACAAGTCTTATTTATTTTGTTAAGTTCTGAATTTAATTCAAATTTTCCAAATCTTTTATCTCTGTATCAAATTTCCTAGGATACTGGCATTTCCCTAGCATATAGTAATATTTTCCTATAGATACAGAAATATGATAAATGTATATTTAGCTATAAAATATATACACTTTTTGGAACTGCTCATTTCTGGACATTTTTATTTTCCATAGGGAGGCACAAATTCCTTCCACAGGGAGGTACAAATCTATTGAAATAGTAACTTGCATAAAGAGGACACCAAAATTCTTTAGGATATGTTGCTCGTTCTATTTATTCATACCAACAAAGCATCACTGTTCAACAGAAAGCAGTAACAGCAAACCTCAACATTTGTGCTATTTGATGCAAGTCTGGAGAGGTTCCATCCAAGTCTGAAACACTTGGAATGTACGTACAGAGAAGACAAAGTAGAATCCAACAGGTAAAATTTTTGTGGTTCATGACCACATGATCTTTTTTATTGACTGAGGCAATCTGCTGGAAAACACTGAGAAGAGTTATAAAAATTAAATTGATTCTTTTTACATATAGCCTCTGAACTATGTGGTTTTAATGTTATCTGTTCAGAAATTATAATTTCAGAAGTAATTCTGAAATACAATTTTAAAACTAGTTTTTTTGGTTTTTAATGGGGAAGGGTATTGCTAATAGCAAGGGGCTAACATACAAAAACCAGCAATGGGCATATTAATAAAAAGAAACCATTATCTGAAGAATAGTATTTTTTAAACAATAATCTCTCTGTACTATAGGAAAACTGATCCTATGTGACACTGAATATTGTTATTGAGGTTGGCTGCCTGTTAATTTACAGTGACTTACACTCCAAAGACACCTCCAGAAGAGAAGTCTCCTTGCTAGATTTTCACGCTGAATCACAGGTCACATAGCCTCCAGAAGACCCTTTCCGCCCGAATTAACCCTGCTTTGAGCAGGATATTTAATGAGAAAACTTTGAGGTTCCATCAAGCTGCTGAGGGCCTTGTCTGGATGAGTTCTGCGTATCTCCAAGAACAGACATTATACAGCCTGCCAGGAAAACCTGCTCCAGTGTTTGGCTAACCTCAGGGTAAAGAGTGTATTTCTTGCACCTCATCAAAATTCCACTTGTTGGTGCTTGTGCCCATTGTCTCAAGAAGAGTCTGGCATCATCTTTCTTACAACCACCAAGAAGGTACCTGAAGAGAGCAACTAGATCCCCTGCTACCTTCCTCTGCTTCGGGCTGAGCAAACCCACTTCTCAGCCTCTCCTCATAATCCCTGTGCTACAGCCCCCTTACTCCCTTTGTGGCTCTCTGCTAAACTCTCACCAGTTAACCACCACTGTCTTTCTGGTACTCCAGTGTGTCCACAACTGGCCATGGTACACCAAATGTGGTCTCACAAATACCAAACACAGAGCAGGAATCTCCTCCCTTCGCTCCGTCGGTATCACAGGCTGCGCAGTTTAAAAAGTGGTCATCTGCAGTTATAGGTCTGAAAAGTCATTATCAATCTTACAAGAGAAAATAACCAAATCTTATTTTCTAGTGATATGCTGACTTACTCAGTTTACTGCTTACTTTATCAATTCCAGGCACAAGCCTACAGATGACTTCCACCTTCTCTGGCTGGAGTCCCACTTCTTCTTTAGCTTCTCGGAGAGCAGTATCTATTTCATCTTTATCAGTTGCTTCCCTTTTACCTCCTGGAAAACACACTTGCCCTGGTGATCTTCTCAGCTAGAAATTAAAGGAGGGCTTGTTAAATATAACACGTTTTCTATTTCTTCTTGGATCCATACAGGCACTTGTTCATACCACAGAATCACTTTGTTTCTTTCCAGTCAAAGAAGCTGTAAATGGTGGTTAATAAGTTTCTCCAGATCAGAAGAAATTCTTGCCTTACCAAGAATCACAGGAGACAGTTGGGCCCACACCCAGCTGATCCATAAACACTATCAGAAATACACATATCACTTCCACAGTATTGTGTAATTCCTACTATAAACTCTTCTTCAATACTTCAAAATTTATGTATTTTATCATTTTGCTTGCAGAAGAGATGGACAGATGAATCTAGACAACTCGATTTAATGAGATTAAAATACTCAAGGTAAGAGCAAGAACTTCCAAAATACACATTTAAATAACGTTCCTTTGAGTACATTATAGTAATAGGCTTATGCATCGAAGATCTGTAAAAAGCCCATTTAGAGTTAGTTTATCATCTAAGTAACTGGAATTACTAGGGTTCTAAAATTTCTAAGAAAGACCCTGAAAAACTTTTCCAGCCTCGGAAAAACAGACAAGTAAATAATTTCTGAATACAGGCAGATGGTTGGGGG
>NW_020799113.1:4438229-4444862 GCF_003259725.1 Athene cunicularia
CCGCCACCGCCACCACGGTCATTTCCCCGGGCGGCACTTACCCGGAGAAGGGCGGCGTTAGCTGCCAGCTGTCCTCGCTCCAGCTGGCAGGACCAGAAACCCGCGGGGCGGCTTGGCATCGCGCCTCGCCAGCGGCGTCCGTGGCCCGCCCTGAGAGGGGCAGAGGCGGCAGCGGCCGCGAGCGGGTGGCGCTGGGCTCCAGAGTGAGCTTTTAGGTAAAAGTTCCCCTTCGTACGGGCACTAGCTTACCTCCTCTCACCCGTGTTCAGGGGCGGGTAACAGGACACATCACGGCCCCCGGCTCTCAGGGCTCTAGAAAACACCCTCACGGACCCGTCACAGCCTGGGCAGCTGTAGCCCAGGGCTTAAAAGCTAAAGGACAGCGGCGGGCCCTGTTGAACACAGACGCCTAGCTCAGTACTCAATTCACAGCGGGGAAAAGACCTGCCAAGGTCTCAGCTTATTTTAATCATATAGTACACGTAGGAAACAATGAGGTGTCAAGAGTGCCTCAAGCTTGGTGCAGGTTTCTGAGTGGTAGAATTTAGCTTCCAGTTCTCGTTCGAGACAGACAAGTAGCAGAAGTAATTTCCTGCTATAACAGTTTATCATCTAGCCTTAACAGCTAGTAATCAGCGTTACCTGCGTTTCAACTAACACCACACTGGTAGAATCAACACGATCCCTCAAAAGACAACACCCCAGGTTGCATGGAAGGTATAAGAACTAATTGCAATGTACTTACCTTATTGCTTACTTCTTTTTTCCGTTATATTATGCTAAAGAACCAAATGTGTTTTCTGTGTAGTATGCACCTTGTTTAGTTGACTTAATTAACAAGTCCTTAAATGCTTATTTGTTACATAAAACGTGTATATATTTACACACACAACCTCACAGGTAAAAATAAGTGCAGTTTATATACAATACACATAATGTGTTACTTCATATGGTAAATGAAAACCCAGATATAATTACATACACATGTACATGTCCTGGCTGTGGCCCCTGTGATTCCAGCAGAATATAATATCCAGTTTATGGCCAGTGTTCTGTTCAGGTTTCGGTGAAACTTGAACAGAACTCATTCACATTTAAGGTGTTTTACATAATCATTATAGGAAAAAAAATACATAGAATAGTATCTTCAGAAAGTGTAGTTCTTCAGTGGAAAGAATACAATTAGCAGATGACTTATTACTGATCTATACAGCTGTACATGCCACAGAACTGTTGTTCCAGAAGACCGATATTATCAGATCCTGTATTTCTCTTTGGCTTTCTCTTTCAGAATGCAGATGTGCTAAAACAAAAAATAAAAATACACCTTTAGTCAATCTTTTCTTTCAAAGAAAATGTAAGAATGATTTTCAGTTGTATTCCTAGCATTGTAAGGAAAACACACCAGAACAGTAAGCTTTGCAAGTCTGGTTGCAAGTTTACTACTTGCAGTAAAATTGAGATGTTAATATTGCTTCCAAGCTCATCTGTAATTTATAGATTTGTACATTCTAAAGAGGTCAGATTTGTTCAATTATTGCATTATTCTTCATATTGCTTTGCAATAGCATAGATGCAGTGTGTGTCTTAAACCAGTTCTGTTAGACAAACCAGTTCTGTTAGTCTTGCTAAAAAGACTTTCAAGTGAAAAGCTTTTCCACTTAACCAGAATTAAGAAAGTACTTTTGAAAATTAAGGAGGAAAAATAAAGGTATCAGCTCTTTCTATCAGTTATGCTCTTTCCAACTCTACTATTCAGTGCTCCCTAAGGAGACTAATGGAGCAAATGAAAAAAGATCTTGATGGACGTGTTATACGGTGTAGGAAAAACCTTCACACGCAGTCCACACATGGCCATCTTAAAGACTTCACTACAAAAGGGCAACACTGGATTTCATTAAGACAGGCAAACATTAAATTAAAGCCGAATTACAAGTTACTTTCTTTTCAGATGGGGCCCACAGATTGTACGCTGCCAACCACCCTGGAGGATTCAGAATTGTACAGCATGGCTGGGCCACAAGGCTTGTGGCATAGATTCATAAAAAGTAAGGCATAAAGAATTTTTTATGCATTTACACTGAATTATCAGTTTGGCACTTTAATAATGTTTTTGCCCTTTTAATGGAAGTTTCTAGTCAGATTTTAAGTTTTGCCAATTGTTGAAAAGCTCCAAGTGTAAGCTAATATTCTTGCTGGTTACCTGTGGTAACAGTCACATATGTAACAGCCGAGGCACAGATGTGTGTACTTACGTTTAGATCTCTGAAGTATTCATTATAATCAAGAGCATATCCAACCACAAATTTATCTGGAATTTCAAAGCCTATATCTGTAAGAAAATATAATTCTTTTTATACCTGGGTGGTGTAAATACCTTTTAAGTACACAGTTTGTATTCAACACATGCTTCAACTATTCAAGAGTAATAGCTAACAAATACATCATCTTGCTTTCAAAGTACTTGACATGCTTCTTTAAAAATCAAAGCCATAAATTGATGAAAAAGGTTAGAATCTATAACATTCCCATCAGTAGTAACACTATTCAATTTTAAGAGAATGCATTAAAAAAAAAAAAAAAAGAAGAAGAAGTATTTAAAATGTACTTATGATGTAGTCCTTGATGGGAGAGACAAGGAATGAGATTTTACTTGTGTAACAGTAAATGCACTGCAACTCAGTAGGGATTTTCAGATGAAAGCAAGGCAGGTTTAATGAAGGATCAAAACAAAGGCGGTTTAGGGTCAAAGCCAAAAAGTACAAAGTTAAGGTTTTGTTCTCTTTTTGGGATCTGGTAACAAGTAGCCAAACCTGCACACAGACTAACTGGGGGAAAAAAAAAAGAAAAAAAGAAAAAAAAAAGGTGGTGGTCATGAGGTTTCATCATGAGATGGCTGGTCATCAGTTTACAAGTTTTTATGTATTTTCTCCCCATTTCTCTTGGCCTTCCTGAAATTTATATGCTAGTTGTCAGACTTACTGCATGAAGTGAAATTATGAGCTCATATTTTGGACAACCAGAAAAACACAACACTTACAGTCTGGTCTGTAACCTGGACTTTGATGGGTCCTTTTAACAAGCAGGCTGTAAGGCAGAGCAGAGAAGGTTATGGTTTTTAAAATATAACTTGTCTAAGCTGTATACTTCACTTCTCCCACTCCTCCCCATAAGCTTCTACAGTCATGCAGTTAAAACAATGAGATTATTGTAACAGAAAGAAGTAGTGTTCAGCTTTATAATTGAGGAAGAAGCGAAGATGCTGATCTAGGTTCATTCTGAAGGTCAAACTGATTCTATTTTACCTTTAATTCTCTTCAATTCTGTAAACTGAATCATCATTTTTTCATGTAGCAAGGTATCAGCAAACTAGAATAGCACAGACAGGTAAGCAAGTCCAAGTGACATGTAAAGATTTTAGCAGGGAGGGAGGGAGAAGAGGACAAGATGTACAACGTTACTATAATTTCTTTCACAGTCATATCTGTCCTTGCTTTTACTGTGCACTTCTGAAGAAACAGAGAACCTCTTGGACTGTCGCTAGGAGGAGCATAACTGATACATAAAGCAAGAAGCATTTTTTCAAAGCATGGCTATTACTTGACAGAGACAGGGATATTCCACAAAACATCCCTTTTTAGAGATCATCTAAAAGCAGATCTAGAATGCCACTTGAAGTTGTCTGGCAAGTGCTGACAAACTCTTAGGTTCTGGAAAACCTGTATGACTGAGGATATTGGGAAAACTTCTGAGTGTTGTCAATCTAGTATTGAGGCAACTGACAACATGTTAAGAAACCCATGGAAAGAGCTGAATTTTCTGCAGACATAAGGAGGTAAGAAACAGGGTATCTGTCAGACTTTACACAAAAATAGCCATTTCATTTTACCAGTAAAGGTGGTAGTGCATATGTGAATTTCCCAGTTTAATAAATACTTATGTTTATTGTCACCAGCTGGATGAGGATTGCTTCCTACTTTTACTTCCTCTTCTGACAAATTTCAAACCAAACACCCCCAACACCCTCCAGTATACACTGACTATTCACCTAAATGATTTTGCTATATCTTCTCATTACAGTGCATTAGTCAGTGGCCATATCATTATACCTTACAACTTTTACCATCTTTGGTTTGTTGTCTTTTAGTTTTGAAAGTAGTGCTTTCATTGTTCTACCAGTCTCAATAACGTCCTGAAAGAAATTAAAAAAAAAAATAAAAAAGTATCTTCTGAGTCTGAAAGAAAAAACAGTCAGTGGATTAATTTAAAGCATTCAGCTTAATTTAAACCAGTTAGCAAACCTAGCAGCACAGTAACATACTTAATTGTTGTTTTGCATGCAATACATACTAACTTGAAGAATGGGGAGAAAAAAAGTCCATGTTGTTCCCTCCCCCCACACTCCAATCTTTACTTACCTCTACTACCAACACATTCTGGAGAAGATCGTGTAGGGAGAGAAAGAAAAGAAAATATTTACATGGCAACATTCAGTGAATTATTCACCCAGAAAAAAATGGGTTTGCTTCAGTTACATGTAGGTTGCGAATGATTTTCAAAGCAGCTTGTCACTTAACTACTTGCATTATTTTAGTGCTTCCTACAAGAGTCTAAGTATTTATGGAAGCATGAAATACTGTGAGAAAGTCACCTATGTCAGGTTTTATATAGTATTCTATGTATAGGAATAACATTCTAGAACCATACTGCATGAATCAGTTTGAGGTGGTTCATTTTGGGAGTTAGGGGATAAAATGTGGAACAGGATCTTTAGCAACATTCAGTACTGATCACGTTAAGTTTCCCCTGAGATCAGTCAAAATTAGTCACTGTTTCAAAGCATGGCATTTTAAACCAGTATTAAGTGGCTGTAAATATGTAGCCTCAAAATCTTGAGACAGACCAGAGACACAAGATCTGTTCTTTCCTTTTAGAAGCTGAGGATGCTAATTCATACCTTCCCATTTAGTGTAGACAGTTCTTCACCAACAATACTGATTTTTTCTGTAGGTGAATCATTCTAAGAGAAAGAAGAGAGGGAAGTCACATAAAAGACGCTCAAAAGTGTTATATATGTATGAATGATGTGCTGCTCTTGCTTCTCCTATCATGTCACTTGCAACTTTATGCAGCACTCCTTCAGTAAAACAGCTTTTAAGTAGCTGAGAGCAAGAAGAGAGTGAAGTATCAGTGCAGACAGATGTTTGCATGGAACAATGGTACATCCGTGTTCATGGAATAGACACCATTGCTTTCAACTATTTTTGTTACTATAGATTTGTTTTAGAATTCCATGAAAAATTTATAGGACCTGTTCCCCACACACAGATTATGAAAACTAGTCTCTCCAATAAATAACAAAATAATGCAGACAGACAATAAGCAAGTTTCTGCTGCTAAGCTTCTCGCCATACTCCCTCCCACCAAAGGGTGCCATATTAAAGACAGCACAGAACCTGTATGGAAGCTTTGGGCTGGAGAGGAGGATGTTGGAGACCTGACCCTGGCTTTGTCCTGTTAAGTGTTATCCTATATGATCATTCCAGTGAATACACAAGATCCATCTGATTGGCGGGGCAGATCAGTAAATGAGTTGCTCTTCAGTATATAGTGAATTGGGTTGCTTTGAACAGGCTATATGCATGAACTCAATTTTTGTGGAGTTTTCATGTAAACTACCAGCATTCAGAATGTCAATCTACGGGGAGAATCAATTTTCCAAAGAACAGAAAGTTGCTTACACAGTAGCTTTTTATTCTAACAAAATCCACAGTAATAGGCACAGATTTATCACCATTTTGATTTAGTGCTTTTATATGGTCCAGCAAGTCAGCAAAGAATTTATAGCCTCCTTTAAGGACACAGAGTGCAACGATGTGATGGCTTCCCATATCTTGCATGATATCTCTAGCCAAACGTTCTGTCCTGGAAAGATAAAAAAACAAATCCGGTAAAGTCTATCTATCTATCTATCTATCTATCTATCTATCTATCTCATATTTGTTTGTCCATATATTAAGCAACGTCCAAGTTAAAATGCTGATCTTGCTGTTAGGTTTTTATAACCAGCAAATTGTGACCACATTAAGACAAAGTTAATTATATATTTGAATTTCACAAGATGTTGCCTACTCCACTTGACATACTGTTGATTTAATCCATAGATCTAAACAATTCAGGGTAGGAAACCTTAAAGATATTTGAGACATCATGGAAACTTAACTGGGGTTGTAGAGGAATCCTCGCCTTAAAACTCCTCTTGAATTACACTTCAGAACACAAGTGTTGCAGCTGCAGGGTTTCCATGTTTCTCGTAGTCTATGCAGGGTAGGGCCTCTGTCTTTTTGTTTGGAGGGAAATGGATCATTGGTATCACTATCACTAATCTTTGTTTTTTACCCTCATACCTGTCTAGGATGAGTCCATGGGGAATGAAGACTCTTTCTAGATCTTCTTCATAATGCTTAGGAACGCAAAATAGATTTTTGTTATAACCACTTTCTTCATCTCTTATCTGCAAGTGAAAGGGAAATAGCTTTAAGAGTAAAAACAGAGCCATACAGGAAAAAAAACTTCCAGTCTCTGATAATGCAGAAAAAAAAAGAAAAAAGACTCCTCTCCTCTCCTCTCCTC
>NW_020799113.1:4444931-4471212 GCF_003259725.1 Athene cunicularia
CCCCAATAATGTGTCAAAATAAGAATATATCTGAGAGTTTTTGAACTTTATGATAGGACAATTCACAATGTCTAATAAATTCAGGAGCTAGTGTGCTTGTCTGTATGTGAATGGATAGATAACCGCTTTGCCCCAGTCATTATGAGAGAAGTTCTCAACCGTCAACAAATAAAGAGCCCCCTCTCGTATTCTCCATTTCCCCTTCTGCAGAGCACAGTAGCATGCTCGTGTGCTAGACAAGAAAAAAAATCAAACTTTTTTGGTGAATAGATTGGGATTACAGCTTGATCTCCAGTCAGCAGACTTTGGGATGCTGCACTACCTTGACCATCATTTTCCATTGTGTAAAAGAGAAAACCATCTCCTAAATGTGAATTCACAACTGAACTTTTGACAGAGGTGAGCACATACCAACCATCTCAGAGGACAGGGGAGATGACTTACCCAGAGGAGCGGCTTTGAGGTGGTAGTGGGAAGAGGAGAAGCTGCAGAGGGTGCCCACAGGTGGGAACCAGAGACCTGCTGAGCTGCATTTCAGCTCATGGTACTCTTTGCCCTGTTAGCAGGTTGCTCCTCAGCACAGCAGGAGAGAGGCCATAGCTGCTTCCCACAGATCAGGGCCTTAACCATTTTGCCATCAGGGTTTAGAATTACAGTTCTTTCTTCAGTATGCTGGCTCCAGGCTGTTGTACCCAAAAGTGTCTGGAGACTATTTAACTTCTAGACATCCATTTCAGCTTTTCTTCTGACTAGTCTTTTGGCCCCAAATAGATCAGTGACTTTGGATTCTGCCACCCTTCAAGACCATAATGGATGCTTTGGTCTTTGTTCATTTATGAAGTGGTGGTACAAAAGCAGGCAGGAAGAATTGAATAAGAGGGCTAATATGTAAGTATGAGAAATAAGACAAAACTCAAATTAGGTTGTCATATCTAATATTGCCCTGTTATTGTTAAAAAATACAGAACTAATCAAGGGAAAAACTCAAAGCTAGCTTAAAGCTTCACTAGTGCAAAACAGGTTACCTGCACACCAGTTGCATGCAACCAAACTGGATACAGTGGATTGCTAATGGACAGCATAGAGCTATGAACTAGGCAGTAATAGCAGGAAGTATTGCTAACAAACAATTTAATACCTGCAAACTCTTTAAACAGATGAATTGTTTTTAATTCTCCTTTTTTGGCATACGAGAGATGAGTGCTTAGGAATAGAGGAAAAATGGCCCATAGGGAACAGGAGTAGGTTATTACTAGCAAAACTCACAGCAGTCACAAAAGTGAGATAAACCAATTACTGCTGTTTATTTTAAATTGGCCATGAATATCCTACTTTATTTAAAGAGAAAAATATAGAGGCCGCTGTTAACAAGAATTTCAAAGAACAGATTATAGTAGTACAAGGCAGTGCATATAGAGTCTCATCCTGGCTGAACTAACTATGTTCTGCAAGTACTCAAAATGGATAGGCCTTGATGTTTCAAGACTTACAGAACAGCCTTACAATTGAGCACTGTTTAGAGTGTCAGCAGTTTTGTTTTTTCTGGTTTAGTTACTACTGTCTTCGTGGCTGAAGTCAGCGAAGTGAAAGCTTAGGTGAAGGATTGTTTTTAAATTAAGTTTGTTTGTGCTTTGTTCATCTTGGAAGAGATACTGGCAGTTACACTGATAACAGCTGTAGATCAGGCTAGACAGTAGCATCTGTGAGCAGGCTTAAATGCAGTGCAGAACTGCTTGTTGCTGTTTGAATGTTATATTAACCCCATTAATTTGAAATGGGCTAATTTCTGCCTGTGTGAGGTTGCTAGGGGTGACAGACAGAATATACATACAGGATATGGGATTCTGTGATCCAGAAGCAGTGATGATAGGACATAATTAGGAGCACCGAAGTTAAAAGATAGTGTTTATTTGAAACTACTGGAACATATAAGCATAATTTTCTTTCAGAGTTCAAAAAAGCACCTTTAAGGATAGTCACTGACATGATAAACAGTTTGAAAAGTGCTGTAGGGTGGGTTCTTTGTTTTGTTGTTGCTTTTTTTTTTTTGGTTTTATTGCAAGTTCCCCATCTATTACATTCTGCATAACTGGAGGTTAAATGCAATGACTTCACTACCTACGATTTGAGAAGTTTTTCTTCTGCCCAGTCACAATACTGATTGCCATATTTAGTGGACTTCAGCCTTGCAATTTGCTTTTGTATTTATAAATTGGGCTTTCATCTGCACAGAGAGCTAAAGTTCAGCCTTGTTGCCAATGAATTTAGCTTCCAGCTGCATTTGATGGGAGGCATCACAACTGGTTCAGCTCGATCGAGGGATGAGTTTTGTCCATGTTACTGTAACTATTGAATAAAGCTAGTCTTGAAGCATACAGGCCTGCATAGTGAATACTGCTTATAGCTAGTCCAGCAGTGCAGTTTAGTACTGTTTATTTCATTAACAACTATGCTCTTTGAGACTATTTTGTGCAAACAATGTCTGCTACATTAATATTGTTTGTTGCTATGTGAAGCATTTTTTTTAAGGTCTGCTGAAAGGTTCATGAAGAGAACCTTAAGGATTGCATCAGTTTGAGCATATCACCATAGCAACATGCTGCATATACCTTACAGGCTCATAAAAGAATTTATATCATGGCACATGCTAAATAATACAGTAGCATCCTCTTATAATAAAGCAACCTACTAAACTATCACACAAAGTCATTAAATTTTTAAGTCATGAGTTTATAACTTGAGGAATTGTTTAATTTAGATTCAGTCTCATCTGTTCTTTTACTGATGGAGATTTTTGAGTTTAAGGGGGGAAGAAACAAAAGTAACTACAGCAACTTTTGCAATAGATTCATAAGTAAGTATTGTTTCATCAGCACAGCATGAAAGAATATGAATAAATGTATATTAAAGTAAAATAAATAATGTCATAAATTTGAAAAAAAAAATGTCTGTTAAGATGACTCTGTTCTGAAAGCCAGTTTTTCTCCTGAGTAAATATAAGAAACAAGGCCTTTCATTAGTTAGCATTTCTAATGTTCTACTATTTTTGCTGAAGCTAACCTCTTCCCCCGTACCCAAAGCTCCTTTCAATCCAATAAATAACCAAATACAAGTGCATTATGCTTTCTTACCTGCAGTCCATGAGCCATAATCTTACTTTGAACTACGCTATCGGAGAATGAGTTGGTATTATTACTGCAGCTTGTCTTGCTCTATTTTCATCTTGCAGTCAGATCATGACCTGCTTCTAAAAGGTCAAAATTGCCATCCTTCCTACAGGAAGTATTACTTCCTTCTGCTAATGCACTGACATCACAATCCCAGGTTCTTACTTAATCAGATTAACCAGAAATAAAAAAGGCATGAGCCCTGCTGCAACCAATCAGAGTAAAGATATGGGGAACGAGGGAGATGCAAAAAGGAAGCTTATGAATCAAATTAGTGGGAAGGACTATGTGGTGGGTTTTTAATTGAAAACACAAAGCAGATATTTGATTGTGGCAGGTGGTAATTCAGTGGTATATGTAGAAGTTAATTTTATATACCAGTTTCTTACACAGTATTTGCATGTCCATTTTTGTGATAAAGTCCTTATCTTTTTAAAATTGTGCTAACTTGTCAAAAAAACAGTATTTGAATAAACAAAGCCATATTTTTAAAGATGTCTTGAAGCAGAGGTCTGCAGCGGTTGGGACATGGTGAACCCTGTCTGACATTCTTCCAGGTCATTCTTTGATAAAATGAGGGGTGTGATAGCTCCAGTAACATGCTTCACATCATTTAGAATCAAATCGTGCTGACATTCACTGTAATCTGATTATTTTAGTGTACCGAACTGCACTATTATCTGGGATTAACATGAAAGTCTTAGATTTCTAAAAATTAATCCTACCAACAAAGTGAACTAAAAGCAGTTTGCATACAACATGTTACAGAATGTTCTTACCAGATTGGGTACATTTTATTAATTCAACTAGTTAGTGTTTTCTTGGGGAGAGAGGACATTAATGAAATAAGATTTTTCTTGGTTTTTGTGGTCTTATAGATGCTCTTCAGATCGTGGCTGAGAACACTCAGGATAATGCAGAAATGCTCTTCCAAGTGAATTAATAGACATATCCACAACTTTCAGTGATGTGCTAAATAGTAGTACTATTTGGGAAGTATTAATACCTTGAGGCTACTTGTCCCCTATTTTATGCAGTTAGCAATACCTTCCTGTGAATTCCCTATCCTACTCTCTACAGATGTGAGCTCCCTATCTTGTGAAAAGCATTGCTTTCTAGTTCCTAGTGTGAAGCACTCCTTTCTAGCTAGTAGTAACTTGTGTTCAAAAACCTTGAGAATTTTCTCAACAAGATCCTCCTTTGAGAGGAAACATTTACAAAAACCATACATCTAAACCCTGGCAGCTATTGCTTTAGCAGAGATACTCTCCCTTCCTTATCCTCAGGTGCCAAAATGAAGGTGAAGAGCAGCAATACTGAGGAATGTATGCAAACATACATTGACTTTGTAAGTGTTTGTGGATAAAAGCAGAGAAGGAAAAGGAAGGGGAGTTCCAGACTAGTTTGTATGTTTCCCCTCTCCTGAGCTTTTCAACCCAGTGTAATTTAGCTGTCCTGAAAGGATGTTGGTGTTTTAGAGAGCCCTGAGAGGATGATGCCATGATAGAATATTAAGTGCTGCAATATTGCTCATACCAATTGCCCATGTGTCACACCTACAGTTTTATATGACTTAATTGTAGGATTTAATTTTTTTTTTTCTAATTATTTTCAGGGAAAAAAGACACATATAGGTTTCAAATTTGTTTGTTAATTCTTATGTAGTTTTCCACATTTAAACAGAATTCAGTGTAGTTTTGCTATGGATGAGACTACTTGTTTTAAACCTCTTTCTAGTGAAGGGGCTACTTATTGGCACTATCACAGTTTACAATTTCCATCAGTCTAACTGAGCACAATTACTGAAATTACAGTGAAGAAATCATTATTATGTGCATATCTGATATGATCTGTAGCACCCAGTTTAGCTCTCCCCCTTTGTCAAATGCTCTGTTCTTCACTGTATTATGTAATTTTTTTGTGTGCTTAATCTTGCTATGGGGAAACCTTGACTGCAGATCACACATACTAGGCAACCTTCTCTCTGAACAGGCCGTCTTAAAATATTCTCAAGTGTAATATGTATGCTTTGGTTCTGTCTGTTAAAAGACCACCTCTGTTACATAACTTACTTTAATAAATCTTTACCTGAGGCAATTTGATTCCACATTACTCACATTTTTATAAATTAAACACTGGACCTTGCAAATCATTGTGTCTCCTTTAGGCACCATACTGTTTGATTTGAACTGGGCCCAGTTCTAAAGTCCTGTTTAATTCTGTTTCAGAAAAGGATTACAGAAAATCCCTCCCACTGACTTTATTTTGAGTTTTTGCTGCGTTGGGAGTAATGTCTAAGCTAGAAATGAGCAGGGACTTTATGACTAGAGTCCATGTTTAGAAAGAGCAGAAGAATTTCATTCATAAGGGGTGCATGCATATGTGTGCATGTATTATATATAGTTATATTATTATCAAATTTTCTTAACAAATACTGATTTCTCTTTAGAGAAACTGACAACAGAAGTCACTGTTGTGCCATTGCTTTGTGATATGGGCATCTGTTCAGGTGCAATGAGATTCCTCTAGTTGAACCCGGAAAATAGGTGTATTCTCCTAAAATCGCCATAGATGGAAAATGTCAGACAGGCTACCATGTAGCCTTCAAAATTTTATGAAAGCATTCATGAGAAATAGTCAGGCCAACAGCACATGTAGGGAAAAAAAGTAGATTTTGGAACTCTGGGAGTCTTGAAATAGAAAATTTAATGTTGGGAATAACATACTCTCATTAAAGTTGGTTCAAGAAGCCTTTGTTTACCTGAAACTCGGAAAACTACTTCCCAGATCATATTTATTTGAATGAATTTAGGATTCTCAGTAAATTGCATAGAACCGTAATAGTAACCACATACCACTATCACCTGGCAAGTACTTGAAAATCCAGTAAATGTGTTAGTGGTCTCAATTAGTGGTCTGAAATTTGCATTATGAAAGTTACTGCTATAATGAATGTTTTTATTGTAACATTCTGAAGAAAGAAAAATTCACAGGTGAAAGTTTATGCTAAGACAGCCTTTTGCCGTTGCTGAATAATGAAAATAGAATGTAGCCAGTTGGCATCCGTAGATGGTTTCTCAGTTGTAAATTATGTGATTATACTCCCATAGGAAAGAACAGAAAAGTTTAAGCGTGTATGATGTGTTCCATAAAGGAGCCCCACGTGCATCTTTTTTAAGCTGAATGTTTTGAGGAGACCAGTGCACCGGGCAAGTCGGGTTTCAACCTAGTGCTCTCTAAATCACAGGACACTGAAAGAGCCAGTAAGTGTTGCCCATACACATTGAACAATTAATTAGATCCACCCTGATAGCTTGGTAAAACAGCTGCCAGTCAATACAGAACACTGCTCTTTGTCCTTGCATCTGTTCCCTGAACTACTGAACCAACAGTTAGTTTTTTTCAGGACATGGTTTTGCTGTTCACAAACTTGTTTACATACCTAAGTTTGTTAAACACTTTTACATTGTATCACAGGTTGAAGTAACTTGTCTTGAGATGGCTCCAATAATTTTAAAGGTCCTCAAGAAACACTGTATAGGTTAAGTCCTGTCAGGCATTTAGTTTTAATTATTTTAAATCAGAAAGCAAATAACATGATACTGGATGTATTCTACAACTGTTCCATACGAAAACCTCACAAATAAAACATCAGAGAAAGTGTCCACTAGAGGGAAGCCTCTACCACGGAAGAAAATACTTGCCAGGGGAAGAAAAACCTACATTTTATGAAGTAAACTGTCAAGACTAAGAAACTCTGTGTTTAGTTAATAAGTGTAGAGGTGTCTCAACGAAATGCAAATACAAACAGGTAATTTAAAACAGGGATCTTAAATATTTAGACCAGTTCTGAAGTTGTATATTTGTGGATTACAGGAAAACTCCTCTGATTTGCACTGCTGAAGACTTGACGCATGTGCTCCAATGTTCCAAGTGGCTGAAAAAGCCTTAAATTAAAACTGAGCACTTCTATTCAGTGACTGGTGTGTTATTAGGAAACCTGATTAATACACGTTGAAATGACTCGACTTGAGTAATTTGGGGCCCATCTGAAATCTGTTTTTTGTTTGGCACTTTTAAGTCTTAGGTGAGACCAGCTGCTTAACTGTTTGCTAAAAGCTCTTTGGAAAAAACACATTGCACATCCCATGGTAAACAGCGCATGTTTGCAATTAGAAATTAGAAACTTCATACTTTCCTTGGCTATTTTCTGTCTGCTCTGAATATATGATTTTTATTATTTTACTGAAACAGAAAAGTGATCTTGCCTGACAATATGAAGTTGGTTCTAAATTTGTGTCTTGACCAATATTGGACATATATAAATGTGTGCTTGAAAAGGTCTTCTGCTTTTACAGCTCCTCTAACACCTGCAACAAACACAGACTGATTGACAGAACTTGAAGGAATCACTCCTGTCAAAAGTGACTCAGATTTAAGTTTGAAAAGATTTAATTCTTGAAAATACCCTGACACCAGTTCTTAAATAGATGAATGACAAATTCTGCAGAATCAGGACATTCTGATTGCTGACATAGAGGAAATGTACAATATTTATTAACAATCTTTCTGGCCATAACATAAATGGTGGAGTGACTGCGTGAAGGAAACCTTAATATACCTTTTGCTACATTTATTTTGCAGATAGGAAAAATGTTTCAGTCTCCTGGACTGTCTATATTAGAAAGTAATTTTGAGAGAGGATCTGATTAGGACTGGGGCAATAGAGCATAGAGACAAGGAATCAGGACTTCTGGATTTTATTCACAGCTCTGACACACAGCTTATTTGCTGTACGACCCTGGCCAATTTGTTTTCTTGACTGCTCCTGTTGTACCTCTGACCTTTCTATGTGCCTGCTCTTCCCCCATTGCCTCCTGTAATCAGCTGACCTTAGTTTTCTGAGACTTCTCTTCTGTGGGCTACACAGGTCGTTGTTATTTTTGGGAAGGTGCCATTTAAAAAATACTGTTGCTATCATTAGCCAGTGGTCAAATGAATGATTTGAAAAAAGATTGTGATCTATATACTTCAATGTTAAAATGCAGTTGTTATAGTTTAATATGTCAGTGAGCAAACATGAGTTGCTCCATAACTGCCATAGTGTCCAGTGTGCCTGATCAAGTTCTCCCCCACCCCCCAACAGCTGGATGCATTGTTTTACCTAGGGAGCAATGGGTGGTCCAGGAAGCAGTCTGCTCTGCTCTTGGGGAGCTGGACTCGTCTTCGCTACAGAGATGTTTAATAAAAATATTTGTTGAACAATGGCTTTATCTGAGTGTGTGATCACAGCTGTTTTATTTTAGCAATGTAACAGCAATAACAATTAAATCCATATTCCTTCTTGGATATTTATTTTCCTGAATTCATTCTTAGTGTGGTGAAAGAATTTGGTGTGAATTGCTGGGTTAAAATAGAACTGCATGTAGTGGATTTCAGATTACTAGGATTACCTTTGTATGATTTTTCTATTACTTGAGACCTTAAAACATAGTATAAAAATACATACCACAGAGAGGCCATGTTTTAAAATATTCTAAAATTCTTCCCTCTAGTTTTTTCTAATCACTATTTTTAATTGTTAAGAATGTTCTGTTCTGCAAAGCCATGTTTGACTAATAGAAAATCTCAGTGCCATCTTCCCATAACAGCATGTAAGAAAAATGTGGACTATGCAGTTTGGTAAAATTAAAAAAAAAAAAAAAATCATCTTTTAAAATACCATGCAATTACTGCATTCAAATAAAGATAGCTCATCTCTAAATCTTGGTATTATAAAACCAGCTATTTTAGTGTTGCCAATGCCTTTTGTTGAGATGTTGAATAATGAAGATGACACTATTGTAGGAGCTTGCTTAAAATTTTAGTGCTGCTACTTATGTTTCCTTATAGGTGATTCCAGCGGTCAGCAGCTTCCAGTGAAACCCACTTCTAGTGTGCATTACCTGTGCAGGCTTGCCTGCAGTCTAAAAAGGAAATTCTGTGCTGGTCTGTACAGTTTCATAAGACAATGGAAGAAACAAAGAGAAAGCTTCTATTACTGATTCTCAAGTTTTTAATTCCTTCTCAGATCTCCATCAAAGTACTCCAGTTACTGCCTGTTGAACCTGGTGGCATAGGTGACTCTTTGGGATATATTTACATAGTTGAGCATTTCAATTCCTCAAAGGGCCCTGCACCATTTTGAAGTCAGTACATCCTAGTAAAGATGTTCATAGAATCACAGAACAGCCCAGGTTAGAAGGGACCTCAGAAGATGATCTGGTCCAACCTCTTGTGGGAAATAGAGCCTAGATGAGATTATCTAGCACCCTGTCCAATTGCATCTTGAAAACCTCCAATGAGGGGAATTCTACCACACCCCTGGGGAGATTATTCTAATGAACGATTGTTCTCAATGTAAAAAAATTTCTTTCTTATATCAGGATGAAACCTCTCCTGGTTCAACCTGTATCCTTTGTCCTTTGACTTCTCCATGTGCCACCTTGTGAAGAGGGAGCCTCCGTCCCTGAGCAGCTGCCCTTTAAGTACTGTAATACTGTGATAAGGTCCCCTCTGAGCCTTCTCTTCTCCTCCAGGGAGAAAAGACCTTAACTCCATAAGTCTGTTCTCATAAGGCAAGTTCTCCAGCCCTTTGATCATCTTTGTGTCCCTCCCTTGGACCTCTCCAGTATGTTATAATACGCCTTTTTCATACTGCTGAAGACACTGTCTTTTTCCATTTCTGGCACTTAGACTTCATGCCTTCCCTCCTTGCAAGTTTCCTCTTATTCCAGTAATGAGAGAAGAACTTCCTTTGTCCTAAAATCCTGTCACCTTATTCACTGAACTCATTCCCACCTGGTTCTTGCATCTCACAAGTAGTATTACAGCTTTTCCACTGTAAAAGCATAATCTTATTCTCTTCATCAGCTACCTTCTTTCTCTTTCCCATCACATATCACTTCTAATTTCTCTCCATTCACTGAGTTATCTTCATGGGAAGTGTTAGGGCTATCATTTCTTAATTCTGCACTCATGGCAACTTTTGACCTGGTTAATGTCTTCCTCCTTGAACACTTGTCCTTGTTTTGCTTTTGATTTCATTATCTTCTTCCACTCAACAGTTTCTGATCTCTCTAATATATTTTATTTTCTCTCACATTTTCTTTTATAAGGGAAAGCTATAACTCAAAAATAAGCAAGATCTACTTTTAACATAATTCACTTTTATTCCCATTAAAGATAATAAAAAGTCATTCCTTAATTGAAATGAATGGATTATGCCCTTAATGCGCATCATGCATTCTGAAAAAGGGTAAGTTGTCAGCACTGATATTTCTGAAACAACTTTATTTGCCCTTTCAAAAATCTTTTGCCAGTGTTTAGAAAGGGTGCAAGAAAAGAATCATAACAAGTGTCTTCAGCTCTGCTTTCCTTTTGAAGTCATTCTAACCTAGTGCAAGGCCAGGTCTTGTTTATGTAAAATGTATAAAGTGTTATGTTAAATCTCCTGCCATACAAAGTCATATGTGAAATACTGATTTATTCTATGTAAACCCATACATTTTACATAGGACCAAATCTGGAATATCTGCTAAAAGCCATCTTATTAAAATTGGTTGGGTTTTAAGGCATTTAAGTAAGTAGATATTCAACTCTCAGCATTTTTGAAGATATTAGCCTTCCACTGACAGCCAGCTTCTGTTCCCAATTCATTATGCCTCAGGTTTTCAGGCCTAAGTATTTGTATTACTTGTATGTCACCTATACTCTGACCAGAATTTGAGAAAGGGAGTATGTAGTTTTGTGACTACACAGAAATTAGTAGGATATAGAAAAGATTTTTAATCAAACACATTGTTTCACGTTTCCCTTATGCTATTCTAATGGCTTTGATCTGTGAGAAAATTAATAAAGCCAGAATCTGAGTTGTTGAAAATACATGCAGTTCTACTGTAGTTATTATAATTTTCTTTAAGATGTGTATTCAATGATACTTAAACCTATGTCATAGTTTAGTGGAATTGACGTTATCTAAATTTTAACCCTCAAATAATAATATTTAAAATGCAATAGTTAAGTCTTGCGCTTGTTTATATCACAGTGGTTTGTTTGCAAGAGACTGACAAAATCCAAATTTTTCATTTATGAACAGTCTTGTTTCATCTAAAACTGTCTATCCAGTTTGACATATTGCCAGACTGGCACTGCTCTTATATGCCCCAAACTCAGTGAAATTAATCCCCTATTCATTCCCGATTATTGAGTCCAACTCGCCTTGTTCCTGTGAAAAGCCTTGTTTTTCTCCATCAACTTCTCATTTTCGTGTCCAAATCCCCTTTTTAACTCTCAAAGATTAATTTCTGGTTTCCAAAGTTATGATCTTACTTGTAACAGCCTACCTATTGTACACCACTCCCTCGTTTCTAGGGCCCTAACTCTCCTTTTTACGCTACAAAACCTTATTTGGGGTACAAATTCACATTTTTTGCCTGAAAAGCCTTGCTTTTCTCCTCCAACATCTCATTTTTGTGTCCAAATTCCCATTTTAAGTCTCACAGATTAGTTTCTAGCATCCAAAGTTTTGATTCCATGGGGCAAGTTTGGACTCCAAATTAGGGTTTGTACATAAAAAAGGAGAGTTATTCTCATAATGACAGTGGGTGTGTTATTCAATAAGAACATTAGGTTTGTTTTCAACTCTCCTAGAAGCACCTTGGCTCAGAGCAGAAAGCTTGTATGTCATCAGAAGGATCTTCCAAGCCTATCAATAAGGAAAAACCACGCAAGTTTTTATGGCACAGAGAACACAGCAACTGGTTTTTGCTCTGTTCAGCCATTCACAAGAGTATCTCATAATGAAGCTAAAAACCATGGTTGAATATTAATGAAGGCAAATAGCATACATTCTTCCCTCCTTAACTAGTCTTTTCCACATTTCATTTGGGTGTATGCCAAAACTGACATAAAACTGAGAGCGCCATCTTATGTAACGTTGTGTGATACCCCCATGTGACACGGCAACTTTTCTTTTTGCTTTGTTGCTGTTAATATGCATTTCAGGAAGTGCCATCCACCACTGATTGAAAAAAAAGATTACTTTGTAGAAGATACGATGCAGAGGTAATCAAGAGAAATCAGAATGTAAGACTGTGGTCTCAGATGCTGGCTGAAGATCACTCAGTCTAGCCACAAATCTAAAAATGTACCACTGTATGGTAAAGCTGGAAAATCTCTAACATCTTGGCTTTTACTAACAGAAAAGAAGAAACTTAAACTCATGGAAGACAGCTGTGATAATTATGGTCTTTTCCAGACATGTTAAATTTTCATTATAGCAATTATTCTTTTAATTATCTTCTAAAACAGCTTCCATTTTAAAGCATCATCCATGATGATTGGCTTTTCAAAAATTCATTTTGATCTGTAGGGTTCCAATTTAGGAAAGCAAAAAAGTCTGCATTGAGGACTATGGAAGGCAATAGCTAAAACCGTTCTTAACTTCAGGCATGTACTAAGGCTTCAGTCTGGCTTCAGTCATGGAACTAAAGAAATTAGAATGATTCAGGCATAGAATAAACTGGAACTGAAAAACACTCATATGCAGCTTTGCAGCCTTTCATCTTGTAAGAGAATGTCTGTGACAGCTGCATTGTGGAGTGGCAGAAGGGAGATGTCTAAGTGTCACAGGTAGAAACTGAGGCATTAAGATCTTCATATTTTCAGTCCAAAAAATCCCACAAAGACACTGTCAGTAAGAGGCTGTCATAGCAAAGTTTTTGTATGGATAATATGTTGCATATAGTGAGTCTACCCAGGAAAAACAAGACAAGCTATTAAAAGAAAAATAAGTTTTGGACAGCTAGGGGGTATAATAGCACTCTCATGCAGCTGTGTCAGTGGGCTCAAAGCAAAGACTTCTGTGTTGAGTTAAAACACACAGTACATTGTTATGATTAAGTGTATTTTTTAAAAAAATTCATCATCTCAAGCTGTGTTTTCTATCTGGAAGCTAGAAGAGGTTGAGGAATAGTCTGCCAGGGAGCAGCAAGGGACAACTGCTGCCTAAGGGACAGAGCCAAGCATGGTAACATAGGAGGCAGGGCAGGGGCCTCACCAGCCAGGGCTTAGTCCCACAGTACCTGACTGAGGTGAACTGAGTAGGCCTGGGGGTGGAACTGGGGTCAGCCAGGAGTCCACATCACCAGAAAAGGTCGTGGTGGTGCAGCAGGTCCAAGGTGAAGCTGGAAAGTCAATCCACAGGTCACATCCAGTGGTCACCAGGCAAGTCCACAGCAACAAAACAGATCCAGCTGAGCTGGAGACAGGTGTGTGTATGACACAGCTTTGACAAGGACTGAAAACCCAGTCCTGAGCTTAAATGGAGCTGCTGGGCCCATGGCCAGAGGGTGTTGGTGGAGGCTCCAGGTGAGATTGGCCATGGCCAGTAAAGCCTATTGGTGCACACAGGGCCTTGACACAGGCCACATGTCAGGGGGACCCAAACTGCAGGAGGTTCTCTCTTTAAAGAAGCCCAGAAAAGTCATGCTGAGTTAGCCAGAAGAGAAAATCACAAATAAGACCTACTTTTGATAGCTTTTTTAGATAATAACTGTGCATGTTTGAAATAGATATCTGAAAGACTGGAAAAAAAGAGCAAAAATAATTTTTATTTACTCTGTTCAAGCATAGAGGAAAAAGTAATGTCCAAAAGCTCACATATGTCATTAAACATTCAGGTTTAGCACTGATGCTTTGAATTGGTTGACAAGAATCTAATTTGTTTCCATCAAATGCTTCCACAGCTATACATCTTCAGAGGAAGGGAGAAGATAAATGGCATGATGTAGAACAGGGCAACTGTTTTGGATCCTTGTCCCCGTATATGCTGAAAGAGCACTAGAACAATTATTCTTACTGTAGGCATGTTCAGACAGCCCATCACTATAAAGTTAGTGAAAGTATCGATATCTCTCAAGTATCTAGTGAACTATACACCTCCCAAGCATTGTCAGAGATGTACTTTATATTCCTATCCCAATTTAAAAAAAAATAAATATTCAGAAAGAATATGAAAAAGACCAACTTAATCTTTCATTAACATAGATTTTTTCCCTGCTATAGAATGTGAACTTGGGATACAACAGAGTCTTTTATATGGATTTTTGCATCCTGCATCTGTGTACAACCCTTGAGAAGAATTTTGGGTGTATTACTTATGTTTCCATTTTTATTTGTGTGATTGAGTAATCTGTCATATATGTGCAGACAGGTATATTATTC
Organism: Athene cunicularia; assembly: GCF_003259725.1. NCBI lineage: Eukaryota > Metazoa > Chordata > Aves > Strigiformes > Strigidae > Athene > Athene cunicularia. The sequence continues at coordinate 4,459,364 of NW_020799113.1, forward strand.
AGGATAATGGAGAACTCGGATAGGCCAGGTAATAGAAAACAGACATCATGCAGGTATTGTGAGATACGAGATCTCAATGCAGAGATTCCCCAGGAACTCTTTGCACAGTTAATTCAGTTTTGGTGCATCTTAGCAGTGACCCTGTTAGAAGCAGGCTACATGCAACCTCTTGGGGAGTCTCCACACACTCTATCCTTGCTTCTGAGGGTTCTTACTAGCTCAGACTCAGAGTACAAAAACATACCAAAAAATCCTTTTCCACTTGTTGTATTGCCAGACCAAAGACACAGCTATATAGGAAAAATGTCTAATTACAGAAATTTCAGCTGGGGGCTGGGAGATAGACAGGTTTCCAGTGTAACTCCTGTGCCTTCCCAGAACAGTGCAAACTTCACAATTGAAATAGTCCTTATGAGATAAACTTTGCATAGCACCTTCTCAGAAATATGAGATAATATATGCAAAAGAGAATTTCAAAACTGGCATCTAAGGAACAGGAATAAGTGTAACTTGTCACATTGTATGACATTTTTTATACCCTTTCCATAGTTTTCTTCAGTGCTGTTTTGAAGATAATAAAAGGTTTTTCCTTCCTTTTGAATTAGATGTCTGGTTCTCAGGTTTTGTGCATAGATATTAATTTGTGTGTTTTATTGAACATCTCTGGATAGTGCCTTGTTGCTATCCAAAGAGAAGACTCTGAGTGCTACAGGTTGTCTCTGACAAACGTGTACTGTAATACAAGGACTGACATAATCTCTTTTAGTCATAGTTAGTGATAACTTTGGGCCACTTTCTAATTTAACTGACACTACAGATAGCTACAGTGTTCTTACTATGTCTGCTTATTGAATGAGGAATTAGTTGGCCTGTGTAACAATGTTACATGAACTCAGTTTCTGATCTTATAAAATAGATTGAAAATCGTATCTGAGGAGCAATCTATGACTGCACTATTGAGACGTTACCGTGTTAGATACGTGCCAAAGGCAGATCATGTTCTTCTCTTTTTCCAAAAGCAAAAGGAAGCAAGTATTTTTTGATCAGCTTTTGAATGTTTGCTTTTCTCTATGGGCCCAGCTAGCTCAGCTTTTCAGCATACAGTGAAATTTCTATTCCTTTCCCAGTTTGTTCTGTTCCTACTCTATATACCTAGACTTCTCCCTCTTCATTGCTCAAGGTGCAAACACAAATTTAGAACCAACTTCACATTGTCAGGCAAGAAGTCAAAATCGTATTTTCATCCTCTTGTACTGCTTCAGAAAGGCTAGCAATAAGATAACAGTATGAAATCAAAACGAAGGCAGCTTGCTAATACCCATAGGAACAGATACAGAAGAGATAAGGACTAAATCTAGGGAGACTGGGCTGATGGCTCTTGGGTCAACTGATGCAAGAGTGACATTTCTAAGTGTATCTTCTTGTGTATACTGTGGAAGTTGGGCCTACTAATTCAATGTTAAGTTCTTAAAGGTATGTGTATGTGCCAGGCTCGCTGATTTCCTATGACTACCTCTGAAAATTTTGTCTTTATTAATTTTATGGGAAGCCTCTTTTCCCTCCTCTTGGATGATAGTGAACTTGTCAGGATGGGGACTGTCTTTGGCAAGTGAGTAGATTATCTTAATGTAAGGTGATCTTATGTCATAATGCAAATGACTAATGATAAAAGTACTGCATTGGATACAACTCAAAAGCAAGAAACTAACCGACAAAGTATCAGGAAAAAGTATGGAAGCTCCTTTGTGCATATACTATTTTTTTCTTGTTTGCAGTGCTTAGAAGAAGAAGAAAATTAAGCAATATAAATTAAGCAGTATTTTATAGTTGTATAACTGTGAATGCAGTTAATTAGCACAGGGAAAAAATGATCCTAAAAATAATGTTGGAAATGAAGTCTGGTTAAATAGATGATAATGCTTTTGCTGGCTGTGTGACAAGCCCCAGTACAAGATGTCTAGTCTGTAGATTCCACCTCTGAGTAACTCATTGCTATAATTCTTGTAAAACAATACAATTTTATCATTTTTCCAGTAAAATTAACTATAAACTGGGCTTGTAGTTCAGCATTTATGCTGGCCTCTATGCCCCAAAGGTCATTGTATTGTCTACATGAAATGTTCAAGTCATATTTGAAGGAAGAGTAATGGGATAAAAATGTCTTCATTGGAAGCATTTGCTTCCCTGGAGTGTAGAAGCTCTCGAGTACTTAACCATAGCTCTGTAGCAGATGGGCAACAGCCAAGCCACTATAATGGGATGAGAATCTCTAATGTCAATGTTGGCTTCAGGGATGAAAAACAGTTTTTCATAGAGAGAGGTCTTACTTTCATCTGCAGCATAACAATAAGTGTTCAGCTGCATTTTAACTAAATGGTTTTCTTTCCTACGGGAAATAAAGTGTCTGTGTTAGGATAATAAGAGCTGCCATAGTTATACATAAAAATCTGGTTCTGCTGATATCAGTGGCAAGACTATTTGATTTCAGTGGAATCAAGGCTTCACCAGTCCATTTATATGTCAGATCACAATAGCAGGCATTTGTGCTTTGAGCAGTATCAATAGCATTCTGGATATTCAGTGTATTAGCACTGACAGCATCAAAATTAGATGTCATTGGGAATGACAGTATATCAACATTCACTGTATGATTTTCCTTGCACCTAATGACTCAGTTTAAAGGTAGGTCATAGCAGTTCTATGAAACAAATCTTTCTTAAGCCTGAATCTGTGCAGATATTGTGCGAACAGAATCCTTTTTCTCCCAGAATAAACAATGCTGGAGGAGACAAGCTTATGCTGAGTCTTCATTCTACCATTTAGAGAAGAAACACAAAGTGGAATTCATGCACAAATATCACAAAAATGCAGGCAGACTCAATGGCAAGCTGGTCTTCCTCCCTGCCAACCCAAACAGGGAGCACTGTTGTCTCCTCAACATGGTGTTCTCTCTCAGCATGCTGAGTCAGCTGTGAGCAGGGCATCCACTGTCCCCCCTAGCAATACAGCACACTGAGACTTTGACTGTGACAACACAGTACGTTGTGTAGAAGTGTTTTGTGAACACCTCAGCTCTGCAGATAAGAGAATTTACCTGCTATCCAGCTTAGACAGGGCATGTGATATGTGTAAGCTATGTCCTCCCACTGGGAAAATATTCTGTCATGAATGACTACTATTTTACTCTTTCCTATCAGCTGGTGTTACTGTTTTCAGACTATGATAAAATGCTTTATTCTGGTTTTGCGGCAGAAATACCTGCATTTCCACATCCCATCATACCTTCACATACACACAGACATTTTCACTGCTGCCTCTTTAATTTTGGTCAGGTAATAAAGCATTCTAACATCAATATGCTCATAACAACCAAAAATTTATTATCATTAATAAGAAGATAATAGTCTCTGTGCTAAGCTTTCTTTTGTGTGTGTTAACCACCAAAATCACATTTTACCTTAGTTTCTGAGGTGGTAGGAGGAGGAATTATGCTTGCTGGATGAAATCTTGAAATGGTTTCACTCTGAATCAGCTGAGAGTCACAGGACTGGAATGACAGGATGAGGAGAGCATAGACCATTCTGGTTTGGCATGAAGGGAGAGACAGCTATGAGGGACATGGAAAACTTCAAGATGTCTGAGTAAACAAAAGAGCTAGACCTCAGCTGGAGTAGATCTGAGAAGATGCAATGAATTCAGTGAAATCTACTCCAGTTTACTCTAGGCCCACAGACTTTCCAGGGTTTGACTGACCTAAATCATATAGTGATTTTTTGAAGTTTATCCCATCATTAATTATTTGGTGTATCTAAGAGTCTGACATTCACTTTGTGAGGCTTTTTAAGAACTAATTTTACTAAGAAACCACAGGATTCAGAGTAACATTTTTTAGACTGCTTGGTGTCAGTGGTGTTTTCTCTTTGAGGTTTGCTTTGTTTCACAGCTGTGGTTTTATTGGGAAAAGTCTTTAGGTAGCATCTGGCTTTTCATTGCCTGTTCCTGGTAATGTTTGCTGGAAAAAAATATAGCATTTCCAAGTTTCAAGTGAAAAGTGTGTGCCCTGTCAGGAACATCCTCTCAACCTTGTTAGAGTGAAGGTAAAAATCCAAATCCTACTCAAAGTTCAGATTTTATAAACAGTAGCCAGAGTACAAAAGACAAAACCTAAACAAACCTGAACATAAGTCTTAAAGCTATAAACACAAATGGTCCAGAAATGAAATTATAAGATTTCACAAGATGAAGAATTAATGAATAAAAAGCATGAAAATTCACTTGGTAGCATGTTGGACATGTGCCACCTTCTGCAATTGGTAATCAAATCCACCTGAGCTAGTGGTTTATGACTTAAATAATGTGAAATATTTTCCATCTACTGTATCAGAAGCTAGATTAGAGAAATCAAAAAGAAAGGTTTAACTACTCAAGAAAATAAGAAGAGAAAGTTGTGTTTTCACAGCCATTTCCTTTGCAATAATTCAATGTTTGCCTCCTTTTAGTGTCCTCTTCACTTATGGGGGAGGAGATTACCTTTCATTTATCAGAAGCAACAAGACATTTCTGCTTTTGGAAATGCTGCCATGAACTAGATGTGTCTCAAATGGAGTCTAATTTCTCACTACCTTTCTAATCTTTCAGCCTTTATCATTCCAAAATGAGGAATCCTGAAATTTAAGTTCAGAAGCAAAGTGCATGCTTTCAACAGCCCTCTCTATTTATTCAGATAAGAACATCTGTGCAATTTTAAGGGAAACCTTCCAAAGTGTTAGTGATCCACTGATTTTTATTTTTTTTTTTTGGTTGGCAACTGATATAATAAATTAAACCCAGGTCTGGAACCAAATGCATGTTTTCTTGAGACTTCATTTTTTCTTTAGTTTCTAAATTTTTGCTTGTTGGTGAGAGATAAAAACCTGTCTGTAGAGGAATACATTTTATGGCTTAATTTTATCATCATGTGAAAGTAGATTAAGTACCCCTAAAATAATGTAAATGAGATGCTGAGCACAACTCATTCATAAAAGTTGCAGGTCTCCAAAAGAAGGCTGCAGTGTTATTCTTAAAATTCATTGCTTTTTCAAGTCTACTAATTAGTCCTCTGAATGAATGCAATTATTAGCACAGTATATTGTTTGCCATATTCAGGAACAGAATTGAAGCCATATTAAAATCTGCCATCATGATAGCAAAATTTAAAGAGTTGAAGCTGTGAGCTCCAAACCACATCAACCTCTAAGAATTGAAAACTGCCAGTGGTTGTCTTAGATAACCATAAGAAAACATGTTTTCTTATGTGTATCTTTATATGGTAACAATTGCTTATTGCTGATTTTTTGCTTGTAACTAACACATTTTACTTAGCTATTTATGCAAATAGTTTGATTTAAGTAAACCCTTTAATTAGATTCAAGTCTGAATTAGGTTTAATTGCCTCACATTTCCAGATGTTAGTTTTCCAGTGAACTGAACAAAAGTATTAAATGTTATGCCTTCAGTAAGATAGAGGAACAGGGTGGAAGCTTGCTCAGGATCTCAAAATAGCTGTACTTTTACATAGTGATGGGAGAAAGCATCATTCCCGATGTGTAAAGAACTCACTACAAAGTTTATTGTTTTGAAATTGTGAGGAAAATAATAGAGTTTCCTCCTACAGATTTTCCAGGAAAAGTAGTAACACACTACAAGCTGTTTCAAACATTGTTGCCTGGTGTTTTCTTAGATACCTTAGAAGATTCAGTAAGGGGAGATGAGAGGTGGCAAGTTGCCTAAAAACAGTAACTCCAGATCTGAAGTAGTATTTAAATTGAGTAAAAGATCTGTAACGCATAGCCTGTGTTAGATTCATATGGATCAGTGACTCTTAGCTGTCTTTGTAACAGGATGTGATATAAAGGATGATGTAATACAAAGTAAATTTGTAGAAGTTACTTTCTAGTAAAAAACCCTACATCAAAGCAAACCTCATAGCAATGAAAATTGGTGTAATCTTTGCCATGCCAAATGCTCAATCCAAACCAAAACTATTGTTTCACTTTTTTTGGGTTCTGGAAACATATTTCCTAACCATTATTTTATATAATTAAATACTGAATACCATATAAAAACAGTATGCAAACTTGTACTACTTAACTGAAACATTGTATCATTTTGCTGGGCAATTTTTATTTTAATTTCATGGCTTTTTCATGATTTTCTAGAAGAGTGTTGCTGAGCATTGGGGGAAGCATCAGAGGAGCAGCATAAAGCAAGACTGCCCCTATGTACCTCTAATTCCAAACATCAGGTTAAAAAAAAAAAAAAAAAAAAAAAAAAAAAAAAAGTGTGGTGGTGCAGTGGGCTTGGATCAGGTAAGACCAAAAGCCCACTAGGCTTCATTTGCTCTTACCCTGTGTATGACTAAATTTCTTGATATTACCTATTTATATATAGAAGTCCAAGCCTGTTGACCTAAATTGTAAACCATTCTGCTGGGAGGGAGTCAGCCAGGTAGCATCTCTTCTGAGGCCTGCACACCATCTCAGTGAACTTAAAATTATATCATCTTCAGGAACTAGAGACCCAGAAATGTCTTCCAGTTGAGAAAACGTGTCAGCTCTGCTCTGGACCAAGCCCTTAAATGGCTGTCCTATGCTTTTAGACCCCTTAGTCTTCCAAGGACCTTTTTTTCTTCTCACAGTGTCATCAGATATATAATCATAATTTTAACTTCTAAATGGTTTTTACTCATTGTTTGGAAGAAAAACAGCAACAACAAAGATAATAGCTTCTGGTAGATACTGAAGAACAGAACAAGCTTAGTGATACATTCCTGGAATAATCAACTGCTGAAAATATTTTATATTCAGGGACTTTCTGAGCCAGAGGATCATCTTTGTGTTTAAAATACTTTATTAGATGTTTCTTCAATTACTTTGTTCAATCCCTTGCAAACTTGTGCGATCTTCCAGCATCCAAAACATCCTGTGACAAGAAATTCCATGAGGCAGTCTGTTGATCTGATAATTGTGCTGCTATTGTGTTTCTACAATGCATGGAAATTAACAGCTCTGTTATATTTTCCTGTCCATTATCTTAACACAGGAAATCACTCAGATATTGCTCAAAGGTCTAAGCTAGGCTCTTGACTGATACAAATGGAAATCAATGGAACTAGGATAATTTATGAAATAGTATGATGTTATTGCTGTGCAAGAGCAGACCTGAGTTTGAGATTGAAGTAAAATTTTTCCATCTGTCCACACAATTTACCTTCAGAAATTTCTATTAGATTGTCTTATGAACTTATTCATGAGACCAATGCAGATAGCCTTTCTAAATAGAGTTAGAAGTGGGAAAAGTGTATCAGAGTGGGTATCTTTTGAACAGCCCATATTTAAAGGATTTCATGCAGGACTGCATAATTTATGGATACCTCACTGCCAGTAGCACTATGGCTGCAGCAGCAATATCCTTAATGCTGGCTAACTGCCCAAGGATGTAGTCTTCTTTCTGGGCAAAGTTTGCAGCCTGCGACCATGTCTAGAAGCATCTATTGACCTGGATCTTAGCTGCTTGGAAACTTATCTCAGCATATACCTTTTATCCTGGAAGTTCTGCCTTCTATCTTCCAGAAAATCAGCACATATATCCCACCTATCTCACTTCCTCCCATATTTAATTGCTTTTAATTCTGAGTATAAGATAATCTTTTCCCATTCTTTGCAGACAGTTATTCATGGAAAAAAATGTTCCTGATGTCTGGCTGTGGGGTGGATCATATTCCAAATACAAAGGATGACCTAGTTTTGGTATGTGATGTGGCAGTTTTCCTCAACTCTGACTGTATTAAAGTAGCACTTAGCACACTCACCTAACTCCTGCCCACAGACTGTTTCTCACTACAGGAGTGTTCATTTTCAGTATAAAAATATCCCTAACAAAATGACAGATTACACACACTACTGCTTTTTAATGAAGCAGACTCTCTAATGTAAAATAATCAGTGTGGTTTTTGGTTTGGCTCAGAGGTGGCTTACAATAAAATATTGAATAGTAAAATGGTAGGTCAGAGTAATGCTAGAGTAATACCAAATTGTGCATGCACATCACATTTCATTCCTGTACTTGAAGGGTTGCTCTCCTATTGCTTATAGCAGGGCCTGTTTACCCCATTGGGAAATGTCCATTCCAGGTTCTATCTGTACTGGCTTTTAGAGGACTGAAAATAAAGCTTGGCTCTCATTTTGATCATAGCATGTATTTTTAAGTAAACATGGGCCACTCATATGTTCAACTCTGGACACCTTTGGTAATGCTTCCTGTGGCAGACAGGATGGACACTTTCATCCACTTTGGATGCCCTCACTAGCAGGGTGCTCAATGACAGTCCTTTAAGACAGTGTGTAAATGATGGAATGCCAGTTGTTTCTTACTTGTGCATACGAATGTCAGCTACAGGGATTTTAAGGACCTTATGTCTCATGAACCATCAATATAGTCTTCTAGAACCCACCAAAATGCTGACCTAGGAGATGCAGCTACAGAGCTGTCATGCAGGCCCTAAAAAGTCCTGGCCAACTCTCTAAACTGTTTATGACTTGAAAGCCTATTCTACTTGAAAAAAAGGCCAGGTCATTAGTTTTGTGTCCAGTCCTCAGAAGTACTGAGTACTTCCAGTTAGTATCTGGGATCCCTTCTGTTCTCTGTCTGCACGCTAATGCAGTTCAAACTGCTCAGAAACATGCAAGACCAAGTCATAAATTATAGCCTCCCCTCATCAAATAATACCTGCTGCGATGTCTTCAGGGTGAGCATACGTCTTTTGAAAACAGTACCATGCCTATGTATTTCTTAAGGTCTTCATAAGCCCTCTGATTTTCACTGTTGCAAGTGTCACCCTTTTGGAGCAACAAGAAGGTGTGTCTGTCTCATTTCACAAAGCTATTAACAGGGAATCTTCTATTACTGCTAATATTTTTAATTCTTCTGACTTCAGTGACCTGGCCTAGATTAGTTGCAGTGATAATGAGAAGCATGTTTTGAAGATTACCATCCAGGTGGCAGAATAGATTTTTGTTTATTATGAGCTGATAAATCAGCTATTTTTTAATTTACACAACAGCTGCAAAAGTAATTACTTGGATACATTGAATGGTTATGTCTAATGAAGGTGGATTTCTAATGACAGCTACATTCTGAAGTTATTACTCATAAAATGAGCTTTGAAAATTTAGGACAACTTTAGAGGAACCATTCTTGTGAAAGCTGACTTAAAGAGTAAATTCTGTTCAAAGTCATTCAGTAGAAAACACTCTAATTTTTTACTTCTTCAGATGTATGTGATGGAAGGACAATATTTAGGTTAAATTATTGTCTGTACGAAGACAAATATCTCATTCACATTGCTGAATGATGTAAATACGAGAAAAATCACGCAATTTTATTTATTCAGGCAGGAAGAAGGCAAAACTGTTGGAGGAAAGTATTTGCACTATAACAAAGGAGCTAAAATATGAATACTTGGTGATTTGCAACTTCTCATGTTGTCAGAAGATATGGGGCATGGCCTCAAACATTCATAGGCATTTTGTACCCTTGTTCCATACCAGTGGACACAGAAGCTGTCTTGTTACTTCTTCCTCTGATGCTTGGTAAGATTATATCACAGTAAAATGTAAGACTTTTGTGTCTTGCTGAGAAACACACAGGTGGGAAGGATGGCTGAATAGAACACTGTATGCATTCTGAAAGTTCCTGGAGAGGTGATTAGAGTATCAATGGGTCAGAAAAGAATTGAGTTGGGGAAGGTGTCTGGGGAATTAGAGTAAGAAAATATCTCTGACAAGTGGAGGAAGGAAAGGTGAATGTGAACTTGAGCTGTGAATGGACTAGACCATTTGGGGAAAAGGAGAGGGGAGGTAATAAGAAATAATAGGACATACTTAGGTAGCTCCAGTATATATTTTGTTGGAACCTCAGAATTTAAGGTCATTCATCTCTAATCCCTCTTTTTTCTTGCATAACTCATAGACTGCAAAACACTGCAGACTAGCTACCTGCACTACATACCTGCAAAATCTTTCCTTTGACTTCAGTGGAAGAGGAATTATCTGTGCATATTTAGTCTATAGGCACTGCAGATCTATGATGATTTAAATAGTTTTATGCCCAGGCTGACTGGCATTGAGCCATTTCATCCTGTTCTGGGTTCATTGTGTATGTACAGGCTGGATGATTAACTGGACTCTCTTCTGCTTTTCAGGCTGTTTCACTGATTACATGGAATGCATGTATTTTTCTTCTAAAACATTATCTTCTGCATTCCACGTTATGGCATTTTCATGTTTGAGACCTCCTCACTTTTAAACAATTTATGATAAATGTGGTTCTGTCACTTCATGAAAATTATGGTTTCATGTGATGTGGGATGATGTCCTAAATAGCAATTTTATCAGCAGTGATGCAGACTTCTAGCCATTCTGTTTGTCAGCATCAGTCTCTGTAGGGACTCCAAAGTAGGCAATTTTTGTGCAACTCAACCATATTGGCTCAGCAATGCATCACACAAGGAATTAGGGTAGAAACAGTGTTTTCCAGTATCCGTGCTCTAAGGTAAACCCAGACTGAAACTGAGATTTGAACTGCAATTCTGATAACTCCCATCAAAGAAGGAAAGCAATGATTGTTTGTTGCTGTCAGTTTTGACAGTCAACTTTTTCTTTTGAGTCCTAGCTCTTATCTGGACTTTTTTTAAATCCAAATTTCATAAGAAATGTTTTCCCAGGCACAAGATAGCAAATGTCAGGTTGACCTACAGTTTAACTTTTCTGAATGTGCTGCTTTTTCCTCAGTAATGAAGACAACTGCATAATAATGAAGTATTTTTTATTCCATGGAATAAGGAACAACCTGAAGTAGAAAGAGAATACATTTTACAAAGGACAACACAAACAGAGCACAATACAACAAGCAGTAATCCATGCTTCAGTTCAAGTCTCCATTTTTCAGGAGGGATGAGTTGGAAGGCTATGTAGTTTGATGGATAGGACACTGAGCTAGGATACCAAGATTTATATTGTTGTTTCAGCTCAACCCTTGACTGTCTATGTGACTTTAGCCAGGATTTTTTATTCTGGTTCTGTAAGGTCCTTTAGGACTTGAAGATGTAGAAAAAAGCCAGATTTTTATCTTGTGTCATGTACCTATCTTCCTGTCTTTTTTTCTAGTCATCTTAAGGTAATTTGATGTTTTTGAAAAGTCATTACATTTGATGTGATTTATCTCAACAGTATAAAATGCCCAAAAGTTTGTTAGGGAAGGATCGACTTCAAATGCCTTTATGTAAGCTTCTGAAAGTTAATTGTCTAAGTCTTAACTAGACATAGTAACTTAGTTCTGGACTGTAAGTTTGTTAGAGGAAAATAGGCAACAGCAAGAGATAGGATGGACTGCTGTGGTACTATGATTTTAAAAGGATGCAAGTTCAGACCATATCATTTAAATTTTAGACATAGAAAGGTGAGACAAATCCAACCTTTCGCCAATACTCCTGAGTGTTGTCTGTTGTCATTCTTACCAACACTGTTACCTGCTTGCATAATGGTATATGGCTATGGTATGTTTCGGACACTTACCTCAACTGGGGGCCCTAAGTGCTTCTGTACTAATTGTTAAGAAGGCCTCATTTCTCAGTATGTTTTTGACACGAATGATTGAGCATCAGGCACCTCTGCTGAAACTTCAGCCATCCGAACTGTGAATAGCCTTAGACAGCAGACACATTTGCCATTTCTGTGATGTGCTCTCTCCTCTCTCTCCTCTCTCTCCTCTCCTCTCTCCTCTCTCCTCTCTCCTCTCTCCTCTCTCCTCTC
>NW_020799113.1:4471262-4554776 GCF_003259725.1 Athene cunicularia
CTCCTCTCCTCTCCTCTCCTCTCCTCTCCTCTCCTCTCCTCTCCTCTCCTCTCCTCTCCTCTCCTCTCCTCTCCTCTCCTCTCCTCTCCTCTCCTCTCCTCTCCTCTCCTCTCCTCTCCTCTCCTCTCCTCTCCTCTCCTCTCCTCTCCTCTCCTCTCCTCTCCTCTCCTCTCCTCTCCTCTCCTCTCCTCTCCTCTCCTCTCCTCTCCTCTCCTCTCCTCTCCTCTCCTCTCCTCTCCTCTCCTCTCCTCTCCTCTCCTCTCCTCTCCTCTCCTCTCCTCTCCTCTCCTCTCCTCTCCTCTCCTCTCCTCTCCTCTCCTCTCCTCTCCTCTCCTCTCCTCTCCTCTCCTCTCCTCTCCTCTCCTCTCCTCTCCTCTCCTCTCCTCTCCTCTCCTCTCCTCTCCTCTCCTCTCCTCTCCTCTCCTCTCCTCTCCTCTCCTCTCCTCTCCTCTCCTCTCCTCTCCTCTCCTCTCCTCTCCTCTCCTCTCCTCTCCTCTCCTCTCCTCTCCTCTCCTCTCCTCTCCTCTCCTCTCCTCTCCTCTCCTCTCCTCTCCTCTCCTCTCCTCTCCTCTCCTCTCCTCTCCTCTCCTCTCCTCTCCTCTCCTCTCCTCTCCTCTCCTCTCCTCTCCTCTCCTCTCCTCTCCTCTCCTCTCCTCTCCTCTCCTCTCCTCTCCTCTCCTCTCCTCTCCTCTCCTCTCCTCTCCTCTCCTCTCCTCTCCTCTCCTCTCCTCTCCTCTCCTCTCCTCTCCTCTCCTCTCCTCTCCTCTCCTCTCCTCTCCTCTCCTCTCCTCTCCTCTCCTCTCCTCTCCTCTCCTCTCCTCTCCTCTCCTCTCCTCTCCTCTCCTCTCCTCTCCTCTCCTCTCCTCTCCTCTCCTCTCCTCTCCTCTCCTCTCCTCTCCTCTCCTCTCCTCTCCTCTCCTCTCCTCTCCTCTCCTCTCCTCTCCTCTCCTCTCCTCTCCTCTCCTCTCCTCTCCTCTCCTCTCCTCTCCTCTCCTCTCCTCTCCTCTCCCCACACTGTCTTTCCCTGATGTCAGTTTATTCACTGTGACAATTACAGCCAGAGCTGTATTGGCACTGATCATTCAGACACTTAACCTGGGTATGTAATTCTATAGGTTTTGTGATTTTTGTTATACTGGGCTTATTAGGGAAAAATACATTTCCTATATTAATATTCATGTTCGAAAAGATGTATTGTTTTAAAAATAAAGATTCATAGGTTTTGTTGGAGGCTTTTGGTGCACATTCGATCTAGATGCTAGTAAAGCACAATAAGCCATGATGGATGCAGTGTACTTCTCTCTCTGTGAATGATGATTTTCTAAGACAGCGTATTTCAAAAACCTATTTCAGAAACCTTTGTTTGTAACTTGTAGAGTATATACCATGAACACATTAAAATCTCTTTCATCATTGTACTCATTAAATTAGCTTTAAAGGTCAGGCCTTGTTATCTTGATACAGTGACGTCAATGAGAGCATTACATGGTTGGGGCAAGCAACATTTGACTCTAAATCATCCCAACTAATAGGATAGATTGGTGTAAGAGCTGTTGAAAAAAACTCCTCCTAGGTTTATTACACTGGGACTTCAAGTTTATATTACTTGTCTTCAGCCGATGCTTATACAAAGTCCAATGAATTTAATGGAGAGGCTTCCAAGTGGGGCCGTTGGCCATTTCAGGATTCCAAATAATGGAGAGGAATTCAGTGGCTTAAGTGAGCTTAGAGTATGCAAAATGTATATACCTTGAAGCCTGTATTGGCATACAGTTTTATTTCACCACATTTTGTGTAATCATCTGCAAATTATAGACATCAGATTTGCTTTCTTAGTCAAAAACTTTTAAGAAACTTCTAACTTGGAGTTCCTTTTTCTTACAACAGCAGAGTGTTTGTTGTGTGAAACAGGCTACACTGCACATGTTTTGTGAGGTGAATAGCGTATATTCAATGTGAATGATTATGCAGTTCTTCTGCAGAGAAAATTTTCTGTGGATTCAGCCTAATGAAACATATGCTTCCTATTATATCAAATACATTTTTTACAATAACCATTTCAACATTATGAAAACGTTTAGATGTTTGCTCTATAATTTATATCCTTCCTTCAAATGTCACCTCTTAAAACTCATAATCATTTTATGAAAAAATATTTCAGATCTTTTAACAATTATTACACTCAGAAAACAAAGGAAAGCCAGTCATATGTATTCCATCCCAAACTGTGTTTGACCTCATTCAGAACTAATAGGATATTTTTTATAAGATTAAAAAAAAATTTAATAACATTCATCTACCACTCAATTCCATTATTCCTTAATTGTCTTCTGCAGTTGCTCTGTCTGAGTCTGCCATTCTGGCTTTCTCTTCTTGTAAAACACTCTAGGAGCCTGTTATGCAGAAGAGGAATGGAGCATGTGAAGAGTGAAGTACGCTCCGGCTTTCTTTTTCTGTACAGTGCTTTACCAGTGTGTTATGCAGGGCAGGAGTGAAGCACATGATGCAGTAGTGTGCAAAGCCCTGGGATTTTGTCTTTGCTTTTAAGAAGAGCAATATAGAGGTAAAGTGTGCTTTAGGAATTACGAGTTTCTCTTTGCTGGGATGTGTCCTCTGGATTTCAGATCGGAACTCCAGCAATACACATTTTGGACTTTTTCCCATCCCCTTCCTTTATTCTCTAGTCTTGTAGGGCTTAATTGCCATTTTCTGCAAAGGGCAATGGGTCAGGACTTTACAATTTCCTGTGTACTTTGATTTTTGTGTTCACCACAGTTTAATGAAAAACAATTTGAAGAGGGAGATTTTAAAATAAAATCAGTGATGTTTTATCAGTTGTGCCACCTTTTTTTTCCCCTGGTTTGCCCCCTTTTTTCTGGCACTTAAAATGGTAAAATACTCTCCTAGCTGCAAATCACGTATCTTTCATGTACTTTGTTACTATATCAAACTAGCAGTATGTACATACACTTTGAAAAAGAGAGAGACCACTGAAATCACTGTGTTGTGACTGTACATTTTCTCTCTGTAAGATGATGAGAAAAAAAAGTGAGTAGTCATGTTGTGTAAAACAGTTGGGACATCCTTTCACTATTAGGGAGAGGAGAGGAACAAGATTGTTGTTAACTCTTGTTAAGCAATATTGTTTTTTACAAGCAAATTGATCACAATGAGTCTATGTGGTTTGTCAGGATTTCTTGTGTCAAAGTCACTTCTAACGTTGGAGAATAAAAAAGTATCTTTATACTTCTAATTTCCTTGAGATCCTTCCAATTTACTTGAGATAGACTAATGCATAAAGTATGACTGAAAATGGAGATGCAGGACAAAGGGCATTGGTCAGCACACCATAAGTGGGCAAGCAAACTGAGAGAGAAGGTAAATTAAAGCCCTCTGAGTAGAGAAATCTCACCAGTATAAACAAAGATGCAATAGCTGTAGGCCTCTTTGGCAATGCTAAACCAGTGAAGTGGGTAAAGAAAAAACTTAGTTAGCTAACAGACGATTCAGTAGGACTGTTTACATAATGCAGACTGCTTACCAGAGCAGAGTTCAGGATAAGGTACATTAATTTTTCCCTTGCCACATAACAGAAGTAGGAGCTTATCTGAAATGAATTTTAACTTGTTCTCTGTTGCTATCTAGGCTTCTATACTCAGTGGTTGCAACTGTAATGCATTTAGTAACAGTACAGCAATAAAGCCTAACACTGAAAAATGCTACTGGTTTGTGGTTGATCCTCAGTTCTGCTTTTACTCTACCCTGATACTTTCACCGTGTATTTGTCCAGCTAGATGGGACTAACATTTTCATTTAGACTAGGAGCCTGTGTCCAAATAGGGACAGCTACAGACATTTTAAGATGCAGACAGTACAATTCTTTTGAGTGTGACTATGCTCAATTTTAATTACATATTCAATCGCTTACATGCATTTGAAAATCACATTTGGTTTCCACTTGCCTCCCCGAGTGCCTAACCACGGTTGAAAATTGTCTGCAGGACATGTTTGAAAATGAGATATAGAATGTATATGGATGTTCGCAACCAATCAAGTACCAAAATTTAATGAGTTTGTAAGCTGAAGTGATTTAAGATATCAAGTTTTACTTTACCACTGAGGATGACTAGGAGTACACATAGTCTTTTTGTGAAACTCTGTTGATGAGCAAAGGCTTATTCCAAGCACTTTCAATCCTCAGTGCGCACCACAAAAGTGGTATTTCAGGCTCATGTACATGTGACAGAGCTATATCTAAAACACAATTTTTTTTTCACCACTGCAATTGCAACCAAATGATGCAAAAGTGGAAAAAAACACAACCCCTCCCACTTCTAGTCTTCAAAGTTTAAAAAAATAGACTAAACCCCTGAATTATGAGATTTAGTAGCTAGAAGATGCTATCACAGGAGTCAAGCCTTTTTCAGTTTGGTATGCATGAAAATTGTAGAATGGGATTTTACCCAGTTTTCACATTAATAAATATTGATTGACTAACAAAGAAGTTTAATTTCCAGATAACTTGTTATGATAATATTTGGAATATAATCACTTCAATAATTTTCCTGCCTAGGGCAAATGTAAACCCTGGCTGTCCTACACCTTTTCTAGATATGACATGTGATGCTAAGATGTATTCCAGATTTTCAAAGTCTTTGAGGGCCAAAGCATTACAAAGCCCATATATATTTGCTTTCCTTTTCTGTTTTTAATTCCCGGACTTCAAAGTACTCTTCAGCTTTTTTTTTTTTTTTATTTACTTTGCAAAATCTATGTTTGGTTGGTACTGCCTAGCTAGTTCAGTTCTAATGTGAGGACACTGATGTGCAAAGTGTAAGTGACTTGCTGTTAGGGACACGGGGATATTTAGTGACGTGGTAGAACAGGAATGTAGGAAGAGCAAGCCAAAGGAATTTCCTGCATTAAGTCCCTTTATCTGTTAATACAGACAATGACAATGTATCGTTCTATCTGTAACTTCTTCAGGTTTTTGTTTTGATATTTTTTTAAATTACCGTAAAATTACCATTGCCATAACTTTATTAAAATTACCCCATTTACCAACAGTCCCTGTAGGAAAGCTGCTGCCTAATTAATCAAGAATATTTTCACTAGAGGTACCTAGCACAAGGTTCAGCTTTCAGGTCAGCCTCTGTTCTCACAGTGAGCAGTAGCAGGTGTTAAGTAACAGCTATCTTCTTCATTCTAAGACTAAATCTGTGCCCCCCTTGGCCTAGTGATGTTCTGAACAATTGAAAGGGGTTGCACAAGATGTTTAATTAACTGTGTGCTAGTGAGAGGTAGTTGTAGCTTTAAAACTAGTATCTCCCTTTTCAAAACTTGTCCTTTTTCTCTTCTGCAAGTTTTGGTTATGTCATCTTTATTCTAGGAAGGAGATTACGATTACTTTTATGCAAACTCTTTAGTGTCCATTTTCAGCCATGAATGGGACTCATTTCTGAAGCTGTCTCTAAGACATGTAATTGGCTTTTACTGCAACAAACATCAAGAGCTCAAGAATAACAAGGACATTTTGGAAAAAGCAAACATTTTTAAACGTCAGCCTGATTTAATGGTAAAAGAAAAGAGAGCTAACAACTTTTGGCATGGACTTTTGCATATTATGTGAGTTTACACAGAAAGCCAAGAGGACAGGAGGCTTGTCCCTGTTGAAGGTTTCCATAGTTCTGCCTCCTTTGGACCTTCCATCCTGTGTCTGTTCTTAAATTCTTTTCAACTTAAGAATCCCCAAATGTTTTACCCCAAGGCAATATGATGAAGAATTAGTACATGCCAAGTCTCCCATTTTTACATCTATACATATGTTTTTGTCACTGTACATATATCTTTAATTATGTTATATCCGAAGAGTTACTTTTTTCTTTGTCATCTCAGTTTGGTCAAAACCCCCTAAAACTCATGGTGATAACAGCAGAAGTTGCATGTGTTTAGTCAAAACAAATTCAAAACTATCTGCAGTTTGATCTGAATTACTCAGATTCATAAGTAATATGCTGTTTAAGTGAATTTTGGAAATCAGTAAAAGAAGCTGGCTTCCAGGCCAGTAACCTTCCCTTTGTTATAAGGCCTTTGATTCACCTTGCAAAAAGATGTTTGTGGTTTTAGTGAATATTTATGCAATTTATGCTATCATCTGCATCAGTTATTATGGACTGTGTAATGATATCTGAGTGTTATAATGCATTTTAGTGCATTAAGGGATTAGGATACTGCTAAAACCTAAATTGTAAGATGCTTGAAAATACATTCCCTGAAAAACTAAAAAAAAAAAAAAAAAAAAGATTAGTCTTGAACAAAGCAAGGTCCTGTGAAATTCTTTGAAAAACAATTTTAAATAGCTATCTGAAATTTTGTTTTGAAAGTGCTTTTTTTTTTTTTTAAAACCGAAGTGCTTTGTACATTTTCAGTTTGTTATCTCTCTGGCTTGTGAGACTAGAAACATAGACCTGTTAGTTTTTGTAGATTCCAAATTGGCAGTTCAGCCCTGTGAACACCAATGAAAACCAAAATGGCACTGTCATAAGGCTGTGAAGATCTGTCTACAAGTCTTCACCCCACCATAGACATCCTCTGACTAAGCAATATTGTGTTGTACAAGTTGGCAAATAGAATAGACTAGAGAGAAAAAGCAATTCTATCCAGAAGTCTACTTAGATTGGTCAAATTTCCATGGACTTCAATAAAAATCTTTCTATTAGTTATAAAAGTGACTGTGCTGGGCCTGTGGTGGCTATATGTTTGCTACAGAGAGTTTTGAGATGACGATTAGGCATCGGGAACTTTAATTCCTTGCAACACTCATCAGACTTCTAGCCTGTTAAAAGAAGCTCACACAACGTCTGCCTTGGCTCAAGGTCCTTGGCAAAAGTCTAAGCAGTGATCGGGTGTATGTTCTTACCCAGGATTTACAGTCAGCTGTCACTTCTGCATTCCAGTGTA
The DNA here is from genome assembly GCF_003259725.1 of Athene cunicularia. Lineage (NCBI taxonomy): Eukaryota > Metazoa > Chordata > Aves > Strigiformes > Strigidae > Athene > Athene cunicularia. The sequence goes on from NW_020799113.1 coordinate 4,478,223, forward strand.
ATCACTTGGTTAACACCAAGGCTTTTCTCTCTAACTGAGGGTAAATAACTGTATGTTGCGCTCTTTTCTCTGAAGTTAGCAATCCTTTCTCTCATCACTAATAACTAGCATGTAAACTGGTAATCTCTTGAGCCAGTAAAACATTCAGACTCTTTTTGAGACACCTTTTCTTTTATAGTGTATTTAAATGAGCATCTGTGTTATCAAATGTCCTTTTCTCAGTGTCATTTTACCATAAAATAAGTATTACTGGGGGACTGAGGAGTTGGATTATAGTTTGATATAGGTCTGAATTCAACTGACTGGTTCACCCTAGCTATTCTGATTACTGTAGTCAATGTTAATATTACAAGTAATTGACTGCCTGTACATTTAAATAGCTCTGTAGTGTGGTTGAGTCCTACATACTGCATATAGACAATTATATAAAGGAAATCTTAGGAAGGTCATAAAAAAATCAAACTTTTTAGCTACTGAATTACAATATTATCATTATCTTGAGTCTGGATAATGTAAATGTGAGTGAGATATAGCATTTGAAGAATGCTTCTTAGTACTTTCTAAGCATTCCTGATAAACACTTCTGGATGAGAGAGAGGAAGAGAATTCCAGTTATTTATCTAAGTTACAGAGAGAGACAGATAGAGTAGGAAAAAAAACAAGTGATAGAAAATGGACCATTCTATTATAACAATTTCTCACTGGTGTGAATGTTAAATCAGTGTGAAACTTGCCAACAATGGAATTAGCCTGGTGGAAAAAAAAGGTGAATCACACTCAGGATAAACCAGTGCATACTCTGCCTTATATTATATATTCTTTGTGAAAATTGATATCAGGAATACTATGGAATTTTGTTCCACCTTTCACTGAAAGACTGTGACATGTTTGGCAAATACAAGACTTTGTGAAAAAGATGGCGTTCATAGCCACCAATTATCCTGCTTCACGTTATAAGCAAATGTAAGTAAAAAGAAGTTGGGACATTTCCAAACTTGCACAAAGCATGATCTGAAATCTTGAGACCAGATTTATCCTCCATTTGAATTACATCAGAATAAATTTGGCTTTCAGTTTGTTCTTGGTTTTGACTTGAGACTCTGGAAATATTGAATTGCTGGAAATGTTTTCAAGTCTGAGACTCAGTAATCACTTCTAATAGTTAACACAATTGAGAGAGTTCTGTATAAAGACAGTTAAAATTCTTGCATTGATTAAAGTTACATAGAATCAGTCCCAAATAAAGCAAGCTGTTAATTTATCGTTAAGGATGATAATGTCGGTTCCTACACATAAACAATATACTTGCTAATATCTGCTCTGATGGACATTGACAGATCTTATAATTTGGTTAAATGAACATTGGAAAATCAATGCACATAAAGGTATTTTCTTCCAACAATCTGTTCCTAACACGATCTTCATTTGTGATACTCAGTAGCAGCACAAGAAAATTAGTTTTTGATATTTCCTTGTATACATCCTATAGGAAGGATTGTGTTGCTGTAGATGGTAAAAATTGTACCAACAGACAATATTACACAGCCAAACTGTTCATTATTTATCTATGGCCTAACATCTAACATTTGATGAATGAATTTACAGCAAAATAAGGTTACTGGAGCTTGTTCAATTGTTTCATGTGGTTAGGACAGCTGTAGGCAATCTGCATAGGCTCTTCTGCTATTAGAAACCTATACATGTTTAGGCAGTATATATTTCATTTATGATCTGCCAGAAAATATATTAAAACTGAAGATCACTGTATGAATATTCCTCTATGAATGCTTACAGCATAAGAGGAATTTCCCAAGACTAAAAGTAACCACAGTAATTTCATTTGAACATCTCATGTAAATGAAGTCCATCTGTCTTGAACATGTCTTCTACATGTACACTTTATAACAAGAGAGGCCGTATGATATAGATTGTGTCACTCAGTCTGACCTGCTCTTATATTCCAGATAAAGTCTTTACATGTCTTGTGTCCACATATGTAAAATCTCTGGTTTTCTTAAAATGTAGATTCAAGACTTTGAATTTTAGCCTTTTAACAAACCAAGATTGTTCAGCCAGAACCAAATATGACAGTTCCGTCACTCCACATGATATTAAATGAAAATAAAAGTAGTCTGAAATCGAATCATAAAACAATCAAATACATGTGAAAACCAGTCCCAGGAAACAAACTCTATCAATTTTGCCTATCCTTCTCCAACTCCCCATAAGAAGTTTTCCAGACGTATGCTGATTCTTTCAGTTCAGCCTATCTCTAACTTTGCATCTGTTGTCAATTATTTTGTCTTTGTCAGCTGTTCAAACAGCATCTAAAAATAGACTAAAACATCCACTTGCAAACCTTTCTGCCCAGAAGGAACCAGAAGGTTTTTAACAATGGTTAGCTCATCATTTATTCCAAACCAAGGAATGAACCTCCATCTTTCTTCCCTGACTAGGATTCCTTATAAGTATAAACATAATCTGACAGACAGCCGCTAAGGTTTGAAGTGCATGAGTGTACAGAGGGCTTCTGACTTACATGGATATACACAGGCATAACAGTTTAATTCAAGAAACACAGACTTCCTTACAGATAAAGGTTTAGCTGAGTTGAACTTCCTTGGATTTTTAAGGATTTTCTAAGAACAGAAAAAATGTTGGCCCATTTTTGATGAGTTTCTAATTGAAAGAGAACATCATATTTCTGTCCTAAAAGCATTATTTTAAAATTATTGCCTGTCACATGACTTGCAAGAAACTATTTTGACATCCAGAGATCTCAGGATACTGAAAAAACCCTCATTAAACCATACTATCTTGAGGAGTGGTGCTGCCGTTTTAATTACAATCCACAAGTTTGTACCAAAATAAAGCTACGGTTGGTGTGCCAAAGCTGTCCATAGAGCCTGGGGGGTTGAATGCCTATTGCATTTCCGCATGCCTGTGTGTTCTCTACCTACAGTTAAAGTGTACTGTGTTTGTTTACATTTAGCCCTTAGTGGTATATAGCATATGTGTTTCTATAAAGACAGTAATTAGAAAATCATAACCCTACTGTTGTGCACTTTAAAATTTTGTGATGATTACTTCTGTTGTGCAAAACAACCATCGTTATATACTCACTTTATTCTCTATAAATAAAACCAGGATTCACCTGACAAAGAAAACCGCAGTGCAGCACACATTTAAGCTTTGAAACCCATGAAACTACTTGTTAGCTTACAATTAAGTATATTCAAATATATTGGGGACTTTGAAATTAGTTTAGAACACGTCAATTCACACAGTGGCTGAGTTTTGCTTCACCTTAGTTAACTCTAATAAACTGTGCCTGGTGTTGTCATATGAGTTTTCAACTGGAATACCGTTGGAACAAATAAACAAACAAGAATTCTTGTGGTGTCTTCAGATAATTAGCAGGAATGCCACAGCCACTATAAGGTTAAAGGTATTTATTTTCTTGAGTCACACAACCTGATGTGAGATGTCATTATCTCACCACCCCTCTTGGTTTTAAATGTGAGGCAATTCCAACAGCAAAACTTCCCTCTCTATGGGTACTACTTGTTATTGATCAATCAGCAGGAAAAGGTAAAAGTAATGAGTATAAAGCAAAACAAGGATACATTGTATTAATTATGTGGAAATGTTAACTAAAGTGCTTTACTTTCCTATATTTGTAGACTATGTTCATGCTGTGGGTATAGATGAGGCAAGTCAGGACCACTCTCAGTGCTATGCACCAATCTTGTTTCAAGACTACAGGAGCAAACCCCATATTTTACTGATGTCAGTCATCAGAACTCTATTTATTATTTGGAAATACAGTGCATACCATAGCGACATAGACAACATAGAAACACTGAGGGTCAGACCCAGGATCCATTCCTCCTGCACGGCTGGATGTGCACCTCACATGTGAGCAAGTGACTTTGTAACACTGATGCTTCCCTAATTGCGTGTGATCTCATGCATATGCCTGTTGCTTGAATTTCTGTTGCCCACTTTATAGTAGAGGCTGCCTGCAGCTGGGTTACAAAATAGAGAAAGAGCTGATAGACCCTGTCAGAAGACACTTCTTTCTTACGTCTAATGTGCTGTCAGGAAAGGCAGCAGCAAGCATGCCTAAGGTCAGACAAATTGTTCTGTGAAGCTGATCTGGCTTGTAGACCATAGTTCAGCCCCAACTGTTTATTACATTTATTACCCTACTAAGTTACACTTGTATCCATGCTTGTGTTCTTATTCTAATACTTTTGAGTTCAGCTGCAGCTTAAGAAAAAAAAGAATATTGTATGGATCTATGGATTCTGCACATGAGAATCAGGCACATTGTTTTTTTCTTTTAGAATATGAGTGGGTTTCCATACAAAGAGCGAGCTAGTGTATCCGGGTGATTATCACTATGACAAGTTCTTTTTATCCAAAATAATCCACATTGCTATACAGATAGATAGTGCAGCATCTATTATAATCATTGCCTTCCCAGTTATGCATGTATGAAATGTTTACACAGTTTGCTTCAAGAATTTCTTGTTTTGCAAGTTGTCACAAAACAAGAAATAGCTCATTTAAAACATGCATCAAAAGGGGAATGGTGATAACAGATGAATGCTTTTATAAAACTAGCCAGGGACAAATTCAGCTAGCAGCAGCTTGGAACAGAGCAGATGCAGCTCAGAAGGGACTCTCTGGGCAAAGTTCATAGATTATATCTAGGGGGGATAGGTTAGAATTCAGTTCTGCCAAGGGCATGTGCTGAATGCTGAAATGACAAGTACTAAAATGTAGTGCTCAATACCTGGTGTGCTTGCCCGATCATACTTCTACTCATCAGAGTGTTATTGCATAGCTACCAAATAACTGTTCCTTCGTAACAAAGAAGGGTCCTTCCATGTCAGGCATTCAGAGTCTCCCCCATCCCATGTCATTCCTTTTATACGTGATAAGACTTTGGAGGGTAGAATCAGATGTAGCATGTATCATTCCAGAAAAAGCAGAGACCAACAGCTTAGGTCTTGAAGACCTGGTGATTCAGAAGATGACATTAAAAAAAAATATTTAATGGCACAATTTTGAAGGCCCAACTTTTAAAGGCACCTAAAATTGAGGTTACAGAGTTATTAGGACTTTCAAAACCACCTAAGATGTCTAATTCATAGTGACAGTTAGGAACCTGGGCACTTTTGAGAATCTCGCTACCTACGTAACTATCATTTCAGGTGCTTAAGTTCCTTAAACATTTCTTCTTAGGTGAACTGGGAACTAAAGTGATACTGGCTTTCACAAGATCTTACGCTCCAAGATCACTTAGATGATGCCAGGTGACCATATAAAGAGTCAAAGACAATTTTGCATGTTCTTTGCAGAATATATTAAGAAGCCTAAAAAGCATGTAAGTCTATTTATACTGAGTTACTATTTGGATAGGAGGGAAAAAATGTTTGGTGCATGTAGGCTGTATTATCTGTATTTTCAGCTTGCTGCCTTTTGTTTTTTTCACTTTCAGTCTTTTATTTTACATTGAACTTAATTTGTGTACAATATTTGAAAATTTTCAGTAGATTCCATTTTGAAATGGATGTTCAGATGTCATGCACTGAACATACCTCTAGGATCATGTGTGTTTCAAGACAGAGTTTGAAGAGTCAGGTATTCTTCAGATCATAGCAACAATCTTATCTAAAACTGAGTCCAATGGAAATCAAGCAGAAACCTACAGGAAGTTGGACTCCCTAATGGTACCAGTTTTTAGAGATGACTTAAATCCTGCTAAGTTGAAAAAACCCATTCAGCTGGTACAAGAGTTCAAACCAAATACAGACTGTTATCATTTGCAGTCATCTGGAAAGGAAAATGCTCTTAATGCAATGCCAGTAAAGGATATTCCCTTGAGTTTTCTGGCTCTGAGCTACTGTAGCTTGTTTACATTCCCCAGAGAAACCGTGTGAAATCTTTCACACACAAAGTCAAACCTTCAGAAGAGTTTAAGATAGGACTTATGTTGTTAGAATATTTTCACGTGTTTCACTAAAACTTAACATTTTAACCATAAGAACTCCCGGATCCTGCTTCCTTTTTTTCTTCCATGTGCGAATCTCTGCGAGAAGCATTAGACTTGTAAAGCATTTATACTGTGAAAGTCGAAAGAAAACTCTCCAGCAGGTCAAGGCAAGGAAAATAGTAACAAACACCTGCTGCTTCTACATATGGATAGATTTTTCACTTAAGTTGAAATCACTTAGCTGAAAATCAAAGCACTGGTGGAAAGCGTATCAAAGCAGTTAAAATCAGAAAAGCTCACAGAAGTGTTTTATGAGAAAGCATGTAGCTTAAAGTGTTGAACTTTCACAGATAAATGTGCAGAATTAGTTAGCTATTTTGTCTCTTTCATTTGCTAATCAATTTTCCCCACTACCAGCCTATGACAACTAGTAGGCCTGCACATTTGTTTCATATGGTCAAAGAATGTTTAACCCCCTACTGACCCTCTAGTGTTTGCTCTCATTCCCTCAAGGCACGGAAGACTTTAAAGTAGAAAACCGATGAATGAAAAGAATTAGTCTCTTGTGGGCTTTTGTCATGAAAGCTTGAAAGGGGATCAGAACAGTCTGACATGTTGACAGCTGAAGTCAAGAGGAAAATAATGATATAATACAGCAAGTCAAAAATGTTATGTGCCATCATATCAAAAGGCAAACAAAGTATACATATCGCCTCATTTCTTTTTTTGCCTGCTCTTGCTACTGGTAACAACAGTAAATTCTATACAGGAACATCCTGAAAAAGATGAAGGGTATTCATGGCTGCTTTTTAAGAATAAGCTGTTGAGCTCTTCAAAGATGGGTGTAACATGTAAATCAGCTTCTTCTGACCCTTGTGTCTTATCCCTTTTACAGTCTATGATGGATCTTTGGTTGCTGTTACTGTTCTGGACAGTTTTGTTCATGCTTTGTGTTCTTCTAACTAGCTCACTTTGTTTGGCAGTTGTGAGGTTTCAGCTTTAAATTTTTCTCTCTGAGTACAGCATCAGCCAACTCCTTATGCCAATGGTGACATTGTTTGCTGTATGATTTTTTTTTTTTTAATATAGTCTTGCTCAGACACCTTTTCAGATATTTTTATTATCAATTTAATTTAGTGATTTGCCTATCAGTTCTAAAAGTAATCAAGACCAGAGTGGGTTTGTAACTTAAACAGCAAGAGAGAGAATGTTTGTGCACGTTTGCATACGAAGATGACAGCCATATTCTTTCCTGTTGTCTTCTTTCTAAGCTCTTGGAATGGCCATTACATCAAACAGAAATTTATTGATAAACTACAGCAAAATTAACACATTTTCAGTCCTCCTATGCTTATTCCTTTTCATTCTGCTCAGCATGGAGAGGCAGGCGTGGCCACAGCTATGCTCAACAGCTACTGGACAGCCATCCCAAACCCAGATATATTTACATAGCAGTATTTTAAATCTGTGGCTGACTTTCTGGTTAGCATAATTTTGGAGTCTCCTCAGCTCTCAGTGAGCTTTGCCAGCTAGGGCAAACTGAGAGGCATTGCTTTGAGTTTCCAAATTATATTACACTGAGCCAAGAAGGTTTTTTGCTTATAATTCTCTTAGAGGATTTTTCTATTTGAAGTAGAAGATGTAAGAACAGAGCCTATATTATATTAACAGGACAGCTTAGTTGCACAGCAGACTGTGGAGTCTGTGCAGGTTCATGACTGCATTGTATGAGCAGAACCATACACGCCAGAACAGGAGGAGGCAATAGTGCATGCTGTACGTTGTGTGAGTGACCGGGAGGGCGGTTATAGACCTATTGCTTCCTCCTTCAAGTCTGCCTCTTGGCTTACATTATTGCATGTTACTAATGGCCTTCTGGAAATTAGCAGTAATATGCAGTGTTACCACTGTGATTTCAAGGCAAGTCTTGAACTATATGTTCTTAAAAGCAGTGGAAAATCCTGTCCTTTGCAATTGGAAAATGCGCAGAACTACTTTCTTTCTTTTTTTTTTTTTTTTTATTTTTCCCCTTTCCCCTTGAGCACGAAGGGTTGTTTGGCACGGAGGGGCAGCGGTGCCTGCTCGCAGGGGCACCCCTGCTTTCAGAAGTGCTGTACCGGGATGGTGGGGTGTCCCCATTTCCTGGGAAACCCCCGGGGTGCGGGGCCGTTTGGCTCCCTGGCCAGCAGATGGCCCCATTGTCCCAAACAAACCGAGCTGACAATGTATTTAGCTTAATCTAATTAAGTTTAAACCCTACTCAACAATAGGATTTAAGCAGCTCACTGTGAAAGAAGAAAGTTCGAAGTGCTCACATTTCTGCTTAGACAGTTATGCCTATAACTGACGCTGTTTGTCTTACCAAACTAAGCAATGGTGCAAATAGCTGGCGAAGGGAAGTACCTTGGAAATGGGAACAATGGAGAGTGAACAGTGAATCTCCCAGTTTAATACTAGGCTGAATTTGAGGACAAAAACATCCTTGAGTGTATATATACAGACATATACTGTAGGGAAAAACTGAAATCAAGCAAGATTGGGTAAGCTTTTCAGTTATCATTTTTCAGCTGAAAAGAGTCCATTGTTCATCAGCTGAAATCAGATCTTTGAATTTTCTGGATGGAAATGGAAAATTTCTAAAAACTGTTGAAGAGGTGATACATATCTGCTTTTGAAGTACAATTTAACAGCAGTGTTCTAATTTTACCCTTTTTTTTAAGAAGCAAACCATAAAGACCTAGATTATAACCCTGCAATCATCATGAAAAAAGGGACAACAAATATCTCTATTGCCTTACAAGCCCAGTTCATACCCTGACCACATAGCATGGAGTCTAATCACCTCCCCTAATGATAGGGTGCAGTGAAGTAGGTAGCTCATATCATGCTCATTAAAACTGGTTTATAACCTCAGTTTTCTGTGTGGATGCAACGCACACTTTCAGTCAAGCTGTTAAATGTTCTCAAAAAAAAATTAACCAAATTTTTAGAGTTACTAAAGTGAGTCACTGCTGGTTTCCCCAGTGTGTCTAAGAGAAATGTCTCCAGAAATGGAGCAGGTGATATGAGCAAATTGGAATCCCAAAACTCCAGGACTTTCATCAACATTTTATGATTCTTGACAAATGTGATATTCCCATGTCTGAGATGGTGGCAGGTAAATATGAACACTGGACTGTAAAACAAACAAAAAAAGAACCTTGCATTGTGTGGAAGACTAAGAGAGCAAAATTAAAAAGATAAGGTTTTAGAGTAGAAAAACCCTTCCTGCTAGCTGCTAACTCTGAAAAGACTTGTTAGATATATGGCAGTTTGTATAAACTCCCAGTATACCAGACAGCATTTGGAGTTAAGCAAAATTGTTCATGTAGCTGTGTGGGCATAAGTCATGGGGCCATGTGGCTGATATGAAGTGAACTTGGAAGAGTCTTTGGGAGTCCTGACTCTGAAACCTGGCTCTCTGTGAGCCATTAGTTCACTTTTTCATTCCAAGGGCTGCAGAGTATGCAACAAGAAAGCCTCTAAATTCTGGTCAGCATACCCCAAGCGCACTTGCAGTATGACCTACAGAGTTCAGCCACATGAAGCATTTTTTGGAGGCCAGCTTAAAACTGGCAAGTTTAAAAACAAGATGAACTGTAACTCCAGCTCATCCAGGGAAGGCTGGCTGGTTGAATGCAATGTTCAATCCATTAAAGGAGCAGTTTTATGCTGAAAAGTGTAAGTGTTACCAAAAAATACATGTACAAAGATTAATCAGTCATTCTTGTCTAAGATACCTCCTAGGTCTCTGATTCTAAGGCCTTTTGAGGGCCTTGCAACATCTTTTCTTTCAGCTAAGAATTAAGCTGTCCTCAGCAAGTTGATGATAACTCTTGGCTTCTTTTACCCATTTTTTTGGAGCATGACTGGATACTTATTTGGGTCCTATCCTATCTGTGAAAATTCCACTGAGTTTAGTGAAAATAGCTCATGAGGAGGGGCTGCGGGAGAAAAGAGCCTGAAAGTTGGATTGAGCTGAGGTTAATAAATTGAAAACTTACTGTCCACAAAAAGTTGCTGGGTTCTGTTTGTGTATCCATAGTTACTCCCTACATATCATTCCAATATCATGCATTCTAAGTGTAACAAGCAGTAAGAGGAAAAATGTTACTTTATCTGAATCTTTGCTGCTTGAGGATACAAAGTTCTTTTGAAAATATCCCCCAGAGGACAATATAGTCTAGTATTTATTATTATGGCAAGAATTTTGTTCCTATCCCATCTATCCAAAGAGGCGCTTCAGTAGATCTTTACAATGAGAAGGCCTGAAGTTAGAAGTGTGGAAATGAGATACAAAGAGCCAAATTCTGCACTATACTACCACTTTTAGCTTTATCTAAGTATGATAAGTATTCCAAGTTTTATCTGAGCTATAATGCTGCCCAAAATAGTTTCAAAACAAGCATTTAACTGTGAAAATCATCTACTCTGTGGAAAAAAAAAAAAAAAGATAAATAGGCACAATCATATGATTAAAGTTGATCCTTTGGACACATCCAACCATCCAACTCTTACTTAAATTAATATCAGTATTCCACTAAATTTAATTGGAGTTGTACAGAGTGTGGAATGCTGGATTCTCATATAGCAGTAATATGGAAAATAAGAACCTGAGGTTGGGGTTTTTTTGTGCTTTATAACATTTTTAAAATTAAATCTAGATATGCTGACTTCAGAATCTGAAGACAGATGTCTTGAATTTCTTCCTTTTAGCTTCAGATATTTACTTGCAAATTCATGGTCTTTTCACTGAATTGATATCAGTTAAATAGATTTCAGTAGAATTGGTTTGAAGATCCATGTTGGTCTTAAGAATTTTGTCTGCAATTCAGGGGTCAAGGGCAGCATTTTTCACAAAATGATAAATTGTACTCTAAGTAGGTAATATGCTTAACATAAACATTCATTATGATGAAAGATCCTTAAAAACCTGGAGGTTCAGTGAAGTTCTTGAGGTTCACTGAAGCATAAATTTGTCTTCTAAAATGATGCTACTTTACATGCTTTTAAATTTCCTTAATGACTTAAAGTGGTTCAACTGTAGCTCAGGGTTGATCACATATAAAGATAAAGAACATAGGAATGCACATATACTAATATTTACATTTTTATGTGCAAAGTTCATACATTTGCAGCTTGGCAAGAGTGTTAGCATTTACCTCAATTTTAGGTAAGAACACTGTGATCAAACTGGAGTTAATGGAATCAGATATTGGTCAATAATGTTTGGTCTTCAATATTTGTTGAAATGATTAAAATATGAATGTATTTATGTTAGATATAGCTAAATATTAATTGAGTTGACATTTACTGATATTTTGGAGTAGTTGAAGTATAATTTAATAGTAACTAATATCTAAAATTATCTAGCAGTTTATGGTCATGTTATTGAAAAAGTACATATAACTGCCTGGAAGGTATGTCACACAGATTACGTATCATACATTTTAAGCAGAGCTATGGGTTTCTTGTATTAGCACTGAAATGATACTGACAAGTGCTGCTTTCCTTCCAGAATTACTTAATATGTCTCTTCTTAACCAGTTGCAGTATATATGAATCACATACTTCGCTCCTTAACTTCTGGAGTTCAGGCCATCATCTGTTATATTATCCTTCCTGTTTGAGTGTATTTGGCAAAGAAAATGAGCACTGCAAGTAAGAAAGCAATCCTTTTTTTTTTTTTTTTTTTTTTTTTTTTTTTTTTTTTTTTTTTCCCACTACTCTGGCCTCTACTTCAGTTGTATCATTCTCATTCTGTCAGGTGAGATCATTATTACATGTCTTGTCCCGGACAGTTATTCTCATTTGGGGTGTGTAGGTTTTGAAGCAATCAATCAGAGGTCAGATTTGGTCAGGGTGGGACCCTTTCCAAATTACTCCTGGAAAAGGTGGGACCAGTTCCTGAAGCAACATTCTGTGAGTGGAAAAAATTATTTGGTGAAAAGCTGTAACATTTCATGGATCTTTTATAAGGCAGCACTGTGTAAGAAAGCCTGAGAACAGACAGACTAAAAAGTAGAAAGGGAACAAATGTCTTAATGAGAATTCATCAGCTGTTCATTTGGAATATGAAGTTGAACTAAGTCTGAATTGCTTCTCAAAACAATGGCTTTTTGATGATGTAATCAGAATTATGATCCCATCATTCTGTTAAATTAGTCTTCAGCAAATGAGACTAAATCACTGTCCTCAGTCCCCGGTTGTGGAAGTTTGAGATCAAACCCAGCTCTGGATCTGCCTTTTGCAGATCCATCTTGATCAACAGCTCAAACCTTAGATAAAGTAATATAAAATAAATGGAAGCCAAGTTAAAATAATTTATCTTGCTTTGTCCTTATTATTTGCAGGACATAACTTGCTGTGCTTAAGCAGCAAACACCAATACATGTAATAAATTGGAGACACCTCAGTTTAGAACAAGTGCAGAACTATAAAGTATGGAGGGCACCCTTGCCTGTGTGAAAGACAATTTTATAAAGGTTTAAGTTTTCTGAAACAGGAGAATTGATGAAATAACAACTTAAGTGGGTGCACTTTCACTAGAGACTAGTAGTTACTAGTAATTGTGTTGCATATACACTTTAGACATTGACCTCATGTCTCAGACATTCAGCATACCAAAAGCTTGGTTGCTTAGCAGTGAATGCTAAGTGACATATTAAGTTCAACCAAATGTCAGTCATTGCAATGATGTCATGTTGTCCAAAACCCATTAATTACTTTGAAAATTCCCACAGTAACTGAAAATCTCAGATTATCTGCCTGAATTAATGGGAGCCCAGTAATTGAATGACAGATCCCATGCTGTTATTTTGTACCCTATACTTTACATATACATTTTGATAGGGAAATGAAGGTGGCAAATACTGGTTTTGGTGATCTCTACTTCTCTTAGAATCACTGCCAATTTTAATATTACCATTAAGAACGATCCCACTAATAATTAGAAATGTGAAAGGCCATATTACCCACAGTATACCTTAGAAACTGATATCCCATGTGAGTGATATGCAAAGATTTTGGTGGAATTACATGGCCGAGAGTTGGAGAGTGTGCACCAAAACCTCTCATTCCTGTTTTAGCAACATTCAAGATTCCAAGGGAGAGAAAAGCAAGTTTTGTTATTTTTTTTAATATCACCTACTAATTGAATTATAATTTTTTATTTTTTATTTTTTTTTCAGTCAGGAATGTAGAAAGAAATTCCGAAAGTTTTTATGTTTGTTCATTGAGTTACCAGGCTGTAGTTAAATTCCAGAACAGTGCATGTAAATGCTTGGGGCTTCATGCATTTGTCAGCCACTCACTGGGAGGTGAGGTCTTCTTTCATAATGACAAGTAGTTACAGGGTGCCGGACACTGTTACCCTCAGGTGATTTCTGCTCATTCTAGACCCCTCTTTAGGCCTTCTGGGAGAGACTGGGGAGAACCTTGCTTGGTGGTATCAGCACCCAGTCTCACCCTTCTACTTTTATTCACAAGTCATCAGCAGTTAGTATATTTTATGTGATCTGGCTTCAGTGCCGTTGTATTTTATAGGGTAACACCTATAGTAGAATTTTAAAACCTCCATATTATGAGACCTGAGAAAACATTTCCTAGTGTATAATATTCCAGACAAAGCCTGTCCCTTTGTTGATGGAAACTTTGCCAATACTTTGCAATCTTGATTTTTCTGAAGCAAGATCTTGGAGAGATTTTTCTTTCACTTGAATGGATTTGTGGTAGGAAACTTGCCACTGTGAACCAATATTCAATATTCAGAATTAGGTTATGTTAGTTAAAGTTCTTTCCAGTGTGGCCTGACATATTTGGTTTGTAGGAAGCAAGTATGAAAAAGAAAGATTAATTAAACTCTGTTCAGGCTTTTTATGATTAATGATCAGGCCAACTTTCTGCTGGTAAGAAAAAATTATGAAATTGTCTGGTCTATCTATCAAATTGCACTGAAGAAAGACATGTCTGAAGCTGCTGGAAAGGAAAGCATGATTCACAGGGTTGTGAAATTAAACATATCTGCACTTTAATAAAGAGATGCATACTCATAAAAAGAATTTTCTTGCTTTGCAACTGTACATACTGGCAGCAAAAGATGACTTGATGCTTCTTCAGTTATGTTTCTAATTTGCCATTGTTTCAGTCTGTTATTCTTCGCATGTGTACAGGGCATGTTCATACAGAAGTCTCAGAAACTGGCTATTTGTGGTGCAGTCTATAGGCTTTGTAAGTTAATTTCTAGATACTTTATTTCTTGTGGTACCCCTCCGTAGAATGGTAGGACCAGATGGGGAAGTGATACAGAGTACTTCTTAGGTTATTCTGTCAACTTGTGTCTTCCAAAAAATTATAAACTCAGCATTTGCCAGGCTGACTTTATCTATCTCAAAATACCAAGAGTGCATATTGTGGGGGACATTAGAATCTATTCAATTTAAAAAAAAAAAAAAAAAAAAAAAAAAAAAAAAAAGAAAAGGCTATTTATTGAAGTCAGTCAGTCTTACACAGCTTATATTGAGCTTAAACGAAATTATGCATGAGATCTAATACATGTCATATGATAAGTATTAAAAAGAAATCTAAACACCCAAAATATACACAAGTAAAAACCCAATCACAAGCAGCAGTTGGCTATCTGAAAAGTAGGACTACTGAACATTTAGTGATGTTTCTGGATCATAGTATAACCCAAAATCATTTTATCAAAGTTGACCTAAGTTTTTTGGAATCAGTGGAGTGGTTTTGGCTTTATTCCAGCCGAGGACTGGTCAGCAGGATCTATTTTGGGGATGAAGAATGCCCCAAAATGCTGAATGTAGAAGTTAAGGCCACTAGGGCATATTATTATCCATTTCACACTGTGGAATGGACTGTGTAAATTGCCTTCCTAGACTGAGGAACCAAAAGGCCTGAAGAAACTTGGCTGTCCAAGCCATCTTCTGCTTTTAGCAAGCTCATTTATTTGCAGCATTTTGCTAACGTTGCCATTTAAACTGACTAAGAACCAAAACCATTGTGACTTGCCCCTCCCCAAAGGGATATCGCCTTTCCCAGTGCGCTAACTCTGGAGATGCAGTAGAAGAATGCAATATCCTTGAAATTGCAGTTCTCTGCCAGGAAAATTAGATTTCATTCCTGCATCTAAAAGTATCTCTTATTATTAATAACAAACATATATGTAGCAACTGTATTTGCATTGCACTTTACCAAAAGGAACAAGACATTCTCTTTGCCCTGATTAATTTGCAGGCTAAATAAACCAAGCATGGCATATTAAATTTCTTTCTTTTAAAACATGTTTAGCTTCCATTACTGTAGACAGATATCAATTATATATTCTTGGTGTTTATTTGTTTTCTTAAAAATAGACCTATAAGACAAGACTATAATTCTTATAGAGAACTAAAGCACAAGAAGCTGATTAGCTGGAGTTCACACAAAAACATATATGGCAGATGAGGGACCTAAACTGACATGTTCCGGCAACATGTTCTGCTCTGACATGTTCTGTTGTTCTGACTGCTGTATTTCTCTTGAAATCAAGCAAAAGAAGGCAACAGGGAAAGAAACAACTTTTACTGTAAGTTATTTGACTTGTTGGAAATCCTGCAAGCAAAGCCTGTGAATTCTTTGCTCATTTTTAGAACCTCAGGAAACACCTACCTTCAGAAGAAAATCTGTAAACCCACGACTCTCAGACAGAATATATCTGATTGTCGGACTTCTCAGTCATAGAGTGGGCAGGAGAATGTAGAGGAGTATGTAGAAAGATCATCTTATCACTAATCACAGAAACTAGAGGAAGTATTGCTTAAGGCATGTTTTAGAATATTTTAGATGCTCGTTGGTGTTTATTATTCATGCTCAGTGAATTTTTTCTCCATGTCTCGGAAAATGAATTTCAAAGTTCATTTTCCTGAATACTGTCACGTTCTACACAACAACGTAAGGGTGCAAAATTACAGAACTTACTATGAAAATTTGAACTTACTAACTTTTCAGGAACAAAGCAAAAATTAAAAAATGAAATAAAAACTTGCCTTTCATTTTGAATTATTGAGCTTACATACATGCATTTGCCTAAACCTCTCATACACTGACATCAGTAACCTAGTGGAAATGCAGTAACATATTGTCAGCAATGGGCTGCATCAAAGCACAATTTCTGAAGTCCAACTCCATGGTGTTGCAATAAAGAACACACTTAACAACCCCAAGTAATTAACCAAACAATATTTTAGACGTAGTAATTTATCTGTATATAGTAAAGTCAGGCTGTTGTAACTTTACACAAAGGAAAATAAGAAAGATGAGTGTCTTTCTCGGCAAATGCCTTTATTAGACTGGTTTTGAAAGGGTCGCTTTGGATATTGATAGAATAAAAGTAGACTAATCTAATGTAGAGATTCTAAGCCTAATATCTTCATCTTGATATTTTTTTTTTAGCACCCAGAATCATAGCACTGGATCTAAACATAGAAGAGACCTTCAAAATCTGAATGCCACAACATATAATTTTTTCCACAAAATGATCAAGCTCTGTCCTAAAATCAGAATTCATTTGGTTAGGAATTCTCCGCACAGTTTCACCTTAACCGTATTAATAATAATTTTATGTTTTATCTTAGGTCATCTTTTGACTTAAGTAGCTCTTCTATTCCTCTGTGAGAAAATTCAACCTTCACGTTTTATAGGCATCAGTCCTATAAGCAATTCATTTTCTCCATTTTTCCACTAGCCTTTTCTGCTGTCTGACCAGCTGATAGATTATGCCTCCCACCAGCCACTCTTTTCTTTACAGTTGTTTGCACTTAGAAAATTAGCTCAATAACTTATTAGAATGGAGTTGGCTATGCAGTCAACTAGGGAGGTTTCTGTGCTCTGTATAAGCTGATGCTTCTGGAGGCAGATCTACAGAGTTGTTTGCAAACTTCTGATTACAGCTGGCTATCATCCAGCTAACTCTGAGTGTGGGCAAAGCAAGCATGTGTGTGCCTGCGAACTACCACGGAGACACCCCTTTGGGGTTTTCTAGCATCGCCCTAGTTACAGCACATTCTTGTACATCAGCTGAGTGTCAAAAAATTATGCTGAGATCTTGATAGAACAGTTTTCAGTGGCAATAGGAAATAACCCAAGTAACTGAACCCATAGGAAATAACTGACCCAAATCCTGCTGAAGCTGATGGACTACCTTTGACTTCACTGGGCTTTGGAAACAGGCTCAGTAGTCTTCCACAGTTGTAATGCAGAGCCAGATCTGACCGCATAAGTGTACTGCATGTTCTCATATTCCCCACCATTCTTGTCAAAAAAGAGACCAAAGCAGAGTCTGCTGTTTTTTCCTGCATAGATGCACCCAAGCCTCTAGAAAGTGCAAATCAAATATATAAGGCTGCATTTCTGATGATAAGGATTTTTCTGAACTATAGTTTTAACCCTGACTTTATTACCTCATGATGTAGATATCTTAAAGCCAAGATACAACCAACCATCCTTGTTCTCTTTCTATGAATTATGCTTTATCCTGAATTCATACAAAGCATTTCTTCTGGCTCCCAGTTGAGAAGGCATGTTATGTCATTAATTGCTATGGGGCACTTAAAATCTGTTTCTGCTTCCATCCACTACTGTTTTGGTTGTGTTTTAGTTTATAATTGCTTTCAAATGTGCCTCATAAATGTACATTTTTTTAAAAAAGTGTTTTTCCAAAAGGCTAAATTAATTTAAAAGGAAGTTTCTTTCCCCAAAATGAGCACATAGTCATACTACATAGGACAATAAGGCAATACCAAATTACTGCATTAAATTAAAATAAAATCAAAGTAATTGAAATTCCCTAATCTAATAAATGCCAGATATTCTGGATTTCTTGAGGCAGAGTACTTACAAAATCCCTAACTAGTGACTAATTAGAAGAAAAATGTTGAGAAATTACACAGAATGAAGACTGAAGAATGAAAGATAGATTTCTGAAAGAAATAGTATTGAATGAACATTAAAAGATAGAACATCTCCTTGGTGAACTTTTTACATGTAGCTTATATTATCCACTGCAATTTTAAAGTGCTCAGATATTTATGTCACAATAAAAAACAAGGGATGGTGGGTTAAATGAAACTAGTGGTGAAACTATCCAGTGTTTAATGTGAACAGTCTTGTTGCTGAATAAGTGTTCCATTCCATGTTTAACAAATAACCTTGCATATGGTTTAATCCAGGTTGGTAAATAGATTGTCTATCTATCAGTTCCCAGTCAGTATCATGACACTGAACTTTGTGCAGCTCCAGCTAAATGTAGGAGGAAAAGCAGAGACCACCTTGTTGTACAGGCTTTGTGTAAATAGTAAGCCAGGTATGGGAAAAAACCTGCTCCTGATGAAGAAATGGCAAGTGTAAATGTTACAAATTCAATGCAATCAAAAGAGCTCCAGACTTTGGTAGTTTAACTGCTCAAGGAACTATTTTATTTAGATCTACTTTGGTTAGATAAACCACACATTAACCAATTTGACTTGTTAAATATGGACAAAAGTAAAATAATAAGTAGAAATAAAGAAACAGTCTTCACTGGCCACACATTTTGCTCTCCACAAACAATAACTTATATTTTGTTTTGACTTCAGTATCATAAATAAAAAGATGAAGATAAATATTATTTAATGTATAGTTTATTCCATGTAGTAGTATCTGAATTAGTCTCTGTAATACAGGAAATAGAAACAAAGGTTTTTGCAACTATTAAGTGTTTTTAAAAGGTCTTATTTTTGAAAACTGTTTCAAATGAATGCAAAATATAAAAATCTGTAATGGTTACAACTAAGTAGTTTTAAAGTTTATTTGAGAAAAAGCTGTAATTTGTGAGTTTTGCCTCATTTGTGCAAATCTATGAATTGGCTCATGCTTGACAGTTCAGTGGATGCCAGAAAACCCTTCTACAAGCAGCCCTGTGTTTGTGCTCCATAACAAACATAATTACCAGGAACACTTGGTATGGTGGAAGTCCACTGTGAACAGTGTGCAGCTGAAGTGATCCCACAGTCATGCAAATATAAAACATTGCAAATGAATGTCTGGTATGAAAAGATTATCAGGTACACCATGGCAGAGCTGAGACCCCACCAGAGCTATATGGGTGCTTTGATCATACTTCATGATCATGTTCTGGTTATATAGTATATTTTACAAAAACCAATCAACTTACCCATCTGAGCCTGGTATATGTCCTCTTTTCACTCAGAACCAATCACCTCAGAGATATCTTATATTAATAGTTCACTTATCAGCTTCTGTACTGATTTATGCCAAACAATGTAGCAAGTTCCAAATGCATAGAAAATACACATTTCTTCCACTATTGTATCTAGCATACAAGAAAATAGGAAGCATAGGGACCAGTTAAGCGAGAACAATAAAAGCAGGGGTGGAATCCACCCAATATACTCTATCCACTAAGCAGTTTCAACATATTCTGTATCTGCTTTCACTAGTCACAAATTATTTGTAGACATTATCAGATTTAAGTGTGTAGGTACTTTTTCACTTAGGGTGTAGGTTAGCTTTTAGTTAACCTTATGATGTTTCAATTTTGGATTATATGCTTTAAAGTATATTTTATCATAGGACTGAACATGAGCCAATTTTATCTTGGCATTTACTGGAATGCAGTATTTTTTTTAAAAATTGAGGTTTCCTGAAATGTGGTTTATTTTGCAAATTTAAAAAGTGTAGAAAGCCACATTCTTGATCTTTTATTTAAGAATCAGATCTTATCAAAGTTGTGTTTTTCTATCATAAATTCCCACATGTATAGAAAAATACCTTATTTAATTTAAATATTTCTGCTAAGCATGTTTTAAATATATTTTAATATAGACTTTTACATTCTTCTGCATTCATTTTGTATTTCTAATAGATCTTGTCAGACAGAAAAGATCTATAAATATCATGTATTGTACAAGCTGTATTTAGCTTCTGAATAGCTCTGACTCAGCACACTGTATAAAGCTAATGGCTGTTGAAAATGGGTTGGTTCTCTTTGGTTGACTGAGATGGTAAAATATGCCAAAATAAGCACAAACTCTACTGGCACTACTAAATACTTTTCTGTTTGTATTTGTCTCAATAGCAACTAAACACTCTTCAGTTTTGCATTAAGAATTATGTGAGTAGACTTCTGCTTCTTTAAGTAGGAAAACTTCCTTGTTCATCTTTTGGGGTACAATTGAATTTTTTGGTGTCTTTTTAATATCACTTTACGTGTAATGAGGTCTATATATAATTCAGAAAAAACAGTGCCTCCCCAGATACTTAAATTGAAAAGACTCTAAACCTTGTGTGAATACAAGATAAAAATATGATGGTGTTCTTAACTCAGATGGTGCCTGACACGCTCACCAACTCTTACTATCACACTATTTTTATTTAGTTCCACAGATGTAGACCAGACCCTTCTTGTCCTTTCCTGGAAATGGAGTGGATGAGCCCTCTTTTTATCAGGCTGAGTTTCCACATTTGTAGGATGCAAAGAAGGAATGTCTAATGGTCATGTGGTCTGTGGCCACAGGGAGGATGGCTTGATGTCCAGGTGGAGAGGTTGGTGTTGGGACCAGTGCTCTTTAACATCTTTGTTGGCAACATGGACAGTGGGATCGAGGCACCCTCATCAAGTTCACCAACAGCACCAAGCTGTGTGGTGGGCCTGACACGCTGGAGGGAAGGGATGTGCCATCCAGAGAGACCTGGACAGGCTGGAGAGGTGAGCCTGTGCAAACCTCATGGGGTTCAACAAGGCTAAGTGCAAGGTCCTGCACATGGGTCGGGGCAATCCCCAGCTCAAACCCAGGCTGGGTGAGGAGTGGATTGAAAGCAGCCCTGCGGAGAAGGACTTGGGGGTATGAGCAGATGGAAAACTGACTGAGACAGCAATGGGTGCTCAGAGCCCAGAAAGCCAACCATGTCCTGGGCTGCATCAAAAGAAATGTGACCAGCAGGTCTAGGGAGGGGATTCTCCCCCTCTACTCCACTCTCATGAGACCTCCCATACAGTGCTGGGTCCAGCTCTGGGGCCCCCAACAAAAGAAGGACACGGACCTGCTTGAGCAGGTCCAGAGGAGGCCACAAACATGCTCAGGGGCTGGAGCACCCCCCTGGGAGGACAGGCTGAGAGAGTTGGGGGTGTTCAGCCTGGAGAAGAGAAGGCTCCGGGGAGACCTTAGAGCGGCCCCCCAGTACTGAAAGGGGCTACAGGAAAGGTGGGGAGGGACTCTGCCAGGGAGTGTAGGGATAGGATGAGGAGTAGCTCTTTTAAACTGAAAGAAGGTAGATTTTGATTACTGTAAGGAAGAAATCCTTTCCTGTGCGGGTGGTGAGGCCCTGGCAGAGGTTGCCCAGAGCAGCTGTGGCTGCCCCCTCCCTGGCAGTGTTCAAGGCCAGGTTGGACGGGGCTTTGGGCAACCTGGGCTGGTGGAAGGTGTCCCTGCCTAGGGCAGGGAGTTGGAACAATCTTTAAGGTCCCTTCCAACCCAAACTGTCCTATGATTCTGCGATTAGTACTGCCTGTTACTATAACAATTTTATATGCTCAGCCAGATTCCTGATAGCTTCTTATTCCTTCAGTTGTCAGCAAAGTTGCTGCATAATATTCCTATTGATCTGTTCTGTGCTTCTGAATCCCATGTCTTTGTACAGCCTCAGTTCAGTTCTTTTCAGACAAAAACAGAAGAGACAATTGTTTAGCAAGTTTCTACTAAGGGCAAGCTGTAGATTTCGCACCCACCACTGGAGTCTTAAGGCAGCTGCAATTCTACGGGGAAAAGGTTATTTAAACAGAGCAGTTAAAGACAATCAATCCTAGTGACTTAGTGACTGCACAACCCGGCTTTGCCTTGCCTTGAGATGTACAACTCAGAGCCAGGGCCAATTGAGATCTGTACTATTGTTCTTCTTACTGTAAGCTGATGAGTTTCTGACAGACACTGTAAGACGTGTTGCTTACAATAGCAGAGGAACTGACTCAGAGATCTAGGAGGTCTGTTCCAGTCCTTTGTTTCTACAGAAAACCAAACCGTCGAGTTCACAAATTGGCTCAATGTCTATTAGAGGAATGCTGAAAGACTGTGAAGCTGCAGCATTCTCTGGGGAGGCTTGGTGACATATGTAGATGTTAGTGCCACACTGAAGACATTGAGAAATCATGTCTGATTATGTATGTGAGTGTCCTGGGAAGGGCTTATACTGAAATCTGTGTAGAAGTAACAGAGTGGAAAAAAATCTGTTGGAAATAACCACTTAGTAATTATATATAACATATAACTATTGCAGCTGTTGTTTACTGTGTTTAGATAGAGATCATGTGTTATTTGTGAAGAAGTTTCATTGCTTTTGGTCTCAAAAAAAAATTAAAAACCAGAATTGTGTACTGCACATGAGCAAAAAAGGAAAGAGGATTGTATACTACAGTTATGCATTTTACATCTGCACCCCTCTTAAGACAGTTGCAGAAAATGGTATTGGAAATTGCAGAAATTTTAAGGTTATGCAGAATTCAAAGCATACTGATTTCATTGTCAATGTGCTATTTAATAAAAGAATGGGGAAAATACTTCCTGTAGATTTTGAGGATTTGTGACAACATATTTATTAATTATTGTCAGTCATGCAGTTGGAGAACGTCAAAATCTATAGTTCAAGTAGTTTTAAAGTTTCACAGAACTCTGTTTTTAACCAATTTTATTTGACTTTCCATTAAATATTTTCATTAATGACTAAGATGAGTGCACATGCAAAACTTGTAAAATATAGTTAACTGGGAGTGGTCTCAAATATTTTTGAGAATAAGATGAGAAAACCTGTGTGGGAAAATAGTGCATTATAGTTGCTAAAAAGAAATATTCACACCTATTCCAGCTGCCTGCTGCAGATGTTTATACACATCAAATGTTATTCTGTAAGATTTTTCTCTCTGTTTCCTTTGCTTTTACACTGCAGTAAGATTTTTTTTTTTTTTTTTAATCCCGAGATTTTGCCATTTTTTCAGAAAAACCTGAAGGGTAGGAAAGAGGAGAATCCATAAGTGATATTATTTCAGCCCTCCCTATTGTCCTGATTTACTGCATAGGTTTTGAGTAGCGCATACACAAGTAAGAAGTGTTTTCCAAACACTTATATCAGGAAAGATTTCAGAAGGATTCAACATATTGTAGGAAAAATAATAAATACAATTATTTCAGGAAGAGCCCTGAGGGCTATTTAGCTACTGCAGAGAAATCAAACAACTTTGTTTATTATGATGTTCACTATTTATTTATAAAGAAATAATCTGTCATTGACTGTATACTTGCTAATGTTGATCTATAGCTATTCCCATGCTACAATCCCAGTTTGACTTTCCTCGGACCTTATTTTAACTGGTATAATTCCATCAGTTTAACTGGAGTAGCTCCCAACTTAGAGTCACTAACTAAAGCTTAGGTACAAATGGTATCTTTTACAGCAATAAAGAAAGTTGAAGTACACAAAACTTCCTTGACAGATAGCATCTATGCAATGAAAGAAACGTGTCATTTATGTAGTTTTAGCTGCTGTCATAGGATGTGAAGTTTCTTCCACCTCTTTCTGTGATGTAATACCCTATAAAACCAACCTTTTTCACACTAACAGTCTCACTGAATTCAGTACTATTAGGTATGTGAGAAAAGCTAGGTGAATTTGACTCTCATTGATTCTGACATTAATGGGATACAACCTTAAAGTGGAGAGAAAGAATAAAAAAGAAAAAGTATATTTTATAATCAGAGCTAAACATAATTAAATGTTTCTTTAAGGCATAAAGACAATATATCATATTCAGTAGGAAATGAGGGGAAAATGTTACATTCAGGTGAGAATTTTTGAATATATAAATCATGCATATAGTGTTTCATAATGAATTTATCCAACTGATCATGAAGCTAGCAGATAAATCACTAAGGAAACAATTCATGACAGTAGGCTTTAGTGTTCCTCACAGAAGTTCCCATGTATTATTTTCCATTATTTCATTGGAACAGTGCTCTAAACTTGTAAGACAATAAAAACATTGAACCAGATGGAAAAATCAGATTCCTACCCATGGTACTCATATGACAGATTCTGCAACATCATCACAGTACACACACTTTTGTGTCTAAGAATGTGACATCCTCTAGGATAGCACGCCTAAATCTATGGCCTTTAAAGTAAAAAAAGGAAAAGGAGTTAAAGTGGTTAGAACAGTTAAATATATTAGAAGGGGACAAGCACTTCATACTATAGTAACTGAAGCACTTGCAATCTTAAATTTGCGGTGTAAAATTTCAACATGTGGAAATATTAGACTCTTACCATCAAGAATAGATGTTCAATAATACATGCAATCTGTTTTTCCTCTGTTGTTTGAAAATTGCTAAAAATGCTGTTCTTTTACCTGATGTGTAATCCATAGTAACTTTTTGTTCCTCAGTTTCTATCTTTCTTTCAAAAGACCTGAAGTACCTGTAAGATACAGGAATGATTATGAATCAATTCCTTTGAAATCATTTGACAAATGAGTCTTTGTGAATGATTAACAGCTCAGATTGCTTTGGCTGGACAGATACGACAGCTAGGATGTTTCTCTTCCCTGATGAGCTTGACTCCTCGAAGCAGGACTGGCTTGAATGCTCCATTATTACTAACTGCAGATACATTCAATACAGATCTCTCTACAATATTAATTCAGAAGTCAGGCTTTGGGCAAAGATGACTTTCTGTAGAATCATTTTAAATGGTGGCAAACTAATGACAAATGAAGTCATAGCATACACCTTCCAAAACTGCACAGACTTTTTTGCTGTATTCACCAAGCACTAATCAGAATTCATGCAAATATACAATGAAGCAATGGACACAAGTTATCTTAGCATATTTTTGCATCTTAACATGCTTATTGTGAATAAAACCCCCAAAGATTTTAAACTTTAAACAATGCACTGCCATCCAGCTTAAGTGTCTTTTATCCCTTAGAAGACATTTCCTTTAGCTTAAAACCCTGGGAATTTGTCTTTTCTCACTTGCCAAAGCCACAGTACAGAACAACCATCAGAAAGTAATTAACACCGTCTGTCTTTTCTGATTAAATTAAACAGATGTAAGGTATATGTCTAGGGTAGAGGTTGAACTTACTAAATGAACCTCATTTAAAACAATAAAGTTGGTATCTTTCACCACATTAATTTATTAATGAAGATTTTTTCCTTGTTCAATTTTATCTTAATGCTAGAGCGAACACAGTTACCCTCTTGTCATGATCATTAGTTCGTATCCATTCATAATTTTTAAATACCAAGAAAGAAGAATGATCATGAAACTGAAATTTAAAAAGAATGACAGTTCAACTGAGATACCAGTGAAAAGCCTGAGTGCCTCATTTATAGGTGCAAGAGCACACATAGACACCTGTAAGCGCTGCGCACTTCTGTATGTTACATCTGTTGAGAACACCACCTCTGAACTGGATTACAGTATTTCCCTAATGAGTAATTTTTAAATGCATGGTAATGTGGCAACAGTCTATGCCACATTTTTCCCTGTCTCCACAGGACAGAAGACAAAATGCTTTAACATGGACTGAGTCTCTGCTGTATCTCCAGTTAACCAGCGTGCACATCAGTCTAACTGAACTGTCTGTCTAAATACCAGTCACAGACAAATAAAGCACCTGAGCAGTCAGTAAGGATTACTCAGTTCCATTCCAACAATTAAACACACTTTTTTTGTCATATACTGTGTTGGAAAGGCAAACATAATCATGGAAACCAGAAGTATTTATATACCTCACTGAATCATATACTATTTGAACAGATGGGAAACTTAACAGCTGTGACTGTGGTGTCTTTATTGTCATATGTTTTAAGTGTAATTTAACGTTTCACCATAGACATCCATTAAGTTATTATAACATGGTAACTGCTATGAGCTACAGTTCGTTTCAACTTTTGAGTATGCCAAGCCTGCTTCTGCATGTGATAAATGGTATAAAGTATTTTCCAGAAATGCTTTGGTTCAAGCTTATAGTTTTTGCTAAGTGACATGAGTTGGCAGTTAATTGCAAGGGGATTGCCAGAGAATTGTAAGATAAAGAAGGAAACCATATCAGTAAACTACTTTCACTTTTCCTACAGGACACTGTTAATGGCCTTACTGTTACCATTGTGCTGTGTGTCCTGTTCAGGAGTATGGATCTGTGTTGCACACAAGTAGAAAACCACTTATGCAGAGTGTTTAGACTTTCCACAATAACACCAGCAATGTTCCCCACCAGCAACAGCTATTTCCCAGTCTTAATGTAACGGGTGTGCTGGGTGTGCCGGAGAAGGCTTGTGGCCAAAGACCTGGCTGCACTCCAGCAGTTCCTGACTCCAGCAGCATTCTGACCACATTTTCTTGACAACAAATTTCTTATGCCATTAGATTAAGAAGGATGGAAGGGAAGGCTGTGCTGCAGGCCATTAGAAGCAGGTGTGGCCCTAGAGTCTAACAGGCATAGTTTAAAGCATCTTACAGTTTCTTCTAAACAATCCTGGGAACCCCTTGGGGACACCACCTGTTCTAAGGGAAAACAATAGTGGCTTACTGTAGTTTTGCCCCTTTCTCTTCTGCTTAGGTATGCCAAAAGGAGTTTGTGTATCTGAGTGTCTGGCTCCATTCTTAGGCATTTATCAGACATGGAATATTTTGGACACATCCAGCTAAGCTGTTTATCTCCATGGGAATTTTTTGAAAAAGCAGGAAAACAGGTAGAGAACTAGTTTATCTTATTTGTTCCATGGTGAATCTGGGAGGAAAGATTATACTTGAAAGCTTTAATAAATGAATAAAGATAATTTGACAATCAGATCACTTTATGATTCAATAGTCTTTCAGAATTAAGTCATGTTTATACAATCAAACCCACAGAAAGCGGCCAGAAGCTGTCACAAGAAGTTACTTAGTATTTTTCAAAGTTTTGTCAATGTTACATATTCTGTTCACTTTACTTTAGAAGTTGATAAACCCCAATTTTTTGTTAAGTGTGCATTTTATTTTTTTTTTATCCCATGTTAGCATGATCCAGTCAGCTGTGGTAAATGGTAATCCTTGTTCTTAATCTTGAGAGACATATATTTGGGATTGAAGGAACAAAATTCCATTATCTGTACCTTCATGAGACATGAAATATAATCCAAATCCTCTTATCCAATTAACCTGGCTTACTTTAAAACAATAAAGGCTTTTGTCTTCAGTCAGTTGTTCTCTGGAAAAAATAGTTACTTAATGTAAGGTTGATATTTATCTGAAAGCTGTTAAGTCACTATCCTAATATTCAGCACAACAAACTGTAGATGAAGAGGCTTCAGATAAGCAGTACAGTGCAGTTTATATGTCTTCTAGATAATGCTATCATAATGCTCCTTAAGGACTAAGAAATGTAGCTCTTCCAGATTGGTCATGCTGACTTGCAATACAGTAGGGAGACAACACATTTAAATGCTCTCAGTCTCCTTGCCACAGCATTAATAAATAATTCTCCAAGCAGAACTCACGTTATACTTACTTTGCTGTATTGCATTTTCATACATTTTATCTCAGGCACAGCTCAATACCTTTTCTGCATCCTCTCAGCTGTCTAAATTCAAGTATTTCGGGCCTCACTTTTCTTGATCTGCCCTCAGATAACTAGTATTCTGATGTCAGCATGAGCTGCTGGTACCTTTCTGCAACTGTATTAAAATCTCTGTCCTTGCTGTTAGTTCTAAGACACTCTGCACATGTTTTGTTGGCTCTGTGACTTCTAGGATCTGTGTTTGGATTGGACTCTACCTTTATTTTACCAATTAATCATTTTCAGATTCTGTCAAAATGTTATAGGCAGTTACTGGCAACTGACAAATACCAACCCTCCCTTGCATCTGAATTTCCAGAAATCAACATTTCTCTTGGAGCTCGGTAAGAAGCACAGGGCACATTTCCCTTTCTTTAGCTAGTTGCAAAGGCCTGAAAAGATGTCTTGATTGTCCTGAAAGCAAGATTTATTTTCATGGGAAGTGGCAAGGGGATCAAAGGGAATTGTAATGGCTATTTGTGGCAGAAATTACTTTAGCAATAGGAGAAGGGTGAGAGGATAAATGCTAGATGGCAGAAGCTGTATTGTGGAGGGTAGGGAGCAGAAAGGACATGTGCAAGTGGCCTGTGGGAGTGTCAGAACACAAGCTCATTTTTAAAAGTCTATATGTAGCATGGAGATGAGTACTAAACTCTAGTGCTTTTCTTTTATGTCCAAATGAACATTTTTACTAAAAAGAAAAAGACATTGCTAGAATTCAGGTATTCTGTGGAATCAGGAAAATTGTGGGATGATGGTGTCTTAAAGTCCCAGGGATTCTGAGAACTGCAGAGGATAGTTTTTATTTGAGAGCAAGCCTAGTTATTTAGCTGAAGTCTTTTGTTTCAAATTTTTGTTGGAGTCCTCAATAGCTGAACATGTTCATCCAGGAGTAATACATCACAAGGGAGTCTAGACTTCATTGTACAAACCAAACAGCATTACAGCCTTATATGCACTAATTTTTCAAGGCACTTGGTTCTAGGGTTTGCTTTGCTGTTACACCATCAAATGTCTATCAAACACTGGCTTTAAGACCTTTAAGCTTTAAGAAATCAGTTCTTATACATTATGTTTACATGTAGTTTGCAGGTAGGTTTGAAGATGGTGGGCCAGATCCATATGTTGCTCTTCTATCACAAGTGTCTATGATGGAGCCTGAATCTTGTAGTTAAAAAACTTGTAGCTTAGTTTAGTGCTCATTTAAATGACTGACGCTCATGCAACTAACACTAAATTAAACCGTAAGTTTGAAGGTAGAGCAATTATTGAGGTACTACCCCTAGGACTCAGCAGCTTCTGGATTATTTCAAGATGGAGGTTAGAAGGAGACAAATGCAGTTCACCATTAACAATGTAAGATGGCTCTTGGGAACATGTACTAAATGGGAACATATCCAGATGTTGGACTCCCAGATGTGTGAGTCATTGTGGAATAATCATCCAATCAATCAATTTATGTAAAAGCAGGAATGAAAAGGCAAACAATATATAAATGTGAGTTGGAAATTGAAATACAGTGGGCTGTAAGGCACAAAGATGGTCCTGTCAGTGTACAGGACACTGGCTGTATCACGTCTGGGAGACTCTTTGTAAGAAAGTCAGTGCTACTAGTCAAGGAAAGGAAGGCAAAATTTAGCTTCTCACTTGTGTGTTGATGTGTAACAACAGTAAACAGAAATGAGATGTGCAACACATGAATAACCATCTGTCCAACTTGCCGAAAATCAGATCCTTTCTTTACAAACCATGCCACAGAATCACCATAGATTAATGACATTTAGAAATCACCACTTCCACTCCCTATTTTTATAATTGATTTTTTCTAATTTGTGTTTTCTTCACCCATTGCAGTCACATTCAATATGGTATAAATACAAATACTTGTAGTTTAGAGGATTTATAAACAAAAATGAATGAGGGAAAACCACTGGTACTTTCCTTGACCTAACATTTACACAGAAATATTTTAGTTTTGACATGACTAGACAGATACCAAATGCCAAACGGTTTTAACTAACATCAATACACAATTAGCAGTCTTTGTAATTAATCAGGGCAGAAAATTGGAGACAAGGGCCTAACACAGGCTTCTCTCAGTCTTAATGTCCACTCTGCAAAAGTATAAACTTTTTCCCTACTCTCTGGACAATTTTTAAAATGGCTCCTGCACAATTCAAAGATGACAATTACTATTGTTGCCGTTCATTCAAAGAACTGTCAGTCTTTGAAACCCTGTCATTATTTATGTTCAAAGGCAGGAAATATTAATGAGGTGTGATTTCACCAGTCTTCATGAGATTACTTGCATAAAGTTTTCCTCTCAAGATAAACTCACATTTTGCGTTTACTTTGTGAAATATAAACTTAGACATAAAACATGAGAAAGCAGTAGCTGAGTCGCCATATCCTTAAACAGCCCTAATATTGTGGTAAAGGTACTGCGACAAAATCCTCAGCCCAGCTGTATCATTGCAGCCTATTTCTGAATTTATGTGATTTTAGATCTTTATCATGCCATTTCAAGCCCATGGAAAAGAAACACATTCTGCTTAAGAAACACTTTGGAGTCCTGGTATGATTTTATTTCAATTTAAGTATTTTTTATTTCTTCTAGTACAAAGTATAAAACAAAACCTACATTTAATTTTCCTCACAGAATTAATCAACAGACATTGGGGTTCAGTCAGCAAAACCTAAGATGTTTACTACTTGCAAATTTAATTGGAATTTAGAAAATATGTTTGCAGTGAATTACTGTATTCACAACTGAACTATTTTGTGTGCAGGGTTTTTTGTGTGAGAGAATTGTAGGAGGATTTCAGAGTTCAATTTTTTTACTGTTTTACCACTGGTATTTCTTATGGTCTTTCAGAATGACTCGCTTATCACTCAGCAGTGTGATTTAGCATTTAACATTCTGACTGCTAATGTTTCCTAGTCCAATCAAAAAGGTCATAGAACAATGCATTACTAAAAAGTCCAGTGTAATTAGGTTACTTGCAATGTAAATTATAGCTACTTGAGTTGAAATGAAATGTACTTAGATGGTTGTTCGTGTAGTAATCATTACATGTTTCTGAATTTCATCTGTTAAAATGTGGATTTAGTGTGTTTTTAGTTTAATAGCTGAAGGATTTTCCATGTGGCTGGTCCTATTGCACAGATTTGGCTTTAAGCTGGGATCAGAAGAAAAAACATAATCATGTATAAGAATTAATTACAGCTTTATTGGATAAGCTAACTTTAAAAGATACAGGCAAATCTGTACTCATCAAATAGTGATTTTTTTCAAGCTTCTTTGTTGATTGTCTTTGTTGTGGGAAAATATGAGAGACATTTCAGGAATGACAACCTGATTGCAAAGATAAATACCAGAAAAGATTTGATCATGTCATTGATATTGATGGGAAAATATAACTTGGGTTTTCATGGGGATTGACTTGATGGGCAAGCTAAAGTGCATGTGTAAGGATTAGGCTTGTCAGTGGGAAACACTAAGTCTGGTCATTGCATTTAGTTCATTTACGGTAAAAAGAAGCAAGTGAACATTGTAAATCTTTGGTCCTTGCTGAATAAAAATGAATTATTTCAGTCAAACTGCCATTTTATCTGTAAAATATCAGAGCTATCAGATATGAGCAGTGATTAGTGACTGCAGAATGCTACAAATCCATCTGTGTCTTGAGCACTAAGAAAGCATTGGGAAACTCTGTCCCAAATCATGAGACTACCATAGAAATTATCATATTGAATAATATGATTCCTTTTTTTCAAAGTTAGTAAGGAAGTTAATGGTTTATAACACTGCACAGAAGAAAAAATACTCACTCATTGGAAAAATGCATGTGTAAACTGTCTGATTTTCTTCTTTACATGAAGAACTGAAGAAAGTTGTTCTAACTGGCCACTGCCCTGAGAGGTGAGGCAGTGGCTGTATGTATAGCCCATGCTGAAAGCTTTCAGTGCTTTTAAAGCATCTTTGAAATCTCCCAACTATGGTCGTTGCCCAGGGCTAGGGAGACTCTCACTCCAAAAAAAAGCCAGCCTCGGGAAAGCTTCCCCAGTTACACCAACCCTCCTTTCCTAGGATTTCCTTCTGCCTATCCAGTCAGTGGTGCCAGTTGATGCCCAGGTTCTGAAATAATCACGCCTACCTTTTTATTTCTGGAAGGGAGTCATATGATAGCTTTATGCTTAGTTGTCATATGTTCTTCAATAAGGAAGTCTTCATCTCTCAGGTCTCAAGGACCCAAAGAGCTCTTTACACCTCCATGCAATTCAAAAGGAGAGGAATGAGGTATTCAAGTATCTGAATCTTCAGCCATCTCTTAACATTCAGATTTATGAGTCAGTTCACACCAAGATGCAGCCCCATTTTGCTTACATCCTACCCTTAATACAATTCTTTCTGCTTAATTAATTGCAGAGTCGTATTTCTGTATTTCACATGGTATATTATTACTGGTTTTATTATAGCTCAGAAACATGTAATTTTTTCTATTAATATGGCCCCAATGAGAAGGGTATTCTGTACTGCTTGATGTGTGTCATAAATGCTGTAGTCCTCAATGAATGCTCCATTTGTTATCGGTAATTATTCAGTAATGACAGAACAATAGTGGTGGCTTAATGCTCAAAACACAGAAGTATTTTTAATCTTTTCTAATATAATAAAACTTTGGGATATAAACAGAGTTCCTCAGTTCCATGCAAAGTAAGGTCTTCAAAACGAACAGGAACTTCTACAGCCCATGGCTTCCCAAATGTTTTGAAAAGAAAATGAGAAAAGGAACCTCAGTTTTCTGCTTGGGCCTTGTTATGTAGTTCCTTCTTCAACCAGAATTCTTAATACAAGTCTGATTTGTGAGATATATATTTGAATTATTTCCCTAATAGGGACAAGGAAGTCAACACAGTACTAGTGGTTTCTATTGCACAAATAACTAATTTCTAAACCATGTAAAAAAAACAGTCTTGGTTAAGCAGAGTGTTTAGTATAGGTGCACCTAACTTTAATCACAGGAGAGTTCCTGTTCACTAGTCAACTGCAGGGGGTCACAAAGTAGTCCAGAGGATCTTACTACCTCTGTGCTCCTGCAAGTGCATTTGTACTCATGATTACAAAGAATAATGACTGAAGATCAAAGTAAAAAGGTAATTTTCAACCTTGTAGTGCCCTACAGTGGAGTCAATTACATGAATAATTCAATATAGCACAGGCATGCATTTTAAAACCCAGGCAAAGGAAGTACCTTTGTGATAACAGTCCTGCATCAACGTGTCTTTTTGCCCAAGTGCACTGAGAGGTTTTGCTTTGGGTTTTTTAAATCAGTGTTCTTTTTGAAGTTTTCAAACAGTTTTATCCTACAGATAACAGGAACAATGGTACCTGTGTTGCACTATATTGCAGCAGCACTTTCAAGGGCTAAGCAAACAGCTAAGGAGTTATGTTCTAAGAAGCCATCAGAAGCAGACTGAATTTGGCAGTCAGTGGCCACCCCATCTTCTCCAAGGTTTCCTTGTGCTCTTTTGCTTTCCCTGAAAAGCAAGCAGATCAATGGCTTCTGATCACATTCCTGGAGATCCTTTCAGATTCATAAGTAACCTAGAAAAGGCAAGAAGGAATCTCTGCTAACCTCACAATTGTGAAAACAGAGAATAACCTTTATTTTAAAAGACCTATCTCACCTGTGTAAAATAAATAAAGAGATCATATTAAATTTACTTCAGCTCCTCCTCTATACTCTTCTACCTTCATTTAAGTCTTCATTACTGACGTCTATATTAGGAGTGTTACATCAAAGCAATTTAGTACTATGGCACAAGTTAAAAAAAATGCAAAATCATGAAGTTGTTCTTTTCTCTGCAGTATCCTGACTTTTGAGATCTTGGCATGCTATTGATGGGCAGAAATAATATGTAGTTAGATGTACCTCCTCTCTTCAGTTAAAGAAAAGCCTGGCCCAGGAAATTCTTTAATAATAATAAAAAACTCTCACAAGCAAGGAAACAATTTTTTCTCCATAAGATAAATTAATTTAAAACATGTTGTAGGGTGTGTCTCACATGCTCTAATGGGTATGTCAGACACATGACATTATTTAGTATTACACAGCACAAGGCATCATCTTTAAATCAAAGTGTTGGATGGCCCATATTTTTGCTTGACACGTAGCAGATGCCATTTGCTTACATAAATCTTCAGATGAGTTTGTTAAGCTACAAGAATAGGCACAATACTGAACACAGATTATTAGAGCGTGCTCTGCAAGAAAAGCTGTTCATTACCAGATGAAAAAGAGCCTGAACTGTAGCAATTCTAATGCCAGTTATAGGCAACTCCATCAAACAGTGCTCTCAAACTCTCATCCTTCTCTTTAATAGAAGCTGAGGCAGGTGATGATGTTTACTTGAAGTGCTGGTTTATCTCCCTGGTCAAACTAAAGGAGCAGCAGTAAAGACTTTTCCTTTCATCCTCCTTACCAGCTGGATCTTTATAAAGCTAGCCACAGTCTTTGAACACTATCTTCTTCCTTGTTCTCTTGGCATGTTCAAGAAAACTCTAGTTGCTCATAATCAGAACCCAGATCTTCCAGTTTAAGTACAAGAACAATATACAGGATAAACCTTTCAAACAGAAACTGAGCATGGAAGGAGCAGAGCATTAACAGCATACAGTGTACTAGATCTCATGCTGCAGTGGACTGAAGGGAAAATTAAAGCTCTGGGCAGTAGCCAATCCTGTGGAAGCCAAGGAGATGGCAATATTTTAGCAAACAAATTAAATGTTGCTCTTGAAAAAATGGAAAGTAACTGATTTGTGATTCTAACAGCATCAAGATAATACTAGATGGGTGAAAGAGTGAAGTATAGCTGTGGCTAAAGAAGATGAGTATTAGTGTTCACAGTGCTGAAGTGATCAAATGTCTCTGAAGCTTAGCTTTTGTGAGGCCACCCCGTTGACCTCAAATGGGTACTAGAAGTGATACTGGAATGAAAATTCATTGCTGCTTCTTTTTGAAACAGTTTCTGCTAGAGCCATCCCCAAAACATTAAAGGTTTGTTCATTAATCAACTTTTATTAATAAGACTGAGTTCCTGGGTTTTGTCTTTTTTCCCCTTTCTTCTTCTACCTCTTTGCATCTTTACACATGTTGTCTCAGGCATTTGCATGTTCACTAATCTTTTCAATATTCATTAAGCAAAAGTCATACATAACCTATGAGGAAGTACATACCCACTCATATTTTTTCAAGGTGAAGTACAGATCTTTTCTGAAATGGTGGTGACTCTTTATTCTGTACTAGTGGCTGTCACACATGGCAGAGACCCTCAATTTTACTCACAATTAGACAGTGCTCCCAGTCACTTTGCCAGGCACACATTCAGTGCTGACACTGAAGAGGGGAAAGAATGAGCACAGAATCTCTAGGATGTTCTTTAAGATGGAAAAGAGAGGAAAAGCAAAGATAATGAAGGAAAAAAAAAAAAAAAGAATAAAGAGAGGAAAAAGTTAATAGAAAAAGTGAAAAGCAAGCTGTCATGTAGAATTTGTTTGTATACATTATCCTTTTAAAAGAAACTGCTAAATATTTTTCACAGAGTATGAACACAGCACTATATTCTGTACACATCATACAATAAACTTTTAAAAGTCCATTTCAAGTCCTTGCTAAAACAAGTTTAGCAGCTTACAAACAAGAATGCTTTTAACATTGCAACACCCACAGCCATTTTATAGGTCTTGTGGCTTGGAGCTCATTCTTGGTGGGGGTTACTCTTCATTTCTTATCCAGAGTGTTTACATCTTTGTGATGTCGGCAATACAGACCCATCTTTATAAGACCAGCAAGAAAAAAACAGCAGTAAATCTCTGCAATGTGTTTTCAGTATGTCTATAAATCTGAAATATTTAAATGTAAAACAGTCCTTTTCTTTGAAAACTGTGGACTGGAACTCACAAAAGGATTGATTACAATATTTTTACTGAAGATGATCTGAACAAAGATGAGGCTAATATTTTTCCTTGAATGTAACCTTGAAATTAAGGGGCACTGTGAGAAAAAGGGGAAAAAAAAAAAGAACACCCCCCCCCCAAAAAAACCCAAACAAAAACAACACAACAAAACAACAACAAAAACCAAACCACAAAAACCCAAACACGACAGTATTTTATTAAGGAATTGTTGGTTTGTCACTATGGGACTGAAGCCAAAACTGTTCTTACAGAAAGAAGTACAGTTTACTGATAAAATTATTTAACCTGTGTGTTATAAAGACACAGTAAAAAGTTCAGCTGTTTAAATGAAAAAGCTAAATAGTCACAGATAGATCTCTCTTCTATGTCTGTATTCATCGTCTTAAATGTAATGTTATTCAGACAGGTGAATACAGCTTCCTGTAAGGAATCTGTAAGTAGTTTGGGAGATTTCGTACAACTGCCTATCTGTGCTGTATATTTTGGATGAACTGAGATTTTAATCTCCTATTTTCATAAAAGATAATATTTTCATAACAGTGCAATCCCCAAGGATCAAAGATTCTTTGTGTTAAGCACCTTTAGAGTGTTCAGCACTTTTTAGAATCAAAAATAGATTCGACCCAACAGAGATCTTACTGAAAGGATGGGACCTGAGACAGAGTGATAAATAGATAACTGGGGTCTGAAAGGCAGGAGAAAGAAAGACCCATACAAAGAAAACTACAGAGCTAAGTGAATTTGAATAAATCAACAGCTTCAGACTGCAACAATCTGGAGTGACCAGAGAAGAGGTAGAATTACCTGGGTTGTCATTCTCTTCTTATCAGAAAAGTGCTGAACCTAACAAAAGTTGGAAGTATATTAATATGGAGATGGAAGGAAACAAATGAGATTTTGATATAAAAAAGAATCCATCAAAACTTTCAAGGTCAAAATCTGTGTTTTAATTTAAGAGCGGTAGCAGCCTCTCATGTGCATTTGCCCTCTCTCATCTCTGTGTGAGTACCCGAGTGCCATGAATTCCCTTCTGATGATTGTATGTTTTGGGGAACTTACCACACAGTAAAGCCATTCTTTCTAATACAGCCCTATTCATATAATCCTTTCATGGATGAGAAATACATTACATCATCTCTTCTCTGAGGCATATACCACAGAGTGTGTGTGTACCTACCTTCCGAGAGATACTGTTATTCCCAGTGCAAGATTCTGGTAAAACAAAGTCTTTATTCAGCTACCCCCTCTGAACACCAGCATTTTTTACCTCATCTGCTTAACACACTAATTGTTCAATCAAAATACAGGTTAGTTACTTGTCCTTGGCCCTGGTCTTGAGAGCACCCGGTAGAGATTTTGTCAACAAAAGAGGATTCACAGGTCCAAATTTTTCACACTTAACCTGAAGCAACCACGTGATATGTATGAGCTAGGTCTGTAGCATGTACATAGGCTGCCTATGTGGATAATGCATAGACATTTGGAGAGGTCAAGTCAGCCCACCGAAGATCTGGATGCAGGCCACCATGGTGTTCCAGTTTTCAAGAATTTTTACAATAACAGCTTCAAAATATCAACGTAGAATTCATAAGCTGCACATAGACAGATTCCATGAATAGTCACACAAGGCCAACCCACACACCCAAATGGATATTTCCCAGCTGCTGGAGTGAGCGGGGTCCCCTGCTGCTACCTCTGTCTGTCTTAGCAGCTGGGAAGGAGCTTCCTGCGGCTTCAAGGGCAGTGGGTCCTTTTTTCCACTTTTAGGCTGGAAAGAATGGAAGATTCCTAGAACATTCTCACTATGTGAGAAGGGCGCCTAGCCACCAATACTGCAAGAGAGTAGGTCTTAGTCTTTGGGTTAAGAACAATCAATGACCTCGTGTTATATTGTGCTGCTTTAATTTGATTTAATGAGGACAAGCAAATTAAAATGGAAGGGAAAAAGGGAGTTAATATTGAACATAAGTACTGATGGTACTGTAGAGGAGCTAGCACCTAAATTTAAGCATCCTAACAAATGAAGTGAATTGAATAAATAGGTTTTGTGACTATCATGGGTCAAATCCTGGAAAAACACATTAGCAGATATGTTTATGCCAGCATAAACATTTAACTAACTCACTGTGTGTTATTACAATAGCACTGCATTTGAACTGAAGCTGTTAGAAATCCCCTTCAGAAATTAGCCCAGTTATTTTGAATAGCAATTTTTGCTATTCACATACATTAGTCATGTGTTTTTTTTTCAACCACATTCACATTAGTCATCTTAGAAATATAAATATTTCTAATTAGCAAAATGGCAATAAAAGTAAAAGAATTTGCATGTTAGGTTAGTGGCTAGAAGTGTGTTTTACTCTCAGCTCTGAGCTGTGCTGCTACATTGGCTTTCAGAATGCTTGTATATAGTAGTTTGCCAGAAGATTTGCTCTACGTACAGTTGTACAAGTGCTTCTGTACTCTAGAAAACAAGAAATGACAGGAATATGTTGTAAAAATGTATCCTCTCTGTTGGGAGGTTTTTTATTACACATACATTTAGTCCAAATAATTTTAAACTTACATTTCCACCAAGGCTCATCTTTGCTTTAACAAGTGTTTTTTATTAACCGGAATGATGGGTTTTTCGTTTTGAACTGAAATCTCCTTTTCGTGTTTTCAAAAGGGCATATATCTGAAGGCTTATTTTTAAAGCTGAAATGCAATATGTTGAAAAAGCAGTTGTGAACTCTTTTTCTGTAATTGAAAAAATACATGAGTTAGGCTTTAAAGTGTGAAGAATGATACAGCTATTATCTGTGCTGACTCAGGCCAACTTGCTTCCATGCTGGTTATGACCTTCAAAAGGAGTTAGAAAAATCACTTGAGGAGAAGAGAATTTCGGTCTAAAAATGCGAATCAAAACTTTTCATCACTGCATGCAAAATATCAAGTGTAATACATGTTATCATTTTGATCTTAGTATAGCTCTTCTATAATATTAGCAATATAGTCCAACTACATCAGGATCCTAAAAGTATACTTTTGTTTTATAGTTGGAAATGATGCAGTAATAAATTCTTCTTTCTTTAAAATGTAATGAGAGGCAACTATATTACTATAACGGTGTATCTGGCTTTATGTTAGTAATACCCAAATCCAAATGTGGGTTTGTTTTTTTTTTTTTTCTCTATGTCTAAATAGTATTTAGGGATCAGAATGGCCATAATGATCTGAATGGTCATAAGAATAAGTAAAACATTTTCATTGGTCAGACAAGAACTTTGATCAGTTTTTAAAGACATATAATCCACAGTGATTATGTTCAAAGGATTAATATGGCTTTGTGTTCCAGAATTGTTCCTGCAGGTCCCCAGGTCAGCCAAGAATAATATCTAGACAGATTTGCCAGTCTGAAATGGTTTTAAGTTAACTTCCTGCCCATGCTTAACTTAGCTTGAATTAACTTGGTCAAAGTCAACTGTTACACTAATTTACAGTTTACAGAAGAAATGTGTGAAAATTACACATATTTATATTTTTGAGTATCATATTAAGTATGTGGTTATGTATTTTGAGAGGTTACATAAATTGTCTGTAGAATTTTTACTGAGAGGATAAATGATTTAATCTCATTAAATGAGTGGGATGATACATCAGTGAGCACTGTTGAAAATATGCTTAAAAACAGACATCTAATTGTTGATTGCCCGTGTCTTATTCCAGACATACTGGAAAGAATGGATAGGGCTGCTGTGTTAAATATTTTGACAGTTCCCAAAAATGTATGGCCACATGTGTTCTGTGTCACGTGGTGTGACAGTGTGTAGGGTATGCCATATGCTCAATCACTTGTTTGCAAGTCTACATGCCTACAGATGCTGCAGTACTACACCGTAGGTGGAGGGCTCTGTGAGTGGAAGGCAGGTGATCTGCTGGTCAGCTGCAGACCATTTGTAATTATCATCAGGTATAACAGTGGTCATAGTTTGGGATTGCTTCTTTATATTATATATTGTTTAGTATTTTAGGTAAGCTTTAAAGTATTCTGCTGAGCAGTCTTTATGTAGTTCCTTGTACCATTAACCTAACACATTACATACTGATTAATGTAATTTCCATCTGCCATGCCTATACCTCTTCGTGCAGGGCATCGAGGAAGCCACTGAAAGGCTAAAGAAGCACTGTAATTGTCCCACTTGCCTTTCACAATCTCCTAGTTCTCATGGGTCATTACTGAGCTTTCACAGATATTTTGGTACAGCTTTTATGTTTGTATGCTGGAAAATGGGGTATTGAAATTCCTTCCCAGACATTTCACTACCAGTATCCACTGTTGTTGGACTTTACCAGTTCCAAAAAAGGAAAACCAAAAAAGATCAAGTTACCTATGTAGTCCAGAAACAACACAAACTTGACACTTTTCTGATTAGGACCCCAAATGATTCATCCAAGTAAACAATAAGGAAGGATATCATCATCATCATCATCATCATCATGTTGTACCCAAGACCACACCATCTGTTTCCTCAGATTCATTCTCTATAATCTAATGATCAAGATCAATGTGCATTATCATTTTGCTATAGCATCTGAACAGCTGAATGACATAATGCATCCCTGCCAAACCCCTTTCCTGAAGCTGGGCCGTTTTGTCTGGTAGTACCTCATAGTCTTTTGACTGTTGTTTTCTGCTTATAATAGGGAATTGACAAAGTCAATTCACTAAAGAAATAATAGGAATGTCCGGTTCCAACAGGCAAGCCAGCTACATTAATGTTATATAAAGCAGTTTTTTACTCAGCTCAAGAGCAGTATCACTTTCTGGGTAAAGTGTGTACTTTTTCGCTGATTATTCTGCAAGAGAATGGTGCTGTTGTGCTTCAGAACTGGAGTTCTGCAAATAGTATAAGCTTCATTTTGTGAAATATACACAAATAATATATTTTTCCATAGTCCACTCCTCT
This sequence comes from Athene cunicularia, assembly GCF_003259725.1. NCBI lineage: Eukaryota > Metazoa > Chordata > Aves > Strigiformes > Strigidae > Athene > Athene cunicularia. The sequence goes on from NW_020799113.1 coordinate 4,518,839, forward strand.
CAAAATTTTCCTGCAATCATCTTTCATTTACCTTCTTGTTTCAAGGCAGTGTCCCTCTCATCTATCACATTCAGCATAAGCTATGTGTCCAGATGGCACTTTCCAAACTGTTTCCCCTTTATTTCTGAAGGCTCACCAGTGATGCAACACTGGTGCCCATCTCCTGCCCATCTTCACACACTTCTCTTTTAGGTATTTGTAAACTTTAAACGCCTTTGTGCTGACCCTTGGGCTTCTTCTTCCCCATGGGAGGAGCATTACAAAAACTCGCAATGACAGGTTGGAAGCAGAGAACTTCATCATCTCCTAATAATATGGAAATGACCTTATTAGCTGATACTGCTGTACAGTGACCAGTGCAGGCAGCATCTTCAGTAGTAGGTGATTCTATACCTCCCATGCTAAACTACTGTCTTGTTCATATGTTGTCGCTCCATGAGGGTCAGAGGCTAGAATGATGCTAAGGACTGCCATGGCTATGCCTTGCAACCTCCCAGTAAGCCCTGTGATTTAAGCCACAAGTATTTCAGTACACCTGATCAAAAAGAGATGCCATTCTTGAACTTTCTCTCTTCTGCCTGACCATCCTTATTCATAATTCAGCAAACTGTTCAGCCTCTACAGGCATATTTTCTTTCCTCAACTCAGGTGGAGCAGTCTGAAGCCACCTGAAGTCAGTAGCACAGAAGTCATAGTGCAAACTTCTGGGTTCACAGGAGTCTAATGGCTGCTTATAGAAACAGAGAGTGTCTCCAAGATCTGTATAATTTCAGATCAGAACTGCTTTTATTAGTAAGTGCTGGGTTGCCAAACACAAAAAGGTGATTCACTTGGATGGTGGGGAGAACTACAGCTCTTCTGTAATGAATTCATTATTAACACAGTGAGAGACAGAACCAGGCAGTTTCAAATTCACAAATCATCTGTCTTTTTACTAATATCTGTGTTTTTTGGCACCCCAAGAGCAGGCCCTGTTCCCCTGGAGAGACTCTTTCATAATGCTCAATAATGCATCTGTTATTATGAGAAGGATGTTGAGAGTTTTGAACACAGCAGCTCAGCTGAAGCAGCTGTTGCTTCAGAAATGGCAAAAGCAGAAAAAAAGGACATTTAAAATTTTTAAATATATGCTCCCATGTGGTCTATTTCTCAGCCCAAAAAGGGGCCTTTGCATTGCAGCTGCCACCTGTCTGCAATGGGGGAAGCTTTATAAAGGGTTTTCCTGGAGCTGCACTTGGCTGCCCGTTTCAGGCCACAGCCAAAGCCAACTGTTAAAAACCATTGTAAAGAGTGAATTCAGCTATTCCTCCCTGCTTAGATTTCTCATGACCCTGATCTTCCACAGGGGCTGGCAGTTAGAGTGAGTGACATGGTAAATTTTGGCCAATGAAAAGCCTAGCAATCTCCAGAAACAAATATAATTACCTGGCTGATGATAGGTATTTGATTCAAAATGCCACAGGAAACAGCAATTTCTATTTCATAGAAAAATGACGTGTTGGTAACCACAGCAGAGGTCTGTTTTTCAGCCAGGTAATGATCCTCAAGCTGCAAAGGGAACTGTTGTAGGCATCCATCAGGTTTCTCACGGGGTGAGAGTCCACATGATTGAATATGATAGCAACACTGAGGCTAGTTAGCAGCTTTCTTGAAAGGATGCCAGGAGAGAATCCTATGGATAAGATGTGTATATCTTTCACAACCTGTATTTTATTGTATGCAACCTAACTGCCCTGTTATATGCCTACCACTACTTTTTCTGAATGGCAGATATTTACTCTAGTTTAGATTCTGCCTCCTCCTGCAACCCGCTTTCTCATATTCAGTAACACCACAGTCCTTAGTGAATACAGCTAACTCAGCTGTGACGTTTAAGGAGCGGTGAAAATCAGTTCTATAGGAAGTCTTGTTTTTAAAGCTGTTTCATATAAGATTTTATATCTAACTTCTTTAAGTACGGAGTGGAAAAACTGAACCATAATTCATGAAGTAGTTCCCTTTCTCTGTGTTTTGAAAGTGTAAATCAAAGGTAAGATTTATACAAATAAAAACCAGCAAGTGCCCGTTAACACAGAGAGTGTTGGAATTCTGGATTTGCCACACTGATGTGCAGAGACCAATGGGAGTCATATATATTTTAATGCATTTCTAGTCATTTCTAGAATTCAAGAGCAAGTATCCTGTCCCTATTGCATATTATTTTGTTTATCTTCCTTGACTTCTCCAATTAACACACATGGCTATGCTTGAAGTTATGGCTTTTATAGACCCATGTGGCTTTATACTGACACAAATTGCAGCTCTAAAGAAAAGTAAGGAAAAGGAAAATTTATAGTTCAGCCCAATACTGTATGCCAAAATCTAAAAATGGTTTAAGACAGCTTCTTAAATAATCATACTTCAAACAGAACACTCAAGTTCTTAGGCCAGAAATGTTAGGCATTTTTTTACTTCCCCAAACTCTGTGGAAATAAATTAGTTTTTAAAAAACAATCAGACAATTATTGGAGGAAATGCTGGACAATTTTCATCCAGTCTTAGAGCTGCCAGTTCTCACAATAATAGGATTTTAAAAAATAATTCCAGGTCTTATAGCATGAATTACAATAGATTCCTAGTTCTTATTTTATTTTTTAAAGGTGACTTCCTTGTTCTTCTAACTGTGGAAAGAAAAACATAAATGTGAACCCTTAAGGCTAAAAAAGTTGAAAGCATATTTCATAGTATTATTCTAAAACTGGGATGGTTAAAGTTAACTCCTCATTTTGGGGAACTAACTCATGATACTACAGCTATGCCAATACTGCTGTCTAATTGACGATAACAGGTATTCTTCTGGAAGCAACACTGCTAAATAGAATACTGTAATACTGATGTTTCACAGAGAGGTAATGCCCAAACTTAAATGTTTTTACTGCAGATTCTAATGGCATATATGAGAACAAAATTGAGCCTATAAAATTATTTATGATCTACATATAATTTCTTGTGATTCCCTTCAAAATAGTATTTTTAAAAAATCTCTAAACAGGTCAGATAATTACTGTTCCAGAAGATATTACAAGAAAAAAAAATCTGTGATGTTTTAAGACCTAGTGCCCATTGAAAGGGATGGAGTTAGATTTCTGGTCAAACATCCCATGTCAGTACAGGCAAATTGTATAGTGTTAAAGTACGTGGCATTTTTTCTATCTCAAATGAGATACAGGAGTATAATTATATCAGTGGTAGGAATCATATAGAGACCTAGTGTCTATCATTACTAGTTTAGATTAAGTAAGCAAATTTTGGGAATTATTAACTACGGAAGAAATGCATTAGCTGTGAAAGAAATGTATTTTGGAATTTTTCTGAGTCAGTAAAGTTGCAGAGACTGCATTTTAGGCAGATTGGTAATATGTAGTTTCCAGAACAAATTAATGTCTGAAAGATCATGTAGATAGCTGATACCAGGTGTATCTTTTGGTTATATTCATGCTTATGTGTGTCACAACCACACTGACATTGCAGAAAAGCATTGGAGAGAGTTTATTTTATTACTTCAGAGAAAAATAATCCAAGGTTTAGGGCCAGTTCTTGGGCACAGGTGGTAGGATTGCTCTTTGTGTGTTCTGACTCTGGCATAGGGTTAGGTGGTGTGTTACTCTGCACAGCCCCTGCTCCTGGTGCAGAGCAACCACCTGCTCATCTCTGCACACAGGAGGAGCCAGCTGGCTGCTGGGGCAGTGCATGGCTCTCTGAATAGCTAATCCAAATCTTTTCTGAACAGGATGTTATGGGCCAGGTGGAAGAATACACTTGTCTATGACTGGCTTGTGAAACAGCTGGAATTGCTACACTATTTTCATTTTACTGACACCATATATTAACTATCTCATTTTGTTAGGAAGTAGGCTGCACTTGTGATACTACAAAGACATGAAGAAGTAGTAAAGCATGAAGTAGAAATCTGCACATAGGAGAATTATTCTGCAGATATGAAATACTGATAGTGACTGATGGCAATGTTTGTACATTAATTTCTTAATTTATACTGTCATTGACATGGAGAAGAAAGCAGGGATAAGTAAGATCCTATAATTGCTGGAGAAGTACTCCATTTTTCAGCTATTTATTCTTCTTTGTTAGTCTCAACTCCTTCATGATAATCCACTGTTTCTTTTTATTCCTAACCCATTCTAATATTAATCTATGTTAATACATGTGTTTATCTATTTAAAAAATTGATTCTAAGGTGATATATAGCTCTGGCTCTCCACTTATTCTGCTTCTTATTATATTTATTTTTACACGTGTATGTATACACATATACATATACAGACATATTTATGAATATATAAATATGTAAATATATATATATATATATGTAAAAACATGTATATATGCATGCATTTAATTGCTGTGTGGTTAAGTCAAAAGTACCTGGATACATACATATATGGGTTTTGCCTTTTATGTACACGCCTTTCCTTAAAAAGGGAATATATCAAGACATATGTTTGTGTATGCACAAACACTAAGAACTGAACAAAATGAGGTAGCATCTTTTTATACATAAACTGAACAAAAGTCAGACTGCTGTCCTAAATATTTTTGGATAACATATACATTTGTGCAAGAAATTAATTTTATGTTGCTCTACAGATTTATGCACAGGCTTAAGTCTATAAACTGTGGATAATCTCATTATGATCAGTGGATTGCTACCAGGGTTTAGTTAAATATGAACCCAAGTCTTTCTAGAATTAGGAATATATATTAATTAAATTATAAAGAACAGACATTTATTTGGATCGACGTGCATCATACTGAGAACATTTGATCACACTATAGCAAGCTGATCCTTTTTCTATATGTCATTCAAACCCACTGGAAAATGGCCTTGGAATTGAAACCCCAATGTAACTCTAATGTATTGTGCAATTGTTCATTTTAGTTAAAACTGAGGGTTGGGAGGGTTGTTTTGTTTTGCTTTTTGCCCTAAGGATTGTCTAGGACTTAATCAGACTTGCTGATTTATTTCCATATCAAAGTTAAGTAGTAAATATTTTATTAACAGATGTCTGCATCAAAACCTTCCATTTGGATACTAGCCCTCAATACAAAGTCTTATTACAGAATAAGAACAGCTCCTGTACTGCAATTATAATTCTGATTGTTCTCAGACAGGAACCCACCAGTGCCCCACTTATGAATGTTCTTACATATTTCCTCCAAGGAATAATTGCAAAACAATCAGAGCACATCTAGATGGGGCTCTGAGTTGAAAGCTTATAAATCACTTTTGTCAACATTTTCCATCAGTGGTTGATTTATATGACCTAGTGCTGTCATGACACAGGGATCCTAATTTGTAATCATCCATGCAGCAGAACTGAGATTCGACATTATGGAAAAGCAAAAAAGCACTTTCAGATGAATAGATGAAATCTGCTGAAGGATAATATACCATAGACAATCCCTCAAGTATTGCAGAATGGGGCTTTACAAGCCAACATGTGGAAAAACTGTTTGTGTTCCACTAAAAACTGAAGATGAGGTAAAAATTCAGTTACAAATTACTAATAGCTTTGGTTTTATAGTGGTCATTTTGGTAAGGAGTAGAGGATCTATCAGAACTGTGATACTCTGGGGTAGTTTATTCTACTCATTTTACAGCCCTACTGAACCACTGCATGTACTATGCACTGGAGTAGAGCAGTGGCTTTGGGAGGTTATCTAAACTAGGCTTCCAGATTAATTCCTTTTTAGAAGTGTTTTTCCTCTCTGAAAACAAACATGTAGAGTGAAGCAGCATCCCCTGAAGAGAAGAAAAGCCATGGAGTCACCTCAGTTAGAGACTACAATGGCCAGTTAAGTAATTTATTTCAGGCTCCTGAATAGAAGCTGATTTCAGTCACTGTGAATGGAGACTGATTCAATATAATTATCCTCTCTAGAGCTTTAAACAAACCAGCTTTAAATATTTTAAGCGATGTGGCTTTTATCACTTTTTTTGGACAATATTTTCATTGTCTAATAGATCTCACTCTGAATTTTCTTCTGATATCCTGCCTACATTACTTAACCGTATATCATTATCTCTTATTCTATTTAGTTAAAATTCCTTATAACAAGCCCTGTCAATTACTGTTGCCAGGAGCTGCTGCTTCAAACATTTCAGCAGAGATCATATAGCTAAAATCTTTCATCAAAGAAGGCATTCTCATAGGTATTAAAGCATTTGGCATTAATATATATATGTATATATATATATATATATATATATATATAAATCACAGATCATCTCAGTTTCTAAACCTATAAAATAATATAAGGACTTTATATTTATAATTAATGCAAAACTGAAGATTGATCTAATGATAAGGAAGATAATGTTCCTCTGGTAGCACTGTGGATTGGGATGGCCAGTGGGAAAACCTCCTGCTGGGTATTGAAGCATTTGTCTACAAGCACTGTTCATCTCTTGCAGCTGTGGGCAAAAATAGGTCTGTCTCTGTTCTGGCAGTCACCGGGATTCATGATTGCTCTGTATGATGGCCATGGCATGTTAGAAGAGCAATCCTGCTTTCTTGATGAAAAGGGTGAATGAGCCAGGAAGCTTGGCTGATTGGAGAAGGGAGCGAGCTAGGAAACTGCAGGGTTAGATTCAGGCACTTTCCAAGCAGAAGGCAGATGTCTTGACTGTATTGGCCAGGTTAAGGCTTGGGAAAACCAGATGAGTGCAAAGAAGACACTGATGACAGCTCATTGAAAATAGTTACACTGACTAGCTTTTACATGGGAGTAATCATGTTCAGGTTTGCTGATTAACTTATGGCTGCTTGGCCAAAACCGCAATGTGCATATCCACCCTTATTACCCACATGCCATTGACAGATCTCTTTTTACATGGGCTTTCATTAGATAGACCACAGTCTGAATCCCTTGAACTTAAACAACCATATAATTTGCATTTTTGTCAAGTTCAGTTTGCAGTAAATGTTGGAATCTTCTCATTCTCTTGAATCTTTACCTAGTGCATCTTACCATGCTGTAAGGGAGTTGGCCTAGTATTTTGCTTCTGTTCTCAGCAAGGAAGATATTGTGTAGACCCAACCTGGCTGGCAGTCAGAAAGTTGTGTAAGATAAAGTAAGCAGATTTTGCTCACTTGCATTAGATCTTCAAGTTTACCTCCCTGTAAATCCTTATTGCCACATGGCTTACAGCATTATTCCTGTTGAAGGGTTTGTTTTGCTGAAATCCTGCAATGGAAAACAGTATGTTGGCACATACAGATGCAATGAATGTAGTAACTGTTGGGTGATGTAGCAGGACTTTCGTAGTGCTCTATGTTTGGCAGACTAGTATACAGGCAGACCCTCAAGTTAGGTCTGCTCCCAGCTAAACTAATCTTTCTTATCTAATGCTTCAGCAGTTGTGGGTTGACTGTGAGAGATGCATTTAGAAGCTTGTCACATAGTCATATTGGATGGTAAAAGAATTCCTAACATGCTTTCCTTCCCATGGGATTGCAACATCTGCAGTAGAATATGTTTTCAAGTGGGTTTTAGTCATGCTTTCTACAAACTCTTCTTTTAAAGCTTCCAGCAAAGGAAAAAATAATTGTCCAAAATGCAACATGATTTTTATTTCTGTCCTCTCTCAAATTAGTAGGATATTTGCAAAGGAGAGATATAAATTACCTGAGATAAACACCAGTTTTAAGACAAAGTCCAGCCAGGTACTGTCCTGCTGAATGCGGATGTGATGAGAAGTGGACATAGCAGAACCATGAGTGTGGCCTGTGTAAAGAATCTAATTTGAGACATCCTCTATAGGTATAGAATATGTTGAACTCAGTTGCTCAGCTACATATTTATAAGCAGTGTTGCATTTATTCCTTTCTTTCATTCTGCTCTGACAACTCCTGTAATGCCTTACCATTGAATACTTCCTTATGAATACTTCACTGTTAAACAAAATCAGTTGCACATCCTGTTCAAGAGATTATCTTGAGGGCATGAGGCTAAAATGGTTAAATTACTCACCATAAGAAATGACTGATTTTCCAAGGACTGAACAGTTACATAGTGTCATAGGACAGGAGACATATGGCTGATGAGATTAGTGTGAGGAAATACACTTTTAGTGCAATGCTTAAGGAGCCAAGACAGTGAAGCAGTGCGCTCACCAACTCACCAATAAGAATTTCAGATCTGCCCTTTTTTGATCCATGAAACATGTAAATAGCCTTAAATAAAACAAAATAATGAAAATACTATTTTGAAGATACTTTCTACCTGCTGAGAAAACAAGAGAGTACACTAATATCTTAAGCCTTAGATTCCCATTGGTAAAATGAGCTCTCTATTTATACTATGTACCACTGCTGCAAGTCATATGACTTCTGTGTCATGTGTCCCTTGAAACTCAAGTTCCTTCAGTTTTAGAGTCTCACATCTATTTCTGAGTCTTACGGTATTTGAACTAAACTGCAGAATTAGTTTAGCCTTGAAAAAAGCATTTGTAAAAGTGTGAATGAAGAATCTCCAATCAGTGTTAAAAGAGTAACAGAGTGTTATTTTTTTTGTATTTCTACTTTCAATAGCAGGCAAAATTGTGAAGTTCAGTAGTCAGAGGACAGAGAGTTCTCCATGTATCATCTTTTAAAAAAGAATCTGATTATCTTGTATTTGGCTCACAGTGTCTTTAACAGCTGGGGTTGGCAGAGGCATCAGCATGGGGACTGCATACCTTACAGTACCAGCACTTCGTTACATCTTTTCACTGGGGAGGTGCTAGTATAACAGTATTATTTTAACCATAGCAGCTACACATGAAAGGTTGGCTGATGCCAGAATACTGTCTTCCATTGTATATATTCCCAGGGTGGAGGCGAGGAGGAAAGCATAAACAAATGAACACTTGTGCTCAGCAATATAGAGCTTGCGTAGTCTCAGAGAAGACAATGAGAGGCAGAGTAGGAGTCTGACCACATGCTGTGCTGCTGTCCTAACCAACAGCCAAGTCAGCTGGGGCAGGGAATACACAAAGCCTCTTTCTTAAGTTGTTTGAGGTCTTTTTCATTGTAATACACCTCAATAAGCTGTCCTAGACCTTGTGCTACTGTCTAACAGAATAGACTAACTCTCTATTAGCTATTCAAACCAGATAGCCGGAGCAAGCAGTTTAGAATAGAAAAGAGACTGCTAAAAGAAACATCAAAATGATACAGTTCTCATGCAAAATACTCTGACTTTGCGGGCCAAGTATAAGAACCTCTAACAATAAATAGAAGAAACAACAGAATTGTAAATAACTAACTGAAAGGACAAAGCTGACTACAAATAAAATCTCAATAAAAGAGAGACTACTATAATTCTTCTTCCTGGCTTTTTTTCCACCTACTCTGCCACATGGAAGGAGAATTAATGTATGCACACCCTCCACGTTGCTCCAGCACTGCACTTCCATACACAAAGCAGCTGAAATGCAGATCGTGTATATTTTGCTTCTGCTGGCAGCTCCTCACATCCCATCAAAGGCTAATAAGGCATTTTGGATGCTTCATCTCATTTGTTATCTTCCTGAAGGCATTATCATTCCAGTCAGAAAGGCACTGAATTCAGTCACCCATCACTTACAGCCATGTTAGCAGGGAAAGCACATCCAGAATTATGGTCCCCATGTAAGTTCTTCCTCCTATTGCTGTCACCACAGACATACACACCCTTAGAGACTGGTTATATCATATTTTTATTGAAAGAGTTAAATGAAAATTGCCAGGGCAGCTATTTTTCTTTCATTGTAGTCTTGCTGTAAAGGTGGCCTTAGTGCACTGGGAAGGGAAGTGCTCACCCAGTTATTTTACATGCTGCACACACAGTCTGTGTTAAGTAGGCTTCAGCTGACAGCATGAAAACACTTGGATTTACACATCAGTAATGCTCCACTACAGTATATGGGCCTCTTCCTCTGATAGCTTCTGCAGAGCAGTGCCCTGGAAGAGCACAATATGACCACTCACAGACTAAAGCTGCCCATGGAGGTTTGCCGTGCCAAGCTTCAGGCTCTTCTGTTTCAGCACTGGCATCCATCCTAACTGCACAGCAGGCTTTAAAACAGTGTAGAAATTGGTACCAGTTTTCCTAAGATGCCATACCCATGAGATTATTTATTAAAAGATCTATATCTTGTTAATGATCTCAGAACCACCCACAGGTTGTTTTGCTTTAGAATCTGTACTTGTAAATTGATGATTAGGAAGTAACACAAGGGATTTGTTCCAGTGAAGCACTATTTTCTCTTTAATTAATACAGGAATTTCAGGGGAATACACCCTTATCTCTCTCCTTAAGGGGAGCATGAATCTTTATCCCAACAGCAGTAAACTTTAAAACATAAGCACTGTTTGGTGTGTATATATTATTTTTGCAAGTATAGGTAGTTCAGATAGTTTGTTACTGAGATTCTTAATTCTTTGTCCTCAAAGGTGTCAGTGACCTTCAAAGATTTGGATAAAATAGAGCTTAAAGGCAAAAAACAGTGAGCAAAGAAAAAGGTTTGTGAGGGTGAGACTATAGCAAACCAGCTAGGTGTCATGCTGCTTTTACATGGAGCACTCACAGTGGGGAAGGGAACTGTTATTTATGTCTGGAGGCTGATTAGAGTAGATCACTGCTCTGTGGATCTTGCGGTAAGATAACAAGATGATCATTAGGCATCCTTCACAGCCTAAAACAGCAAGGAGGGATATAGCAAGTAGGAAAACTCAGGTCAAAGACGTCAATGATACAAGCAAAATCCAAGATCCATGGAGACTTATAAAAGATCATTCCCTGGTGAACTAAATAAAGGGGACTCCTGTGCATTTTGCATGGTAGACATTTATGAGAAATTAACCTTCTTGGGCACTGCAGTGAATTTTATTACTGAGGCTATAGCTGGACCCCGCCACAGGTGTGTGACATAGCATGCTCTAAGGCCAAATTATTCGGATTAGGAACCTGGCAGGATCACACAGGCACTCCCTTTGAAGACCTTGGCAAGGCAGTAAATGTGTGCCAAATTCTCCTCCTAGATAAAAATCTAATGAGAACTGTACCTATCTTCGGGTGCTTAGTTTACACAGGCTAAAATAAGCTTTTAGTTCTGAGAAGCTGCTCAAAGAGATCTCTGATGAGACCTGCCATGGCTACAGTAAAAGAGACAGAGGATTCAAGTACTGAGACAAATCAGTGCACGTGTAGTGAAATTTATGTCTGGTGAACTATATGTTTGGCAGAGACTTCTATGTAGTTAGTAAAAGTAAGTGATTTAAACCAAGATTTTGGAGGTGGTAATTCTGTGTTCCACATTTTCTGGGGATCCAACTTGAGACGTCTAAGCTAATGTTTCTGGTGTGCAGATGTGGCAAGATCTCTATTGCATTGACATCTGTTCTGAGTGGAAATGTGCTATACATTGTAATTGCTTTAAAAAGTCAGGCCCTGTGCTTCTTAAACCAGGCCACCAAAACAAGATCTCACATTTGGCAATAATGGAAGACTCATGAGTCTGATGAGGTGCAAAAGGTGAAGGAAGAGAACAAAATAAAATACTCAGTAATGGTAGTGAGCGTTGCCTCTTCCTGTACAAGGCATGTGGCTGTATAATGAGAGCCTGTACCCTAATGCATATATGCACACATGCCAAATTAAGACTGCATAGGCAATGGCAGAGGAAACCTTAATTCTGGTACCTCCTCATTGTTGAATCCTTACTTCACAAACTTAATGTCCTTTTGTATATAGGTTTTGGGAGACTTGACATCGTTGATTTGCACCGCACAACACCCCAAATGTAGGAGCTTGTTATATTAGGCACTGTGCAAACCTATAAAAAGGGATGGTGCCAGACCAAAGAGTTCACAATTAAATATAACAAAGTACAGGATGAGTGGATATAGAAAGCATGTGAGAGGTGCTGAAAGAAAAATGCATCTGTGAGATATATTATAGTGATCCCTCCCATCCCACATCAAACCTAAAATGCAGCAATTAATTAATAGTGATAGAAGATGCTCATACATTGTTCAGCCCCGATTTTGTACTGACACTGAACAAGTTAAAGATCCTTTAATCATCACAAGACAGCATCCCTTTCTACAGTCATATTTTCTTTAATATAAACTATTTGTATCATATTAAAAAAAAAACCAAATCACCTCCTACTAGTTCACTGGAAGCAGGCAGTAATGTACCATAGGGTGCCTACTACAGGAGGGCTCTGAGCCTGGAGCCACCCAAAAATTCAATAGAACTGTCCTACTAATAGCTTTGAAACCAAAGATTCTTGAGACCTTCTTAAATTTCCCTGTGAAATCCTGTCATGCTTTTCCTGACCAACCAAAACAACAAAGTACAAGCCCATACAAGTCAAAAAGCTGCAGGAAAACCTGGTGCAAATTGAAAAACAAAAATTCCAGTGTTGGTGGGCTTCAGAGCTGGACTATTGTGAACTCTGTGAAAATCTAACAAAGCAACCCCCTAACGTTCATATAGGACATGTAAACAGAGAGCCATGTCTGCAACAATTGGACTGGGTTTCTTCTGTGGGGCTGTTATTGCTTTAGCCAGACCACATGCATGACAAAGTAAAACATACCTTTGTCTTTCCTCAGCCTTAATTCTTTCAGAATTAAATGCAACATGAAGCTCATCTTCAGGGAGGTGATGGACAGAACTACATGCAGGCTCTTTTCTCACCTGTACTCACCTTTGTTAGCAACAGAAGTAAAAATTAAGAAAGATTTTTATTACTCCTTTTCCCCTAATTCTTCTCACCTCAGCTTTGTGTCTCTTCAGCAAAAAGTGGGTCCTTTAAAGCATGATTTAAAAAATACACCCATAAAAAGTGAAGAGCAAAACCACAAATACATAGTCCCTTGTTGAGGTCTTGTTACCTTGTACTGCTTTGTGAGATACTTTTGCATGGAAAGAGCTGATACAAATGATACCTCTGAGGAGCAAATAAAAGAACTAAGGTCCTGATCCTGATCTTCTACAAGACAACTAATGAGATGGAGCTTTAATGAAGATCCTTGAAAAGAGATCCATACTTAAAGAGCGTGGCTTGGGAGGGGTCAGGTTGAATATCTCCAGATTCTCATGCATCCGCTAGAGGAGATCCAGATGCTTTGCTGTTGCTTCCCTGATAGCACAGAATAACTGGGGCCTCATGCAATATTCTCTTGCTACTCTCAAAACTCCACTTTTATGCAGTCCCACAGTCTGGTGCCATTCTGAAGAAAAGTCCTATTAGGCCATAATAGCATCTCATGGCAACCCATGAAAGCTCAGGCCTGCAAGCAGTCTTGCCACAAGGCACAGGTTAGACAATTGTACACTGTGAACATTAAATAAATACAAACCTGAATGCATGTAAAATGCAGGAATTTCACTTCTCACGGAATGGAGCATCGCTTGAGGCTTGGTAATACCAAATCCCTGGATGTGAGCATGGTGACTAATGTATTTAATGCTCAACAGGTCATCTCTGGAACAGCTTGAAAACAGGGGGTACATTAAGGAAGGGTGTTATGCTGCTTTCTTTCACCATCTTCCTGTGTAGAAACATTCACTTATCCTGAAAGCCCTGAGTGATCTGTAAGATAAAACAGCTGGCTAATGTGTGTGGAAAAGTAACACACTGCTACTGAAGCTTCTGCAAACACTGGAGATGTGGGAAGTAAACCTCCCCCTGCACCTCTCCTGGCATAGGCAAGAGATCAGTAAAGACAAAATTGTTGCTTGCAGGCAAGCTGTGTTGCAATGAACCAACCTGTATGCTTTGTACTGAGATTCATCAGGTTTACTGACATTGTGTAATATTCTTAGTGTGGCAGTAAAACACTTCAGTTTTCCAACTTTGCATCCACCAAGGCTTTTAAAAATCCTGTGAATTTATCTCTAGTCATTTGCGGGAACATTTTAATGGAGGAAGACACATCATTATAGATTTCTTTACCTCAAACAACAGGGAAGCAGGGTACCCACCGGCAAAAACCAAAGCCAGAAACAAGAGCAAAATTCTCTAGGGGACCAGGAAAATACAATTCTGCCTAGAGATACTATTTTTTATTTGAAGCTTTTATTGTCTAGATTTTCCATCTGAGGCTTCTGCTGTGTGAGAATGGGCTGAGTATTATGTATATTTGGGGTTTTGCTGTTGTTTTCCCAGGGGTGCTTGGCATCCTAAAGGAATATGCAGACTACAGATGGTGCCCAAAGCAAGGAAATGTGGAATGTAGCTTGGAGTGTGACACAAATGGAGTGCCTGAAAGCCTCCTTGTCTGCTCATGCAGGCCAGGGGAGCAATGCAAAGTAGAAAGACTCTTTACTCCTATTATGTTATATCAAACTGTTTGCTGAAAGACTGTTCATTTTCCTTCTCTTTCTCTCTATTGCCCACCCAAAAAATCTAAACATTTAAAAGTTTGAATAGTGGAATGTGTGGTACATTCTTGTCTTGCCTGATGAGACAATGTCTGTGCCATGGGGAACTGATGAGGTAATTATTTGTTGACCCTGAGTGATTCTGAGAGCTCATTGTATTAAATTCCAATTGACTGTATTGTGTCAAAACTATGTCTAATTTAATATCTAATTTTATTAACTTTTGTATTCCCTGTGCTGAAGAATGCTAACATGGAAAGACACCTCTCAGGTTGTAGTCAATGCATTTCATGGGTTACACTTGCTCTCCATTGGCTCAAGCTGTTTTTAAATTATTATTTTGGCTTTGTGTTTAAAAAATTTTATATACAATTAGAGCTCACTTTTAAGCAGCAAAAGCAAATTAAAAAGAAAATAGTGTTTTTTCATATTGTTAAAGAAAATTAAGAGTTACTGTATGATCTTTGGGCTTTATTCTTTTTTATTTTTTGTTTGTCAAAAAAGCACATATTTTCTAAATGAAGACATCATAATTCTTGTAAATAAAGGGGGACACGTTCTTGCTGTCTGCAATCCCATACTGAGGCATATACCATCTCTTCTGTGCTAAGTTCTTTTACACCATGACTGCAACAAAGCAAGCAAACAAACAAACAGCTGATTGGAAAATAAATGTCTCATCTTGTAAAAAGTATTGAGACTGTGTAGAAAATCACAGAATCACAGATTCATCTAGGTTGGAAAAGACCTTGAAGATCACCCAGTCCAACAATTAACCTAACACTGACCATTCTCAACTACATAATATCCCTAAGTGTAGTGTCAACCCGACTCTTAAACACCTCCAGGGATGGGGCGGCCACCACTGCCCTGGGCAGCCCATTACAATACCCAACAACCCCTTCTGGAAAGAAATGCTTCCTAATATCCAGTCTAAAAGAAACACTTTGGATCAAGAAGGAAACATAGGCTGTTAATTATTTTGAGGAATCTAAATTCTGAAAAATAAATTGAGTTTTCTCCAAAAGTTGTTTCAAGGTTTTAAATAAAATCAAATCTTTCTAAAGTGAGGCATATCCAAATGGACCATTCAAGCACTTTCAAACTCAGTTGCTTCTATTTCATTAAAGAATTTGTTGGAATGGACAAACCAGTCATCCAGGTATCATCACAAACCCTCTTTCAGAACCCTTTGTCCTAAAACCACATAGTCTATACCATTATGCAAGATGCCAGCTTACTTTTTCTTCATCAGATGCAGGGGCAGTGAGTCACGGCTGAAAAAGGTCAAACAGGTCATGTGATGTGATCCAAGCATAAATATTTTTTTAAAATTACATATTCAACTTTAGAAAAAGTCGAAGCCATATAATATTGCTTGTCTATGATTTGACACCTATGTGATAGCAATGCAATGAAAGAGGAACAAAGTGATTTAAATGCAGTCAGAACATGAGGTTGCTGATGTAGCAATGACATTCACATATCTTGAAGATGTACAACTTCTGGAATACAAGTAATCAAATTTGCTAGATAATTTAATTCAGATGTTTTGTGGTTACTGGAAAACAAACAAAGACCACAAACTGAGAGAGAGGCCTAAATATCCTCTAATGATTTATTAGGAAAACTTTCAGCCTACATAAGTGGTCCTATAAAATTGACTTAATAACTGAGATACAGAGCACAGTAAAACCATACATTTTTGTCTTATAGTTCAGTGTAACTGTATCCTACAGCAGCATTCTGAAAACTCAAGCAGATGTTCTTTAAATAAAATGTTTCATGAAACATGCTGCTCTTTTGAGAGGAAATGTCCTTTTGGTTGGGCCTGTAATGGACATACTTTACTGACTTCAACGGACAACGGAAAAAAAACTATAACCATATTGATTAAAGCAGACATATTTAGTTCAAAAACAATAATATTAATAGAACTGAAGACCTTAGTGAGACGAAAATGTATTCCTTGGTAAAGCCCCATAGCTGTAACTGCAAGAGCAGTAAAATGTGTGTTCTTTCTTCGGGGTGATGTGATGCACTGATCCCAAACCAGAGTCAGCATGCTGTGACACCCAGCTGCAAGAGAGCGTGTTCTGAGTGTTCCTCCCTTTGCTAACACCGAGTGGGATCTCTGAGAGAGAGTTCAATAGACTTGGCTTGGTACCACAGGTGGAAAGAGGGAGACTTGATTCTCTGAATATTATCAGGGTACCATGCTGCAGCAAGGGAATACGTATGAGCCTCATCTAACAATTGTGTGAGTGAATGGAAAAGACCCCTACTGATTTCAGTGGCCTCTGGTGATTTACTAAAGAACCAGTGACCTTTAAAACTGAGTAAAAGTAACAGAGGACTATAGCCTGGGTGGAGGGAATGATGTCATATTGACAACAGTTCCCTTAGTCAGGGAGCTTTTCTTTCCATGCGGGTTAAGGACAACTCTATTTTACAGGAAGAACTTCATGAATAGACTGTTAAAATATTTTATAAGCATGTAGGTTGCAACAACAGATCCACTCAACACCATTCCTTGCCTTCAGTGTTTTCTGAAAATCCTTTGTAGGCAGGTGGATTTCAGGCTGCCAACCACCTGGGTAGAAAGTCAATTTTCCAAAGCCTTTTTTCTTTTTTTACTCAAAAAATGAAATTTTCACAACCTTATATGCAAACCCTAAATCTGTGAAGTAGCCTGGGCAAAGACCTTGGAGTTTAATGGGGATTTTGATTTAAGAAATTAATCGGCCCTTCAAATCCTTAAAGATTGTACTGTGCTGAGATGAACAACGAATTATTTAAGCAACTGAATCTCTCTCTCCTGATGTATTTGCTTCCCT
Organism: Athene cunicularia; assembly: GCF_003259725.1. Taxonomy (NCBI): domain Eukaryota; kingdom Metazoa; phylum Chordata; class Aves; order Strigiformes; family Strigidae; genus Athene; species Athene cunicularia. Next base: position 4,536,094 of record NW_020799113.1, read on the forward strand.
AACGTTCAACTCTCTTCAGAAAGACTTTTCTGTAACACAGCCTTTGGGAATGGGCTGTCTTCTGGGTTCTGCAGAATGCACATGGCAGCATTGTGATCATAGATTGGAATGGATGAGGATATTAATCAATATTAGTAAAGGATCCCCTGCTAGGCTGGAAATATGGGGAATACTGAATTTACTCATCAAAAGATGACATTCATAATTATTATTATTATTATTAAGCAGACCATAAATGTGAATAATTTGGTGTCAGGTTATCTGCAAAAGAGAGGTGATATTTATCACCAAGAAAACTCCTTGTGTTGATATATATAAGTAAGTAATAGATAAGAGCTATGGTATCAGAAATGTATTTTCCCTGTACAATAACAATAACTTAATTAGTATTTCAACATCCAGGACTACATATCTAATTTTTCAGTATATTCTACTGTTTATAATAGCTATCTGCACATGCACCTCTATATCCTCTTCATGGTTTTGTCTAAGTTGGCTGTCAGTTCTTGCTGAAAATATCGTCTGACATTGGGACTGGCTTTTGGCTGTAAGTGTGCAAATTTCCATTTGATTGTGGTTATTAAAAAAGCACAAAGATGGTTTAGAGCTCTGACCTATATTCTATAGATGCTGACATCAAATAAAGCAGTAGAAAAACGTTTTACACTCTTCTCTGATTGAAACACAGTAGCTGCAGTTACAGAGCAGCAGCCACAGCATGTTGAAATTTTCTCTGAGATTTGGTATTACCAGTTTTCAAACCAGGTGAAGTCCACTGCGGTGCAGAAGGCAATGAACTGTTTCTGTGTGGAAAGCACCAGTGTAACAGCCTTACAAGAGGGTCAGTGCTTTATTTTGGCCTGGCAGAGAAAAGGTATTCATGGCACCAGCCACGTGGCTGGACGGGAGAGGAAACCACACATAGGGTGTGTGAACACACAGATTAATTGGCCTTAAAATATTGTGTATGGGGCACAAAGAGGCTGTCGTTAAAATTCCCGGTGTGGTGGTTCACATAATGTCTCCAAGTGCAAACATGTGGCTGAAGTGTTCAAGAAGTTTTGCCTGCACATTATTTTTATTATTCCTATGTGCAATCTCCAGTTTGCTTACGCTTCGTATGATTTCCCTCTATATATCTCTGGTGAATAAGCTAAAACCCTTCACCATTTAGCAAAATAACTATTTATGGTCTCTTCATTATTTATTGGCAATCATTTCTGTCTCAGGGATATTTTGTATTTAGTAAAGGATAGATTTGGTTGTCAGCTCTAGGAAACCTGTTCAGTGATGTCTCTGAGCCACATGTCTGTGATGCAGGGACATAAATATGGCATGAATATAAAAATGAGGAATTTCACTGGAAACAATTGTTATCATAGGTGTAAAATGATGTAAGTAAATCAGGCACTAAGGCTGCCCATGGTAAGCTGCTGGAAATATGGCAAGAAACAAGTATCTATCAAACTCTGAATTCTTATAATGAAGATACTTCATAAAAGTATTGGGATTTGCTTTTTCTTGAGAGATGAATAGAACTTGCTTGAGTTCATTGGGAATGCATGTTAAAAATGAGGTACAAGACACCTGCATCTGTGCTCATTTTTGTAATCATATATATTTTAGTGGAGCTATTCATAAATGGAACCTTTTTAGAAGAAAAAAAACCAAAACTCCACAGAGACCTTTTTTTTAAAAAAAAATAGATGCAAAAATTCAAGTGAAGAGAATTTCAAAGATGCCCCCAACTCTTCTGTATAATGTGACTGATAAATGGTAAATTTGTATTTGATCCTTTGAAAATAACTTATGAGAAAAAGTTCAGAAAGCTCAAAAGCCTCTAAAATTCTTTTCTCTAGAAACAATTCAGACTGTTTGGGGGAGTTTGTTTAATCATCAGCATCAGACATCTCTTTTATGTGTTTGGCAAATTCTTACCATTTTTAAAAAAAATTTGATTTGATTAATTAGACCACAATGAAGACATTGGAATAAAATGGACTGGTTACTTCTTCCTTTGTTTGAAAAATAAACATTTGGTTTGAGATCACATTTTTCCACTTGAGTGCATGAGAATATACTTCCATGGGGCTTGATTTTTGAAGATTTATTTGCAAAATGTCAAACGTGTTTCTGTTTAACTTTATTTTCAATTATTATTTCTTTTTTATTAATCTATATTATATGAACCATGTTCATATTCTTTAGATTATACTGTTTAGCAGCTTTCAACTAGTGAGCCCACTGTTAATAGGACGATGAGAAATTTGTCAAATTCATGAGGAAAAAAGATACTAATTTTTTTTAAGCAATTTTAAATCTTTCCACCTCATGACACACAACTTGTACAATCATTAAGGAGTTCTGTGACATAACCACATGAAATTATGAAAATATACGGGTGAGAGTATTACAAAGTGATGACAGCCGATTCTTAATTTCATCATTCATTATGTTTCTTGTCTATGAACAGCTTGAGATAAGCTGATTTTTGTGGTTGGTATATTCATAGTTACCATGTTGCTATATTTCTTGAGACATATGTACTCTGCAAAATATTTTAACCAGTGGAAGCCCCTGTCTGAACTAAATAAAATAAGGATAATTTAGGACATGCCATGTAGAAATTCCCCTTCCCCCTCTTCTGCATCTGCATAAGGAATGAGCCATGAGCCACACCAGGAAAACAAGTTTGACAGTGCTCCATTTGCAGGCCCACAGAATAAAATGGAGAAAGATGGAGTGAAATAAGGGAAAAAAACAGCTACAAACTAAAGTTTAGATTGTTTGCCTTTATCGTCTGGTCTGTGAGTTAGGCTAGTTTAACATTGTAATTTAAGAAGCCAGATAGGAAAAAAATGACAAGTCTCACTGGTGTCCTTTGACATGACATGTGCACTCCACATTAAAGTAACAACATTTGTATTTGTTGGTAATCAAAGTAAGGGGTACTTCTCCAAAGCCTCATTTCAAAATGCTGTCTGCTTGCTAGATTACACATTATTACTGAATGATAACCTATGATCAAATGCTGAAATAATAGTTGAGAATGGGACTGAACTCAGTTCTCCATTCTTAGCATGTTCTTCTATTTTAAGCTTTTTAATGTATTTTATGGGATGTAGCAAGTGTTTCCACATTAATATTTAAATACTTAACTTTCTATCTCCGCAGTTTAATCTTATTCTTATATCCTTCAGTTTTTTATGACATTACAGTTATCTGATAAATGCACAGTTCTCCGTTTCCTTTGAAGTAGTGAATTATTATACAGTATGGACTAGATTATCCATAGATTATCTTGCATGCAACACAAATCATGAGTTTCTCAAGAGCCTGGGCAAACACTCTGCATCAAGCTGCAAGGTCTGGTTTAGTATTACTCTAAGATTATGGAAGTGAATTTTCCTTGGCTGATTTTAAGAAGTATCTCTAGCCACAGGCGCCTGAAAGCAACATATGAGCTAGACTCTTCACAACAAGCAGCATTTAATTTGTTTTCTCTGAAGACTGATTTCACCATCTAAATCAAAAAATTGTCCCTGCTCTAAGAATAGTCCATCAGTACTAAAAGGAAGTTCCAAATTCCAAAATTTTGCCTTTTAGGTCCAAGATTTGATGCTTATTATCAAATTTAGTGGTGGTAGTAAGGAGGAGGAAATGTCCCAAGTTCCTTGAAATCATGCGGTCATTTAAGGATACTACCTTTCATCTAAGCAAAGAAGTTTCCATCTTGTAGTTGTAAAAGAAAGGCTAAAGTCTACAAAAAAATAAAGCAAATAACCTGTGCACAACTGACTTCTACTGCATAATCTCTCATGCAAACATGAGTACATAATGGTTTAATGACTTGTACATTTCTCTTATGAATTTTAAAATGGCTTTCATATATCTGATTTGATGTGAAATGCTAGAGTTAGGACTGGAATGGTGCCTCAGCCTTCTCTGCATTCTGGTAACATGGATATCTGGAAAGTGAGAGGTGGTCTAAATCTGTTAATAAGTAGCCCTGAGATTACATGCATGTGAAACATGTTTGCATCTATACTCAAATCTACAAAATCCAGTGTGAAAATGAATGTTTCATATAACATCTTGAAAACAAATATTCTAAAGTAAAGGAACACAAAAAAGGGAAGATATTTTATCAGCCAGAAGTCGAAATGAAGAAGGGTATTGTCTGAAGATTTATGAACACTGTAATTCTGAGTGTGGCTCCTGTTACTTATTTCCTCATAGGGCATCATCAAACTCTGTGATATTCACAGGGGTTGCAGTGAAAATAGTTTTGAAGCAAACACCAATACCTCCACTGCACCCTTCAGTCTCCTGTTCAGGGAAAAGTATTCTGTCTGCATTGTGCACAACTCTTCAGGTTTCCTTAATGGATACCTCCAGTGGACTGATCTTCTGTTCTTGTGTTGTTTAGAAGCTTATGGTCCATGCCCAGTTCCTAATAACTTTTTCCACTCCACAGAGAGTCGGATGGTGCCCTTAGGAAATGTGTGATTCAGTCATTCCAATTCTCTTTTAATTATTAATTTCTACTCTCTATTTGTATTTCATTGAACTGCAGAAAATCTCCAGTCATCACAGTGCCACTTCCATCTCTTAAGAGCCTGAAATATTTATTGAACTCATTAAGCTCCAGTCTCAGTAGCTAATTACAACAAACGTATGTTTATGGAAACAGATCTAGCCATGAAGATTAAATTTAAATGAGTGCTAAAAACTCCTTGCCTTTGGAGATTTTTGTTTTTCCTCTTTTTAATTTGTCATGCTGATTTGTAAAGCTTCCTACTTATTTGGGTAACATTAGCACTGTTGATAATAACAGACACTGTTTGTCTTGGAGAAGTGCCAGTATTCTAAGTACATATCTAATTTGTCCAGACAGTTTTAAAGTCTCTTGAATTTAAATTATAAGTTTAACCTGAAGAGTTACAACAGCTAATTACAGATTAAAATTTGGAACGAGATTTTTTTAAACAAAAAGAACTGCTAGAATTCTTTGAAGTTAAGGTCACTGAACAAATTCTACCCCTTTTATATAATGAATATCACCAACCCATGTATTCAAGCAGGGGTCTCAGAGGGTGGAGCATGGGGGCTTGATGCTATATTTAAAGGTTTCAACAGACTTTGTGTAGCTGATTTTGAGGCCACTGCTAGATCTAAACCTGTGTGTGTATATCTACTGGGGTAGAAAGACACTTTGCCATTGCTGGAGGCTCTTCTAGAACACCATCCAATGTAGACCTACTCTGAAGTATCCTCTAGACGACCATCTCCACGAACTATAGATAGGCTACTGGGATGAGCTATTTAGGCTGTGATAGGTCGCATTTTAGAGTAGTCTTCAATCTTCCACTGTCTCCCACAACAAAATCCTCAGTAACATATTTTTTCAGCAAAGACTTCCCATGAAGATAGAAAAGTGTGTTTAGGCTGCAAAAGCGTTAGATACTTGAATACTAACTCTCACTCGCTAAGAGTAATTGCCTTCATTTCTGCTTATGAACCTCTCTGGAACCTGTCACCAAAAGTATGGATGAGCTACACAGTGACACTCTGAAGAACCATTGGAATAACTCTGTATGTAGGCTATACAAAGGTTTCTGGAGAGCACTCTCCTTTCTTCTTCAACAGAAAGGGACCAACCTCTTTCCCTCAAGAAATTCTGGCTGTAGGATTTACTGGGGTTGCAGTTTGTTTATGGGCATAGACAATATGAGACATCCAGATTGGATTGGAAAGCCTCTTGGATTGCTTTATATTCCCTAGACAAAATTTCCTATTGATGCACATTGCTCCAGTTCTGTTGGATTTATTACACTCTAAGCTGGCCTGAAATTCTGTCTAGCAAAACGTTTCAGCAAAACATGACTTCAGTGGAGCTATACCAGTTCATGCCAGCAGAGACTTTCGGGAGAATCTGACCCCCTGTTCACAGCAAGGAGCCTTGAAGTCTCACTGATGCTTTTTAGTAAACTGATACCCAGTTTTACTACAAATATGTTTGATGTGAAGTGCTGTGAAATTCAGAGCACTGTATAAGATTTGTGGGTTTTGTGGATTAACAGAACATGAGTCAGGAAGATTCTCTTCTGAATGAGCAAGGTAGTTTAGGAATTTTTTGTCATTTATAGACTTTCACTTCAGTTTCAATAGAGTGAAGGATCTGGCGCATGTACAAAACCGAGCCAATCTTGACTTGTAATGTCAGTTCAGTGATACAACACTTGATATTGTAGAATTTCCATATTTCAGAGTTATATAGCAGCATGAAAAACCTGAGAAGCTTAGATATAAAACATAACAGCAGATCTAAGAAAACAAGACATAAAGAAATAGAAGTTATATGCTGAAACAGTAGTTTTAAACAGTACCTTTCAGCTTGAGAATCAAAAGGTAGAAGCCAGAGATTCTTAAAAAGATAAAAGGCCTCCCACATAATCACTCTTACAATGGAAAGAAATGCTGTTTTTTTTAAATGGAGTTGTTTCCTTCTTGATTTATATGTCGATGACTTTGTCTTCTACTTTTTGTATAAACTGAGTTCAGTAAATGCCCTGAAAGGAACTACAGAACAGTATGTGACCTGAAGATGGGTGCACAAGGCTCACTGCTGACATCTCCTGGGTGGAATTTCAGGTTTGCTGGTGAAGGGAATTTTGTTTTTACTTGCTTCTTGGCTGCAGTGGAGTCAGGATATAAAATGTTATGGTGGTGTAGAACAGAAGAATTGCTTTATGCACATACTAGGTCTAGCATATCCTTTGGATGGGCGTAACAAGTTTCACCATCTCCACATTGACTCCTTTTCAGGCTAGAGCATGCAGAGGGACGATGCAAAAGCTGCCAGATAAGTTGTGATTGCCTGATTCTTACCCTTTGAATTTAGAAAAAATGCTTAGCATTATTTTCATACTGTTTTAAAAAATATTTGTGGGTATGCTTTGAGTTAGGTTACTTAGACAGATAAGCTCGAGTATGGAGTGTCCCTCTGGCATGGTATTCTGTAATGAGACAGATTTTAGGAAAAAGTAGTCCTTTTTTTTTTTTATCCAAAGGAATAGGAGTCAGATAAGATATCATAGCTTGATAGCCATCAGTGTACATTGCCAAGTAAAATCAGATTTTGTCTTAAAGTATTTCTGTAACTGCCAGTCAATAAGTATGTGCAGAACTTGAGTCATGGTACAGTGACATTAGACAGGGTTCAGAGAGGTAGGCATGCAGAGCGCAGCTCTACAAGGTGCGGTCGTTCAGCCACACTAGAGTGGCATGTTGCACTAACTGTTCCAAATCCAGTTATTTCTTCCAGTATACTAAAATATTAATGTACACTGCTGAAGGTAGAATCACTGCATCATTTGAAATTGCAGTTTTATAGTTCAAGACAGGGAATGTGTGGATGTACAGCAAATGTACATTCTGTTCCAAACATTTCAGTCACTCTGAATATGAAGGGCTGTCTTTCCCCATCTGAGAACTGTAGAGCCTGTTCAAGCTACATTGAAATACATTTCCAAAAGTGCTTTAAATCCTTAAAATCTGTGGTTAAGGTCAGTATTTTTAGTGTATATTAATCAAATTCATCTATTAGGCTGGAAAGAAAAAGGCTTATTAGATTTTTAATGCTTCAAGGAGTATCTCTCTTTCTTGAACATCAACACTTATTTCTCTTTAGACAAGTGTGGACAATGACATTTTTCTAATCTTACTCCACTGAGAGAAATAAAACAGAATTCTCCACTTCATGAAATCTGTGGATTCAATTCCTTTTTTTTTTTTTTACCTGATGCGAATGATACCTTCAGATGTTTTTATGATACCATTAAACGTACTGAATGAAACTGGTATTGACACACTTTACTTAGGACTGCATCTGACTTTTTTTCAGGTGTGTCCTCTTTTTCTACCTAGACATTTTGTCCAGAAAAACTGAGGTAATGTGATGCCTGTTCAGGAGACTGATGAGCTGATCAAGGCTATTTGCAGACTTATCTATTGCATATGGTCGGGTCTATTCTACAGTATATGAACAATGGATCCCATGCATTCAGGATGTATGGGATCTAAAGTGTGCACACTGAATAGGTGATCTGTGTGAGCACAGTAAATCCAGTGCACTCTGAACTTACTGTATGTGTATAAATCAAGGATGCATCCCAGACACATTAGTCTCACTGCGTTTCATTTTGTCTGGGAAAACCTGGACAGAAATATGGTAGCCCTAAGCTTCCCACATTCCACACTCCACACACACACATAATAGTTTTATGTCTTGAACCCTTAGTCTCTCTTGGGATTTCCATTATTGTTGATACAAAATATAAATCTCAGGTTAAGTGTTCTTCTGACTTTGCACTTACTTGCGATTTTCCTATAGGCCCAACAGTCTTTAAATCCTTCTGAGTCGCTTATTAGACTTTTAGGTGGGAAATAACAGACGACCCTTGATTTAGCTCTGAGGATGATTCAGTAGAAATCTCTTCTCTCTGTAATGCCCTGGTATCCGACAGACCACTTCAAGTGATTTTTGCAGACGTGGGCATTGTTGTCTTTGTTTAATGTTCTATGTTATTTTCTTAGCCAAGTTGCTTTGGTATTTACTAATTGAGAGTTGTAAGTAATTCAGTTAATCTAACACTTGATCAGCAATTTCAAATCAACATTTGAGAGGGAACATGCCCTAAGGCGGTTGTTATTTATTCTGGTCAGGTAATTTCTTTCTGGGCTGTTTAAACAGCAACATGTTTTCTGTAACAGTGAGGCTACCCAATTTAGGAAAGAAGTTTGCAGAAATCTGCCTTTCTGTTTCTTTAAAAGTTTAGCTAAGTAGACTGCTTAGTGTGATAATGATAATCAAGTATTGAGATGGGCAGATAGCAGCATAATTAAGAATATGCAACACTGCAATATAAAGTCCAGGCATCTGGTAAGGATTAGATTTGCTGGTTATACAAAATCATGAAGATACAAACCATTTTGACAGATCTGATAGGGAAAAGAAAAATGAATACATTACCATTTAAGCTGCCCTTGTAGGACTGAGAAGTCCTGTACCACTTTCCACTTAAAATATTTCAACATCAAAAGCTAAACATTCGGCTCTCAGGGAAAAGTTCTCATATTTACATGTATCACCCAGTGCTAAATTCTCCCTTAAGTATTTTTAAGTATTTTATTCCTTTGTGGAGGAAATATGAACTACATTGCTCACATTTGAATTTTAGGAGATTTCTTTTCTCCATTTGAGTTTTGGAGTGTGTGTAAGTCTGACTCGGTATTCCAAAAGAGTCAGGTAGTCATGAAGCTCCATAACAGAGCTTGTTTCTGGGCAGCTCATAAGGAAGAAGTTAGAATAATCTCACTGAAATATGAAAGAGTGAGCTATAATAAAAGCACTGTGATAATTCAGGGGCTAGCATATACAAGCCACATTTGTAGTTAATAAACAACCGAGCTTTAATCACTGCAAGTAGATTGCTCCCTTTACACCTATAAAAAAGTGCTTTGAAAGTTAAGCTGCACAGGCACTTAGTGAAAACTCTGACATTACCAAAGTTATACTTCGACATGTTTGTCAACAAGGTAAAGCCATAGCACAAGCTCCGTTATCCCTTTTCTTTCTCCTCCTAAGAACAACAACTTGCACGCTACCAAAGCATTAAGCTCTATTTAGTGAATTGTTAGAGCAGGTTTTTCCTCGACCTAATAAGGCAAGTGTCTGCAGCTCCAGAATAAAGTGGGAAACTGAAGAAAGCTTTGAATTTCAAACATCTTTCAGTGAGGAATTACTTTTAAAAGACATACAACAATAAGCCATGAAATAAGTCCAGACACCATAATTCAGGGATAGAATATGCTATGAAACTGGCAGGCAGCCAGGCCAGAGCCAGGTGCCTGTTTTGGATTAGATTCAAGTGGCCTTAGGCCACCTACAGAGCTTTCAGGTAAAATCTGGAAGCCGCTCACCTCAATATGCCCTACCTTACTTCTATTTCAGGTACTTGTGAAGGATCCCCAGATGGCTGGCCCTCATCCAAAACTATGTGCTTTCAGATCGCATTGTCTTTATACTGTGATGAGGCAGGTTTCAGAAAAAAATTATCTGGAAAGCAGAGACTTAATAAACTGCCCATTTTCCTCAACTTGCAATGAGAACATTTTGTTCATGAGAACAGCATTTGTGTCTTGCTGCTCTTGACACCCTTAGTGTGTGATTGCAAATGAGTAAGACACAAGTGGATATGTATAATCAAAGGGACACAAAAGGTAGATCCTGAAACAAAAAAATCTTGTATCTTAGATTATTACAGATCATAAGAAATAAAAATACTTTGTCAATCTAATTCATATTTTACCTGTCACATTTTTGTTTACTTTTAATTCCATTTTATTCATGAAAACAGGCCAAGGTATCTTGAGTTGTAGACATTAGTGTGTAGACTTCTGACTGCAAATAATTTTTGCTTGACTGTGGCTAAGTCCTAGACATGCAATGCCTTCCATAGTCCTCTGAAAGATCCTGTGTATATCCCAGTACTCATCGTGCAGTGTGCGACTCCAGTTTCATACCATGAGGGCAGCAGGCACTGCTAGCTGGCCTGGCAGAGCTGGAGTCAGCACATTTCTTCCTGCTAGATGCAAGTCTGTAAAATTATCCTGTGAGCATGGGTAAAAAATAATCAGGTTACCCTCAAATAGACTAATCAGTTTCAGTTTCTGGTTATGAAGCTCTAGCACAATGTTGCAGTGTCTGTGTTGCCAAGAAGGTTTAAATCTCGTTTAAATTCAAGCTACAAAAACCCTCCTCTCATTAAAAGTGAAATGATTGAAAAGGCCATGAAATCACTTTTATTAATATTACACTCTTAAAGAGTTCATCCATGCAGCAGAAGAACAGCACTTTCACAATATTTGGTATTTCGTAAAGGAGAGGAAGGGAAGGATTTTGATTATAAGGCCCTTCCCAGCAAACATGAACATACCTAGCATTAGACTCATACATAAGGGTTTGCTGAGTAAAGCTTCAACCTACATGACTCCAATCTTCATGAATATTCTATTCTACATTTCTCTTATTGTAATATGCCTAAAAATCACTTCCCCTTTAATTCTCCCAGCTACATTTATATTCTTACTCCACTAGAGTACTTGTCATAATATGCAAATTCAGAATTGCCACCGTAAAGGTCCAAATCTACACCTACCAAATTCATCTTAAGAAGGGCTGTTAATTTCAATGTTACAGGCATACATCCTAAAATGATTTCATTCCTTTTTCTTCCCAACATCCAGCTCCATTGAAAATAGACAAATATCAAACACTTTCCACTCAGTACACACACAGAGTTATTAAATGTTGTCACAGCAACTGGTGCAACACTGAGTTTGTAAAACAACTGTTTGACTCCTCAACATGCTGAAATCACTTTGGAAATCAACACCACAGTCAGGGAATAGTTTTGTTTGCAAATTAGGAATGCAAAGAAGGCTGTGGTAAATTAAAAACCATAAGCTGAGTTCTTGGGATAGGGACCAATTTTCTGTTTTGCATGTGTTCAGTACCTAGCTCAAGGGGTCCTATACAACTACTGCTACCATATTCTTCATCTGTTGTTGTCATCTTTTGGCAAGAAAAATAGTGATAAAAATATCCTTCTTTGCAGAAAATAAAAGTTAAGTCATAAAGGCCTTTTTTTCATAGTGAAAGAGTGTAAAGCAAGTTAAATATTTAGAATTAATACCCTTATACAAAGCTGTGAAGTGACTGCTCACTGCCACTGTGGTACAAAATAGCCTACAAGAAATTGGAATCTGGTCCTCAAAAATACAGCTTTCCAATGTCTAACACAAACCCCACGCTTGTTATGGTACAAGAGTTTGAAGTCTTTCAGTACACACCAAATAGAATATCTATGCAGATTTATTAGACAACGTCTTCTTTGTATAGTGTTGCAGGGTGCTGTAAGCCCTTTCTTATAGAAGCAAATATGGAACAGCTCCATAATTCTGTGGGAGACACTTTCCTGTTTGATTGCCAAGCTGTAGTTAGAATTCCCACTGAGACGTCCATTTTGAGTAAGAAAGAGATGAAGGTGGTGGGTCTCGGCAGACAACTACAAAGGGAAGACAAACACACACTGAACCAGAAGTAAAAGTATCTAATTTTTATAGGAAATGGGCTGATACTTAATTGAAAATGGTATAACAAACTAATTGTGTGTACATTGCAACTGTTAACACAGAAGGGACTGAAAAGGCCCCTAACTTCTTTGCAATCTATGTTCCCAGCAAGAAGGCTGAAGTAACAAAGGCTCATTGATGTGAAAAGGGGGGGGAAGTTTTTAATAGAGGAATCCCAGGAGCCAGCCAAAGAAGCATTATCTTGTATTTAAAAAATCTGCAAATAATGAAATTCAGAGGAGAGAGAAGCCAATTTTCTTCTTTGCTTGGCCCATGAAATTAGTAGCGAATAAAAGAAGAAACACATGTAAAAAGGACTGGAGACTAAATCTTCCCAGCAACATTCTTCTCTGGGTATGTTGTTCAAAAGAGTACAGGGGTTCGTGTTCAGAAATGCTGAGCAGGTTCAGTTCCTCTTGATCTCAACTGGAGTTGTGAATTCTTGATATTTTGGAAAATTGAATCCACCGAGTGCAATTGAAATTTTCATCCCAGACCTCAGACTCCCACCCTGAAACTAACTGGATACAAGCAGAAAAATTGTCATCAGAGATCTTATCTTACAAAGCAATGCAAACTGATGCTCGCACTTGTGGGAACAAGTCACATCAGCAGAAGTTAGCTTTCCAGTCCAGAAATAAACTGAAAAAGCAAGATAACATGTCAGGCTTGGGTGAGGTGAAGCAGTACGACTAGGAATAGGGGAGAAAAGAACAACTTTCAGCCTCTTGGATGAAACAAGTGTGTTTTGTTTACAGAGATGAAGAGAAGAACCAATGAGGAATGAATGAGGTACCATTTCCTCTCAATGCCATTTGTTTTGGGGGTGGAGTAACCTCATACATTCCTATCATGGAAGACAGAGGTTGAAACTTCCATATGGATTTTATCTCTTGGCCTGGTTTATCCTTTTCTGGGGTGCAGATGCTGGCTGACTGTAACAGAGACTGGGCTTTCCTTCCTGCATGTGATGCCAAAGTATGTCTGAAACCAATACTAGTGTCTTAGAAGTAATTTGCAGGGGTTTTAAATATGTCTTTGTGACTCTGTAGGCTACACAGCCTTCTGGGTATAGTGCAAATCAGTATTTATAAAAAGAATTTTCAAAGTAGATCTTTGAACCTGCTGGACTGCACGGTGTCTCCCGTGCCATTTTTGATCCATTGTATAAATACAAATTTTGGCACGTGCACAACATTATAAACTGCATAATTGTTTTTATTAGAGTTCTGTGAGTTTGGAGGTACCTGTGCTTTAATTACACTTGGCAAGTTTCCAGGAAAACTCTTCTAAAATGTAGTGCTTGCAAAGCCTTAGTCGGGCCACCCACAATGACAGCTTTTATTTTTCTTCTATTAGTGATGGACATTTTCATTTAATTTTGGTCTGGGTGTGTGACAGAGCCCCCATGTACTGCGCTGCAGCTTCTCCTTGTTCACTTTTCAGCCACAGAGTGTGTCGGGACATTGTAGCAGCAACTTGTGACATTTGGATCCAAGCCAAATGAATGCTATTTGCGAAGTTTTTAGGTTGTCTTTCTTCCTTCCTTGGTCACCCCTCCCCCTGTTTAAAAATGCTGGTGACACTAGAAATGCAAGTCAGTTAATCTCTTCTAAAAATCTAAGCATTAGCCTACAGCACTGACTGCAAGAGAAATGCAGAACATTGCTCTGTGAAGTTGCTATATGTCAACCGTAAGCCCCCAGCATGGAGGTGGTTTTAGTTCCGCTCCTGAGCCCAAATCTCTTGTGTTGCAGGATAGAGCAAGTACAATGGTAACAAGTCAGCAGGATAGCTGGAACTTCATACTCCATGCCAGAAAGTAGGATGTCCAGCTAGCACAAATAAATGTGTAGAACTAATCAAATTAGGATGGACATGCTGTGCAATACAGAGAAATGCATGTAAGCAGAAAATTGTTTTTAATATTTGTAATCAAAAGCATTTATTTGGGACTATAACAGCTCAGTGCTACGTGCAAATTGGGTGAGGAAAAAATGTAAACATTCTTTCTTTGATTTCGTTGGGAGTTAGGGTACAGCGGGAATGCTGGATCAAGCTCCTTTTCCAGTGGCTGTGATTAAAAAGCTATGTGAAATGAATTTAGGGGCTTATTGACAGAAAATATTACTGTAAATGGTGGTGAAAACCTATTCCACAGAGATTACTCTTTATTGCATGGAGTTTGCCAGAATTTATAAGATGCAAACTGAAAACTGTGGATTTAGAGACCCTTTGAGGAAATAACTTCAGTCCTAACACCACGTTTTGAGGCTTCTGCAGAAAGCAGAATTTAATACAGAAACTGGTGAGACAGTGGAATTTTATTCTGTGAACTTTCAGGCCCTTAAGGATCAGGAATTAATGGAGCAACCACACTAAGTCAACCAGTAGATATTTTTGTTACTTACACAGTTTCCATGTCAGCTGAAATATAGTTACCCACAAACAGAATAACCAGTGATATGGTATAGCCCATGCTGTGTGTCACTGAAGAATGCAATCAGCCATTATGCAAAAGCAGCTTTATGACAGTAGCTCAGATTATAAACTGAACACTGGTTAGAAATGCAGAAACATGCTGTTGGGACCATGCTAGACTAGCATTTTCCATTCCTGAGAATACTGTAGCCAGCTTGGAAGTAAACAAATAAGTCCTTTTTCTGAGAATAACCTTTTAAAATTTGAGGAGGGGGAAAGGGATTCAGTGTAGGAGTGGTCCTGCTGTCAGCAGGCATTACAGTACTGTCAGGTGCTTTATAAACCTACTCTGTGGAAGTAAGAGCAAGTGCTAATGCCGTTCCAGCTGGAGGGGAAGCTGACGGGTGTTCTCAGACCATCAGTCTCTTAGGAAGTGTCACGTTCCAGCTGTGTCCCCGTACCTTACCTGAGGTGCTCCCTGTGGCAGGGAGTTTACAACCTTCTTTCTGCACAATGGATCTTTCTGGCAGGAAGGATACAGTAGACTATCTTCTCAGGTTCTGTAACTCAGCCAGATAGAGGAGCTATGATCATTTATGCCAGCTTAAAGGATTTGGTCTCTTCCTAAACTGTATGGTATTGAGGGGGTTTAGATAACGTATGAAAAGCCATGCAAATGTAATTTGATATCAGGTGACTACACCCCTGCAATTATGCTTAATCTATATGAACCTTTCTTTTCTGAGTTGCTCATATTTTGTTCAGCTAGAAGTTTTGTTCTGCTACAAGTGAGTAACAGTTGCTGAACTATTTAGGGAAATTGTATAAATTCACAAAATGCCTTGAGATTACTGAATGAATACTAAGGGAAAGAAAAGCCTCCATAGCAGTTGTGGTACGTATGGAGCATAACCAACTTTGGATCATAACTTCACTTTGGAGCCCCTTCAACTTGAGACAAAGATGAACTTGATGGGTATTTAAAACAACCAGCTCATTCTGAAGAGGATCGTTTTCATCTGTAAAGGGGTTTCCATGAAGTTATCTCCACAAGGAGTTTCACCCAGCATGTGGTTAATCACCACTCTATAAATGAAGGCAAAGGGCTTCTGTGCATCACAAGAATGAAACATCTTCATGAGGGTTAACACAAAGAGAGCATAAAGATTGAGCTGGAGGAGTCTTGTGGAGTGCTTACATGTATCTTGAACAGCCCAACAAGTATGGTAAGAAATAGTCACAGAAATGGTCAAGTAGGAACGGACAGTTGCAGAAACTGAATGCTGAGTTAGCAAATACTGATTCTGCTCTGATTCTGCTACGAGTATGCACTCAGTATGATGTGACTACCTGATTAAAACAACTGACTGTGCCGTTTTCCCATTGGAAGTACTCTGCTTCCAGTCATCCAATCATATATGATTTAACTTTGTTATAAATTATTCAAATTAATTTCTAATAAAAATATATCTGGAAAAAATAATCTAGTTTGACAAAGAGGTGACAGCTATCAGGCAACAGACTTCTGTGAATCATTCACTCATCTCAGTGGTCACAAATGCCTCACATGATAAAGAATTTGCTCCAACAAAGACAGCAAAACAAACATAATGGCATTTTAATTCAGGGCATATTCCTTCCGCGTTAGTGATAGTGTGAGTTCTGTGTGGGGCTGGACTGTATCACGATGGCCGTGACAACATAGTTCTTGGGGAAGAACGTCTATAGAAATTCACAAGAAAAGAGGATTCAGAATTAGAAAGACTAGAGTTATTAAAGCTAATAATCCATTTTCTCTCATAAGCTAGTAAGTGGAATCAAGAACATTCAGCATCCTTGCATCTAGACATCAAAACAGTGGACATTTGCATGCAGGTGTGATCTGTCTAGAGCGGGTGGATAAGAAGCCATGGTGGAACTCAGGCTATGCTCTTGCAAGCCCCAGTATGGTGGTGAAAGCGAAGCGGTAACTCACTGCTGGTATAGAGTAGCAAACTCCTATTTTCCCTTCCAGGTATCAGAGAATTTCTGCCTGCCCAAGTCATGGTACCTCAGTGATGTCCTTACGCTGGAGATCCCATCCCAGGAAGGGTGTCGATCTGGAGTGCAATGCTGCTTAAGGGTGAAAGGCTTCTACTGGGCCCCACACTTTGTTGTATCCACCAGTGCTGGAGGAGTGTCTCATGTAGGCGGAACACAATTACGACAGGTGGATACAAACAAGTAGGGGAAGAAAAAAACCTACTGAAAACATGACAAAACTTATTAGGATAAAAAAGTGATAGCAGCATCCAACCTGACAGCTTAGGGAGAACAGAGAATAGTCCAGTAACAGCCTGTAGTATGGTAATGATTATCTCTGAAGGAAAATATGGTTGCTGGTCATCCGCGGTGGGAATTGCTAGGGAGTGGGGGGAGGAAAAAACCCCTCTAACTGCATTGTTTACTACACTGCTGACTATAGAGCTTTATTTCTCTAATGTTTTGCATGGTAACTATGTTTGCACATGGTAACGAGCTGCCTGCAGGATTCTCTGATGTTTATGACCGTCACTGCTGGGATCTTGATTGACTCAGGGAGCAAAGTATGATGTTGTCTGAGCATGTTAACTGATCGGTGTTGCTGCCTACAGGCCAGGAAAGGTTGGGGTCCCCTGCCTAATGCCAACTCAAATTTGGACACATGTCATTTATAGTCATGCAAAGCAGTGTTGCATTTTTTTCTTCTTCTTTGATCATACTCAGAAACTATAAATCCCCAGGGTGAAATCTTAACTCCACAGAAATTAAGAGCAAACCTCCCCTCAGTGGTGCTGGGTTTATGGTGAAAGTTGTCTTTTGTTTCTTAAACAATTCTTGTAATTGCTAGAGAACTGTATTTATTTCCCTCCCCTCACAGCAAATAAAATGTCAGTCTTCACAGTCAAGTAGTCTTCTGAAAACAGTCAAGTCTGTCTGTTCAGGGTGTTGAGGGCTGATAATAAAATTACAGCCCAATAATTTTGTGTTTTTCTCTTATTATCTGCAATGCACAGCATGTTTTATGTGTTCTGCTCCACTGGGACCATCGTAAACCTGTAGCCAGCTATTTCATTTGGATATACTCAGTGGGAGGTGACAGGTGCACCATTACAAAAAGATCTTGAAACTTTATCATAATATATTCAGCAGGGTGATAATGTAAACCCCACTGGGAAATAGAGAGAGGCGAAGGAGAAATTCCACACCTGGGAACTTATTTAATGTTTAAAGACAGGAAATGCTTTAGAAGGGAAAATATCTCTGATCTGTCTAATCCACTGCCCCAAACTAGTTACCACGAAACCCCCGGTGAAGGAGGCAGATAGAGGAGATGACCTCCAGCTCACCTCGGCTTCCATTGTACTCTCCAGCTTGTGTGCCAACTGGAGCAGCGAGGCACCTTAAATTGACACAGCTACCATTTATTTTCATGGTGTGACCCTGGGACAAGGGAGATTTTGAATGAGATTGGACTGAGACACATACTGGAAAACTCTCTAGCACAAAAGGGGGATCATGAGGTGAGGGACACTTCTCCAAGTGTAGCCAAAACCATCAGAAACAAGTTCTGTCTTGATTTCCAACCTGGACCAGTCCCATTCACTTCAATACTTCAGTTTCCTTTCAGATTATTTAGATCTTTGATCCCTCACTGAAGTTTTCTGTAGAAGAGAAAGTGTAACCTAATAGCTTAGACCAGAGTTAGTCGAGACCAGAACCCGGTGCTGCACTTGGCTCAGTACATGTCAGCCACTGTGTGAAAGTCAGCTCCTTTATGGGCATCGGTGTTCAATATTCAGTGACGGCTTGGCCACCGCAGCTGTATTTTCTTGCCAGGCAACCTAGTCTTCGTTTGATTTTGTTTGATTTCTTTGTTTGTTTCCCCATGAAGCAACCTTTAAAAATAATAGCAAATAACCAAGTGAATGGTGCTTTAGCAGCAGAGTGGCTGGTCCCGGACACAGCTCTTTCTCCCGGCATCACCAGGAAAACCCCGCTCCTTTAGATTAAGCCCCGCGGGCCGCCCCCCGGCCCCGTTTCCG
>NW_020799113.1:4554826-4589874 GCF_003259725.1 Athene cunicularia
TGACAGCAATTAATACAGGGGGAGGGGAAAATCTACAGATCTGCTGGTGATGACAAATGTCTTCAGAAGAGTGATTGTGGGAATGTTCACAGCTATGCTAGTTAGTCTGTACCTCTCAGTGGGGCAGAAAGGAAACAAACACAGTTTGAGAGCCCGTGTGACTTACAGGGGTGAATTTATGCAGTCAAGACTATACACACATAGCCTGCAGAGCTTTCAGGCCATTCCCCAGATGAGGGAATGCTTCATGCCATAGTGAAAGCCTGATGCTTACCATGGTAGAATGATATTTACCTTACTTGTTGGATACAGAGGCTGATGGCTAACTTTTTATCGTTACAGATTATGTGTTTGTGACACCTGTCAAAGTGGATTCCAGTGGATCGTACATTTCACATGATGTTTTGCACAGTACTAGGAGAAAGAGATCAACTCAGAGTTCAAAGAGTTCCTTGCACTACAAATTTTCAGCATTTGGACAGGAACTTCACTTAGAACTTAAACCTTCGACCATTTTAAGCAACAGTTTTATTGTCCAGGTACTTGGGAAAGATGGAGTCTCAAATTCTCAGGAACATGAAATTGAGCAGTGTTTCTACCAAGGATTTATAAGGAATGATAGCACCTCTTCAGTAGCAATATCTACATGTGTAGGCTTGGTAAGTGTTTATTTAAAACAAATCAGCATTAGAAGTATTTTCATACATGGAAGAGTAGCTGAAGGTATATAATTAATATAATATTAGGATACTGTCCACCAGTTGGGTGAATTTCCTAAAACCACAACTTGCTATTGCATTTAACAGGAGAGGTTTAGTTGTAGCCAATGAACTGCATCACACCCTTTGTATTTTTTGATCAGTCTTTCAGGGGGAAAAAAACAGAAGACCAGTTGGTAGTGCTAGTAATTATCCCATAGCAGTTTTCATTTGTTATAGTTTGTGATAGCTTATACATTTTTGCTTGCTTTTCTTGCTTTTGTGAATGACTGTGAATAAAGAAAAAAAAAAATCAATCCATAAGCTTGTGAAAAAAAAAAAATATATCTAGGTTTGTCAACTGCTTTAAGAAAGGTGAATTTCCTAGCTCAGCAGGCGTTATGAACCAAGTTCCTCTCATTTCCATTGATGATTCCAGCCTTATTTGGGTTCATAAGCCTTGATTAGTTGATCTCTTATGAATGTGTTAAATATTATTGTCGCGTATTTTCCATTTATGGCTGTCATCCAAATTCATGAAAAATTATTACTCACAAATGAATTGTTTTTAAAACTACACTTGACAGTGCTCATTGGCTGCAGAGAAGTCTTTACTGATGTAATTCAGAAGAATCATCTACAGAATTAATAGTTACTGATGTCTTTTAGGCTTAAACCCTTGCACTTGCAAAGCAGTCTTCTATGAATGCAGATTAAAGCAGTGACATTTAAGTGTTAGGTATAGGAGGCTATCTGTATGCTTTGTGGTTAACAAAGGTCCAGAGGATATGTTGGGTCACCCTCTAGAAATCTGTTTTGCAAAGGTACTTGTCCATAAGGGCTATTAAGCTGTGTGACCAGACCAAAAAAAAGGAGCACTTGAGACACCCAGTGTTTCCTTTGAAATAGTAATCAGTGACTTGAGAAGAGGGTGGCTCATTAGGAAGAGCTGTTGAATACTGATAACTGGTTGAAGTAGTCTGGATTATGTTCTGAATGCTCTACTTCTTTCTTTCTTCTTTTTTTTTTTTTTTTTTTTTTTTTTTTTTTTTTTTTTTTCCTCAGCAAGTTAGAGAAATGAGTATCTTATAGTTCATTTGAACACTTGTAAATGTGACTTTGGAGCAAGTGCCAGGAACTGGAACAAAGCTTTCTTCCGTTGTGTTTGTAGTGCTGAACTGTTAATATTGGATGTGTTCAGTTGTTTCTGTGGAAAGCTTCATTTTCACAACTGCTTAATTATTCAGAAAAAAAAATGTTTTCACTTATTGCGGTGTTTGTCTTTTCCTCTAAGAGAAGCGTTCTACCTACAACAGCAGTTACAGTTTGGGTGATCTCCCCTGTTTGGTCACGTTCTGGTTTTTAACATGTTTTATGAGCTAAGTGAAGCTGGGCTTGTCAAGTCTTGTCTGGAGAAGGAAGGTTCAAGTCTGCCTCAGGTCACAGAGAAACAGAATGTGGTGATCTTAACTGAGACTGAAATGGATCTTTTACCACTGTCTCGACATAGAGATTGTTATGACTGGTAAGCTTCACTTAGGAAAGATCCAGGAACTGATCAAAAGAGAATAAATATTGTGGCATGAACAAATTTATTAAGGCAGAACCCTTTTCAGTACCTAGATTATCACCAATTAGAATCTCTCTCTTCCTTTAATCAGTTCCAAAGTTCAGTAGATTTCACCTTAAATTGTTATTTGAAACTGGTAAATGAAGTAAACTCTCCTGCAGAGCAGATATCACAAATAAAGTGTAATTGTTCCTTTCTGCCTATCTATTAATTTCTGTGCACCTAATGAATCCCAGGCAAATTACCAACAGGATTCTTAGTCTTTTAGTTTGCAAGGCTGCCTTCTTAAAAATGTGTCGTCAGCTGTCTGTAATGACAAACACGTCATTTTTTACTGTGATTCAAATTCAGTAATCATATGTTAAGTCTGGACACTGTGCTCTGATCAAGAGAACCTTGTGAATAGCTTCTATATCCTCTTTGCACCAACTACTTTTGTCACTTGGTTGCCCTTCTTTCCTATTTGCTTTGTTCACTGCAATTAAACCGAAAGTGGTGTTTCTTCTATATGGTTGGTAGCACTAATCTTTCCATTGTTCCTTTCATTAGCAATAGCTTCTCTACAATAAAACTGCAGTGACCCATTCTTTCAAGCCTGGAACACCACAATGTGATTTGGAAGCAATTGCGTTTCAATAGACTACAGGGACTCTTTGATCTAATTTTTTGGATGACCTAGAGTATTCAGTCATTCAGCTGTCTGTTATCTGCCATTGCCTGCAGAGTAGACTTTTGAGAGAGTCTATATGAAATGGTTTGTTAGGCAGGATGACCTTAACTTAACACTGGAAAGGAGCAAGAATTTGTTGCTTTGGTATAGATCTGTTAAGAGATGTGTGTATCTTACTCATGTCTTAATAGCTCAGTTGACAGTAAGGCCCCACATTTTTATGCTGATTTGTTGATTTGAGACCAAATGTTTCCATTACTCAACACAATTTCCTTGATGTGTCAGAAGGCAAAACTGGATCTATGCTCTTTATCTGAGTAAGTACTTTAATACATTAAGTTAGCATTTTAGGAGAATGCATACAAATTTTCTGTGAGTACTGTCTCTTGCCTTTTCATCATCAAAGTGTTTAGGTGCTTTGATTTTCAACAGGAAACTTGCTTTCTTCTGTCTTCTGCCCTTTCCTGCTTCAGTCAGCATCCTTTACTTGCTGGAGCATCTGTTATGCATCAAGAAAGCTCTGGGTTTTATTTTTTTTTTTAAATGAAATAATCTTGTATGCAAGAAATCTTGTTTAGATCTTTGTAAGTGTCTGTTTCACCATCAGGCATTGAGTAGCAGCATCATACTTACTTAGTGATAAAAGAGTATGACAGAATTATTAAAATTCAGGCTTATTGTTGTACATCACACAGATTTACACAGTCACCTTATCAAAAAAAGCTCAATAGGCAGATGTACTTTATAGACTTTCAGAAAAATGTGTGCTGGACTATCTGTAGAGAATATGATACATTCCTTCCAAAGAAGTTGTGATAATTTTTTCATTTTCATATATTTTGTAATACATTCTCACTCTCAGGGGTGGTGTTGTGGTTTCTGTTTTTTTTTTAACTCTTACAACTTTGGGTCAATGAGTTCATTTATGTCAGTAAATCCAAAACTAGTTTTTCTCTTTGGCATCATCTTAATGTGGCCCAAATGAAAACTCAATGCAAAATTTTCAACTCCCTTCTCCACTGATATTCATTATTACTTTTATTAAAGCTCTTCTGTTTCTCAAGCATGACTTCTTGGAGTTTCCTTCAATCCCTTGTGCTCTCCCAGTTAATATAGCCAGGCCACTGGTCTTGCTGCTTCATCTTCTGTTTGCATTCTCTGATTCAAACTGTTTGTTCTCCCCAAATTCTATTTATTTTTTCCAAACTTCTGACTTGACCTAATGCTCACTTATTTTAATCATATGTTTTTATTACTATTATTAGTAAGTAATATTACTTATAATTGCCTTCAGCTATCTAATTTGGAGACAGACTATGCCAAATCCATAGAATGCAGGTTTTTTTCAGTTTTTCTGAAGGAGATGGTGCTGGCCACTGTTAGAATAAGAAATTGGTTTTAGGACTTAATCTGTGTGGCCATATCTGTATTCCTACCTCATTCCTCTTGCGCCCTTGCCCATTCTCATCCACATGTCGTGCTATCTCATCTGCATTAGAAACAGGTACCTATTGTAGGTTCACTATCTTTAACTCCACTTCCATGATGACATTGTCTCTAAAAGCCTTACTACTGTCTTCCTACTCCGTGTATAAACTGTGTGTTGTTTGTCTCTCTTTATATGCTAGCTTTTGTCTCCTTTCTGTCTCCTTATCTTAGGTCTATGTATACGTAATCTCTTGTATAAAGTGACTCGTTTGCAGTCACACAGTAAATCAGAGCAGAATACAAGAGAACCTCAGAGTTGTCAGTAGTCCAGTTGTGTTCTACAGACATTCTTAGAAGTAATTTATAACTGTGCATTTAAGAGCAGAAGTCACATTCTCCTTGTGAATAAGAACTCTCTCTTACAAAGTCAAGCAAGTTTACGCTATAGCCCAATACACAACATAGAAAATAGTGAACATAATGAATAAGTAGTTTATTCTGTAGCATTTGTGGGGATGTTGCTGCTAGTTAGTGGAGGAGACAGGTGAGGGTATATAGCAAGTACAAAACATGTGTGCCCAGAGGAAAGAAACATACGTACAACATAAAGGAACTCTCCTACCATTACACTGCAGAGGAGATACGCATGTGTATTTTGGGTTGGAGAGAAAATCAGTACAGTTCAGTGGAACAGTTCAGATCTCTTAAAACAGTATGATACACACTTTTATTGTTGAGGCCAAATTCAGCCCTAAGCAAGCGCACTGGCATGGAGGCCTGAGAGGCTGCACCTGCTTACACTAGTGGTGAATGTGGGCCATTCTCTCCCTTTTATTTATGTACCTCAATTAGAAGAGTGGAGTCAGCTTCATGCACTAGCTAGTGCCCTCCTTTGTTTTTCGTAAGATGTGATTGAATCTTTCATTATAAGGGGCCTCTTTCTCTTGTCTCAAGTTCTGTTATGTTTGTTAGTGTCTAGTCAAGGGAAGAGAAAGAGGAGGGAAGGATGAATCATGTTACACTCACTGAGCTGTCAGAGGAGTCTACAGCTGGAGAAAGGGTTAGATGTAGCACTGAGAGATAAACAGGAGATGTATTAATTCAGTGGAAGTTGTGTGTGCATGTCTGAGGGCAGGACTTTGCTCAATGTATCAAAGAAGCCACAAAATTAAAGCTTCTTAACGGAGTCTGGCCACCTAAGAGGCAGGCAGGAAAAGCAACTCATGTACCCATTCTTTGTAGTCATTTAATTGCACCCTGTATTAGCATTATTTAAGTTCATGCTAACAACAGCCTCTTATTTCTAGAGCTCACACTTTAAGTCCAATTAAATATGTTGAGACAAATCCCAAGGTCTTTATGCAGACTAACTCCCATCAAAATCAGCGAGCCAGACTGCTGGTAAAAGTACAAAATAATTGATGTTTGCAATGAGGCTCCTTTAGAAACCTACAGCTGTAAAAGTAGGACAAAATTTGGCCCGGTGGGACCTTGAAGAGAAACTAAGTACAGAACTAGTGATTTGACTCATTCTCAAAACTATTTTTAGTCCATCCACAAATCCTACATTTTCTGCCATGATACCAGCACAACATGAACAGCATCTGGCATATGAATTCTTTGTCTGTCTTTGTATTCGCACACCATTACATCTCCATTCTTTATAAAACACAAACTGTTTTATAGGATCATCATTTTGTCCACTGTTTTAATGGACTTTTTGCCATTATTTACTCCATGATATGGTAAAGATTAATATAAGAAAAATCTTTACAAGGAGAATGGCATGACAATGGGAGAAAGCCATATTCTTGAAGATATTTTAAATTATACTAGACAAATACAAGACACTGGTTTTGGTCTCAGCATTGAATTAACTGCTGATGGGGAATGACTTGTGTGATTAGATTATTGATTGCCCTTCTCCATATCTGTCTGATAAGCTTTCTGTTTAACTCTGGCTTTAGCTCTGCAAGACAAAGACAGTATTATCTCATGCATTTTGACCCTATTGATCCCTGATGGGTAAGAAATGGAATTAAAGAGGATTAATGATGGAGAAATAATCTGCTTCTGCTGGACAGGAAAGG
The DNA here is from genome assembly GCF_003259725.1 of Athene cunicularia. NCBI lineage: Eukaryota > Metazoa > Chordata > Aves > Strigiformes > Strigidae > Athene > Athene cunicularia. The sequence continues at coordinate 4,561,283 of NW_020799113.1, forward strand.
TAATAGAGGTTGTATTTCTTCCAGGTTTAATATTAAGAAACCTGGAAAATACTTAGAGGAAACACTGTGTCACTGAGAGCCTGAACACAGTGGGCTGTAGACATAGAAAAGCTCACAAGAGTGCCCACAGGAGCTGGTCCTCTCAGCCGTCTTTGCCTGCTCCATTGTTGTTCAGCTGGCAGTAAGATCCTGGAAATTATTTATCAGTGTATTTCAGAGCAGACTTCAGGCTGTTGCAAGCACCGCAGCACTACTTGCACCCTTAAAGCAGCTCCAGAAACACGGAGCCATCCGTTTGTACGTGGATAGGCAGTTCATCCTGGCCTTTCTAGTTAAGCAGCAGTCTCATCATAACTTGTAAAGGAATTAGTAGACTCTATCTATACTTGAAACATTTTTCTTGCTGTAGCAAAGTCTTTCCACAAAGCTTAGTTCCCACACTTTCCCTAGTCCATTAGAGAGAAGCTTATAGTCAAATGCCCTCCTAAGGGTCAGGAGAGGATGACCTGTCTGCACAGACTTGACCTCTTCATAACAGGATGTCTTTGATGTAAATGAGGATTTTTATTTTAAGCGCCACTATTTTCATTTGGATCATACCATCTCTGCTGCTGAGATGCACATATTCTCTCTGCACAGCTGTGAACTGCTGAACGTCTGAAATACTTCTCTTTTAGAGGCAGATTCTAATAACTAATAGCAGCTTTCAGTCACTAATAATTAACCTAAACAAGGTGTTATTTCTGTCTTTTTCCCCTTCTTCCTCCACTTCAGAAGTGTTTGAGGAAGATACCAGATTTGCAGACCTGGAGTGTAAAGGTTTTTGTTTAACCAAAACACAATGACAGCCTGTGAAACTGTAGTTCAAGTCAAGCTCAAGCAGCCCACTCCTAGAGCTTTGTACCTGACACATAGCAGCAGAGTGGAAAGCACAGAAGTATCTTGGTTGTGCCCTGGCCCTGCCTCACAGCCCACTTAATTTGAGCAAACAGTGGTATCAAAACTGTTCTTAAACCCTTTTTTTTCTCTCCCCGAGCTTATTCCCTCATTAGCCTCTGCAAAACCAGTGCCCTGATTATGATGACAGCTTTGTGATTTGCTAACTTGTACTCAGTTGGGAACTTGACTTTGAGTCAGCATAGGCTGCCCAGTCATAACTGGTCTGGATGGTCACTGGGATTTCGTAACCAGCTCTGTGATTCCTTTGGTCATTTTGGCACCTACAGTTTTTGTCTCTCACTGTTGTTTTTAAGTCTACAAGACATTTAAGATAATGGTTGCTAATTTGCAACTTTTTAGGGAAGGGTTTGTGTTTCTGATGCATGGCATGTCGGTAGATTGATTACTGGGACTGCTGTCCAGTACTGCAGTGAGAGAAGGATGGAGGTCTAAAGACTGTTTTCAGTGTCTGTGGCTTTGAAATTTGCACCCCATGGATGGGGACAAGATAAAAGCTGTGGGGGCCATGCTAGACAAAGGCATCCAGAGCTGCGATGCCAATAATATATCGGTCAATTCTTTAAGACAATTTCAGAGCTATTTGCTTCAGATTTCATTCTCTCCTGAGCATAAGTTTTTGACTTAAAGATATACAGCTCTCTAGGGATTTTCTGGAAAATACCTGCCTTCTCTTTTTTGGAAGTTGCAGTGTCCAGTGATAACCTGATACCAGCCTCACTAAAGTCATCAGAAGTGTTCCCTCTGACTTGACTCCCAAACACATACAGAAGCTGTTAACTCTGCATGCTTCACTTTGTAATGGCCTTCTCTCAGTGAGTTGGCAGGAGAAGGGTTAAACTCAGTTATCTCTGCAGTGAGAGCTAGCAGTGGACCTACAGTTTTATCAGCTGAAACTCAGACGTCAGTATATTTTTTCTAAAAACCACTCATTTTGTGTTAGAAAGGCTCTGACTAGCCCTTAAATGGTATCTGAATTGAACTTTAATGGATAATTACATTACAAACAAGGTTTTCCTCTGTCTTTTTGATCATGTCACTGGGAGCAGAAATGTTGGTTCTTTCTTGCCTTTTCTTATCCCATTTTAATCCCAATTCTGTTGCTGCAGGTCTACCATAAATTACAGTATGCTAAAGGAATTTCCTATTGATTTGCTCTGACAGTGATTTGACCAGCTATGTGAAAAGCTGATGGAAGCAGAACTTATCTTTGGTTCAGACAGTAGAGCATTGACTAAAGCTTCGAAATAAACATTTACAGAGAAACCTGAAATCATAATGCCTTGCAGCTCAGCACAACTTACAAACATGTATTAATTAAGCTTCAGTACTGGCTTTACTGTTAGAGGAGAACAGCATCCTGGCTCATAATAGGTTGACATCAGTAACCTTTTATTGTTTATCATGCTCGGAAGTCAGTAAGAATGAGGGTGAAGAAATGTCAAATAATCAGGTCATATGCAAGTGAATGAGTCTTGATGGTTGAAGCTCAGTACCGTGGGAACCATTATTATCCAGAGTAATTTCTGGAACATACAAGTTAATTTCTTTTTTACAGTGTTAGTTCATAAACTAGGGAAATCTGCAAACAAGCTGTACAGTCAGATGAAAATCCTTTTCCCGAATCTCATATGTGGCTGCCCAGCTAGTTGCTGCCAAAAAACAGTAAAAGAAAAAGTTTGATGTCAAAGATAATAGGTCTTGAAGTTATTCTTAGTGGAATAACAAGGCTCAGCACAAACCTGCTTAATAGGAGAGGAAGCTGAGGCAATAAAGTGATATTTACTTGCACAGACAATAGGGTGTTGCCTTTTCACTCTTCTGTGGCATTAGCATTTCTAGCTGCCTCACTATGTACACAGCAAACTCATGGCTTTATTCTTTGAGGACTGGATTCTTGCTGTTCACAGTGGGATCACTTGAATGCTAGTGCCTGCCTGCCTAATATATGTTAATTGAAGGACTTTTGTGTCTCAACATCTTTATTAATATTAATGGAATGAGATTTTTAATGGACCTATACAAAATATGCTTGACCTAGCTTGAGCCCTCACTTTTGTTTTTACACTCTGCAGCACAGTGTGGCTTCCAACTAATTTAAGAAGGTAATACTATATTCTGTGGCAGAATACACAAACTAATGAAACAGGGATTATTCCTCAGATCTGCAGTTTCTTTGCCATGAGATATAGAATTTATATAACACCAGAATATAATTAGGTTTTTTTTTTTAAATCATGAAATTAAAAACAGATTTGCATTTTTTTTCATGCAAATTATTACACTTTGATGAAAAGAGTGAGCATTTAAAAATAATTCTATCTTGAGCAGGCTTGTCTTATGCCACACACATTTTTTTTCTTAGGAAGAAGTCATCAAAACAAGTCTTAAAGTTAGGCTAGACTAAACCTCAAGAAATATTTCAAATTAATATTGTAATTAAAGTATAATCTGGTCATGGTAAGGGATAGGTATAAATGATGTAACAGAGTGTTGGAGAAGAAAGTTGAAATTCCTCTAAAAATGTGGCTACCCAGTTTCATTTGTTGTTAAACTTGACAGAATGTTATGCTATTTGTTTTGTGAGATGCAAGTATAAATTAAAGATTAAAATACCAATCTTGGGGTAGGGCTGAGGTGAATTTTTTGCAGCCCACTGTTGATGATTACAATATGAAGAAAATGCTTCTGTCACTTTTGCAGGTTTTTTTGCTACTTTTCCTGACAAAAGATTATTCCTTAGTCAGCTCTACATTACATTGTTTGCAGTAGAGATCTGTGAAATCACTGTAGAGACCAGCCTACCACAACAGTATCTCCAGCCTCATTTTTTTTTTCACTGTTTGCTGGCTTCTCTTCAAGCTAGAAGCCATGCTGAAGGCCATATGGATATTTTTTGCACTTCCAGTATTACATATTGATTATCAGATTGTTATCCTGCCTCTAGCAGCAAAAGCTTGAGCAAATGGGTGGAAAAAAAAAAATTTCCAGGCTGAGACACAAGTGAGCAGCTGGTGTCTACTGATTCCTGCAGCACAGTATCTTCCACTCTCATTGACAGGTATTTGTTAGTTTATGTCTTCATCTAAAGCTTGTAGTGAGTAAAAAGTTTTATGCTGACCATTGTGGATCAGAACCTGACCTCAGGAGAGTTCTGTTTTCATCCGCCCTACATCATTTTACCCCTTGAGTCAAGAGGCACACCGTTTCTTTGGGAAACATTACTACAATTACTATTTGGTTTAGAAAAGACATTTTGCAAATGGAAAGTATCACTGGTTCATCAAGAAAATGAAGCATCAGTTTCTGCTGGCAGACCCCAAAACACATTTTGTACATAATCCCAAGTGGTGCTCTATAATACAGTGTCACTGAATCAGCAGTGGGATGGAGGAAAATGGCTTGCTTGAAGGGCAAAGAAACCCATCTGCAGACTGACCCTCTGTTGCTCTCGTGGCCCGCTCGGACTAGTAACAGCCAGGAGTGAAATGAGGTGGTTTCCCAGAGAACTAGCTGCTGCTGCTGCTGCTAGAAAATGCATTGAAGAGCTTGGCATCTGGTGCCTGCAGCTGCCAGATACTTTTCAGTGCACTAATGCCAACTGTTTTCATTCTGCTATGCTGCCAGAGTATTATGACAGTGAAGGAGTAAAGGAAGCTCAATGGCCACCAAAAAATACATCAAGAGTAAATGTACAAAGGTTACTTGGCCTAATCCTAATCAAGTCCTGATAAAGTCAAGTCTTGGCATTGGTAGTGAAAGAGCAAAGAAGCTTTTGAGGCTTCTACAAAAACATTCAAGGATATTATCATCTGTCAATCTGGGAACACGTCAGAGGCAAGATTTCGTTCATCTTCAACTCTTGGTAGGAGAGCCAAATAATTGCAGAGAGGACAGCATATAGTCTGTTACAGAAATAGTTAATTGATTCCTCTGATTCCTGTGATTCCTCTGCTTACCAGAGTCCTGGGGAGTCATTTTAACTGCCTGAGGCACAGAGTCCTGTGGGTCTCACTTAATGAAGACCATGCATGAACCCAAATACAGGGTGGGAGCCATGACAGAACAGCGTACAGTTGGCACCACGTGTCATTGGACATCAGACTAATGATATGGTGACAAAGCCTTGCTTTCTCCATCAGCCTGTGTGGCAGATGAAATACCAATGAAAGGACAGTTTGGACCAGAAGCTGAATCAGAAAGAGAGGCTGATAGATTATCATAGGCAGTTAAAGCTGGAAACAAAAACGTGCCAGACTTTGGTCTTGGTCTATGAATATTGCCCAGTTTAATTTACAGATTGGGTTATAGTGCCATGAGAAGTTTGTTTTTGTTGTAATTTTCCAAGTATTTCTTTAAAACTAGCTTTCTGGTGTCCAGAACAATACCACGTTAAGTCAGTTGGAAATAGCTTGAGGGCTGAGGGAGTAGTATATTTTTGTTGTTGTGGCTGTTCACATGATTTATTTAATAATTTTAAAGATTGCAGTTTGGGAAAGTCAGGGACATGCTCTAATGTGAGAAACAAAACAGAAGGAAATGTTATTCACCCAGAATGAAGGTCTGTCTTCTGCAAACTAGCAGTTATGCGTAGCGAAGTTTGCTCTACCTCCACAGCCTTACTTCTGTGTTAGGTTTAATGGAAGATGGGGTTATGTTTTCGGCTCACCCATGGGGTTTCTGCACCCTCATGGGGTTATGTTTTCTGCTCACCATCAGCCTGCTCTGAATGGTGCCCATGTGCTCCAGAACACCTCCATGGATATGCCACATGCCCTTAATGACAGCTTAGCCTCTGAACTGCACTTGTTGCATTTTACTTGCTGATAAAAAGGAAGAAAAATTTATATATACATACATACATATCTATATTGATGTACTAAATTGGTGCCAATCCTTTAATCTTAATTTTATAAAGGATAATGCAGCTCAGTATCCATTGTCTGTGAAATATTAATATATCTGTATTTCCATAAAGTTGCACAAGTCAGTGCTCTTTACAGCTGTTATCTCTCCTGCTGTTCAATAACTATGTTACGTGCTAGCAAAACAGTAAATAACATTTAAATTAACATGTTCATGTTTTTTCTGGGAAGGAGCTTACATTTTAAAGAGAAGGTTAATGTGATTTGTCTCCTGATTTTTGTAGTAAATGGATGGATGTAGGGTTATTGCAAAAAATGATAATGTAGAGGATGTATATCAGTCTTGCATGACTTCCATCATTATATATGTTAATATATGTTAAAGGAATAAGTCACTGTAAGTCTGTAAATTATCTTATAAAATTTACTTTTAAAAAAATCAAATATATTTCAGATTAAATTTGTGAGAATTAGTAATAGTATAAATAATTTGAAAAAATATGAAAGTTCAGTGTCCTACTCTATTCCTTTCAACAGGTTCAGTGGAGGTTTATAAAAAGTTCTGGAGAGGGGTGATCAAATGTGGAAAATTGGGCAGAAAGTATTCCAACAGGATGGGGAGTGTAGTTTAAACCCTCTCTTATCTTACCAGTGTTCTTGTGCATGCTAGCTCTCCACAGCAAGATGTTTGATTGATTCATAGCAGCTGATGGGCAGTTTAAAATTACAAAGCTTTCAATTTCCTTGTTCCTGACAGATAAAGAGGGTGGGCATTTCCTGATTATATGGTATACATTCAAAATATTTAAGTTCCCCATGGTGCTATTTGTGACTAATTTACTTCCATAGCACATTAACACTGCTGGTTCTATGCTGTGGGAGGAGTGTATAGTGTAACACGCTGTGAAGAGAGGAAATGTTTCACAACAAGAGGTCCTTCTGGCTTTTCCTCTGTTTATGTTACCACCTGGAAAGAAGAAGAGGTGGAGTAAATGACTGATGATCCAGGTGGATTGCATGAACAGTCACATCTTTAGTCATGACACATTAAGCTGGGCAAATTCACACTGAGAAGTGGCAGGATTGCACTTCAACTCCTGGAAGCACATATAATCCTACGCAGGAAAATGTGTAGGCACAAATAGGGCTTGACTACTTCATGCTGGTAGTCTTTTGGCAGGCAGTGCTCCTTTAGTGGCCACTGAGCAGCCAGATTATTTTGGGGACAAGTCAGGGATACACTAAGGTGAGGAACAGGGGCTTGAGGACAGGCTATAGCAGAGAAGTTAGAATCTGAGAATGATAAATCAGTGGCTGTGCAAGCGACACAAAGCTTCCAAGAATGGAAGGATCCCATTTTTCACTTTTCATGCTCACTTTTGTAATTCTTGTTACATAAGTAGACAAATTATCTCTTGTGTATGGGAGCTGGTGTGTTTTGCGCTACTTATTTGACTCATGCAGCACTTGTCAGTAAACCAAGTGTATCCTGTTTTCTAAGGGCTCAAGTTATAACAGCAGTTAAACTGAGCAGCACTTCTCTCGAGTTGCACCTGAAGTCCACAGAGAGCAACTGCTGGCTGCAGTGTGGCATGGGGCAAACTTAGGTCTTGTGTTCTGTGGTGTCAGGATGGAGCAGACAGCACACTCAGGCCCTGGCACTAGAACTATATATGAGATTGAAGTGTCTGTAACTCACGGAGTCCCCTGATGTCCCAGAGCCTCTGTGACCCTGACAGCACATTCCTTTTCTTGGAGCTTGGAGCTTTTTTCTTAACCTGTGCTTAACCTGACCTTTGCTTAACCTACTGTTCAGTAGATTCATTGCAGAAAGAAGGTCAGGCTGCTTAGGAAATTTTGCCTCCTAAATCTTCTGCTGATTTTATTTTTTTTAACCATCCTTTTATAACTTTGCAGCATGCTGAGCTGTCAGCAAATTCCATATAATTGTATCTCACTTGACTTTACTGCATTTTTATTTTAGTTAGAAGGCATACGGTGTTCCACATAGTGGCAACATCTGTGGCAACAGATTTCTAGGTTTCTTAGACCAATTTTTACAAAGAATATCTTGTAGAAGAAAAAGTTGCTTTCAGGCACAACCTTCCTTTTGCCACTTTATCTTTCCTATTTCCTGAGATCTCCACGATTATCCCAGGGTTAGTTAGTTCTTTGGTGTTCCATAGACTATTTTGAGAGCCCAATATGTAAGGTGGCGTGCTGAAAACATGCTACTGTAGAAATGCTTTCATGAAGAAATGCTATTTGCTTGCTTGAAAATCATAGCGAATGGTGCTTGCTGACAGAGGAATCAAAGCCCTCCCTTCTTGGATCAATTTCTGTGGGACTCTGTAGAAATGGGAACCTTCATGTCCTCTCCTCAGCTGCTTCTTTGTCGTCTGTTCTCATTTCTGAGGTGTGTAATAGAACTGATTTGTTTAATGAAAAGACATAAGTAAATGCTCCCACACCATCTTTCATTCTTAATTCTTAAGACACATCCCTGGTAAACATAATTCACAGGCTTATACTGAATTCTGCTTATAGTAAAATCAGTGTAACCTTTCATGACCAGTTTAGTTCTGCAGGTCTATTCAGTATGTACAAGTCACACACGGATCTGAATATGTGGAAGCTGTTGTGTTAACACTCCCAGTGCTGGTTTAGACTTGTATGTTGTACTTTGACCCTGTCAATAGACAGGATGTCAGGAGACATAAATTGATGTATGGTGTTGAAGAAAGGATTTATCTCACTTTATGCTGAAAATCTGGACCAATATTAAGGTAGCATTATTGTTTCCATTTTAAGACAGTTATGTTTTGTTTCATACCAAACCAGGACCTCTTTGTGACAGTTTTTGCATGTTATCAGTTACTTCTACTTACAGAGATTTCTGTAGTTAGAAAATTGTACTGAAAATTATTTCTCATCAAACTTTAATTTATAATATTATTAAAAACTTTTCTAGTCTGGGACAAATCCACCCAGGTTTCTTGCTTTTAATTTCAGTACAGTTACACAAGTTGAGCAGTTACAGTATGTTCACCTTTGTGCATCATTCTCTTAAAACGGGCACAGGCTACTCTGTGGGAGAGAGGAGTGTGCATGAGTGTACACAGTTTTAAAGCAGGACAAGGATTAGTGCAATATGTCTGAGCACTGCTAATTGGCTAAAAGTAGGAAAACAAAGCATCTTTGGACCCATGCTATACTTGGCAATATAATATTGTGAAGGCAGGTTTCGTGGCTGTAAAATATGAGTCTTTTTCATGACATGGAATATAGATGTAAGTTGCTACGTTTATCTTAGCAAATAACTCCTTATTCGCCAATTGTAAACTAAGATCTGGATGCTAAGGATACTTGTACGGTTTGCATGGTTATCTAAATGTTACATGGAGTTGCCATTGTACAGGTTTCTTAATGTTGTGAAAAACTGAGAAAATGGTGAGGTCTCATTTTAACTCAGTGGATCTTTGGGATGATGCTGACCTGTATTTCAGGTTTAATAGTATGAATTGGATTCAAGGTTTTACTGATTTGCTGTTTCTTGGGGAGAAAAAAAAAAAAAAAAAAAGATTCAGACACACCTAGGCTGCTGTCATGTTTCAAAGTGGTTATTAAAGCAAAAGAAGATGAAATTTATTCTTTCCTGCTCCTCCATTCACAGTGATGCTAAGTAATTACACTTTCTCTATAGGCATGTGAAAAATAGAAAGCATTATAGCAAGGGAATTCCTAGTTATAAGCAAACCTGTCGACCTTCTCAGACTCCAGTGAATGTGACTGCATATTGTTGGGTCCCATACCATGTAACATTGTTCCTGCGAGTGGGGTAACACGGCAGAAGCCCATCCAGGGATGTGCTGAGGGACAGACTGTGGGCAGAGCTCTGTTTGAGGAATGCATCTTTGAACAGGGCACTTGTCAGCGTGGAGCCCAGCTAGGTGGCACATACTTGGCTATGCTGTGACCTCTGTGCTCAGTGCAACTGGTCACTGGATCACAGCTCAAGCTACTGAGTGACATCACGAAGGCTGGGGCTGCAGTTTACAGTGAGGAAGATGGAGGCATTTTAATAGAACAACCCAACTGGGGTCAAATGTTTAGAGACCTTCACAAGTCTCTCTTGAGCATTTACTGGGTTGATTACAAAATCCTGCCTATAAAACTGAGAAATAAGGAACAGAGAAGCTGAATTGCTGTAGAACTGGGAGTTTAATCCAGATAACCCAGGCGCCAGCCTGACATTCTCACTCTTGGGCCATCTTTGCTTGTTTTCCATTCCCTTAATGGCCTAAGCTCTTTTGTTCCCCTCCCTTTCTCCTTCCCACATAGATATTTCAACATATGTATATGTCTGTGTATGTGAAATATCAGCAAAGCTGATACTTTGCTCCCTACAGAGTTCCTTGTGACCACTCTCTCATGTAACTAATCCATAGCAATGTATACTCCAACAAGGAAAATTAAAAGGTTGGGAACCACTGACCTAACTTCTTAGTAAGCAATACAGCTGGCAATCAGATGTAACTCGAGCTCCTCGTTATTGGAGCTGCCTGAGCTATTCATAGCAAAGTAAAATTGCTATGGGAATTGAGCTGGATTTATTTTGTTTGAATGCAAATTATCCCAGGTCAGACAGGCTCAGATCTTCTGCCCCCTCAAATTCATTTGCATCAAATCTGCCAGGCTGAAGCTTTTATCTGGAGGATCTTCACTGGGGAAAAGTGGGTATGGGTAGTAAACTGCCACTGTCTAGAGCATGTGCTTTGGGGCTTTGATGTAGTCAGTGTAACTCACTCTGAAGCCAAGACCTCTGAACAAAGTGAAGGGTCTACCATCAGCTAGCCCCGTGTGGTGTCCAAGTGCATTGGGTAAGTGTCTCTCTCTATTGGCTGCAACTTCAACAGGGTGTCTTGGAAGAGAGAGGGAGTCTTTCAGGCTTGTCTGCCACTCTCACTCATAATATGAAATGTTGTTCTGAACGGCCCAGCTGCCAAAGTCCCATCATCACAGGAAAAGCTGCGTTTTCACTAAAACCCCCCAACTTTGATTCTAATATATATGATCATAAAGGGTAAAAAAACCTCTTAAAAACTCAGTTGAAAATAGTTCAAGAAATCAGAAAGCAAATAAAACACCAAAGCCCTTCAGCATTATTTTAAAAAAAATCTCATAATTTATAGTGTTGTTTCCTGCAAGGCCTGATACATGACTTTTAATATTTGGGGTTGCATGTCTGATAGGGAGGAATGTTCCTGATGAGAAACACTCAAGCAAGCATCTGTTAATGCTAAGTACCTATGGAAAAGAATTTCCAAGCACTGATTTTAGTTATCTATCATTAATTCTTTTGTTTAAGCTGTTCATTTTCTGTGTCACTATGCCCTAATCTTACTGGTTTTGCCTTTATCACAACTGTAGGACCAGAAGATTCATTAAGAAGGCATGCACTTTCCCTAAAATATTATTACCTCTGAATTCCATCCACATAAAATCGATTAGCTGTACACAAAGGAGGAGGAGAAGCTTGCCAGAACATTTTCATTGCACCTAATCCTTCAAGCAGCACGAATAATTCATAGCAAACCAACCTTGGGGTGAAATTATGCCCTGTCCAAAGGTCTGTTAAAGATCTAGGCATCTTGAAGTCGTATTTCAGAAATTTAAGAGGAACATAAGTGGTGCTTTTATTTTGTGCTGTTACACAGAATGAGAGGATAGAGAGGGCCGCATTTGCTACGCCTCAAATTTTCCAAAAGGTACACCTCCTCTCACACTTTAAAGACTCTCTTAAAATGTGCACTCAGTTATGTGGGATGCTAGACTAGGGGACTAACTACCTTCTGAAGTCAGTTGTTCTGCCATTCTTGATGTACTGTAAGCAACTAATCAGCTCTAAGACAGCACATGGCAAATAGCGGGCTGCCCTTCTTAGGAAAAGTGAAGCATAAATGTGTTCATAAAACAATCCCGCTGTTTCCTGTTTGCTTTGTGATGGACTTCAAAACTGTCATAGCTAATAAAATATCTAGATTTTATCTTACAGTTGCAGGGATTTGCTTAAACAGGCCATACCCAAGTGCTTGTACAGTTACCAAGCCTAAATTTGAGCTGTTGTGTTTAGCTAATTGTTTTCCAGAACCATTATAACAAGCCAGAGAGCCATACTGATGGAATCATTAATGAAGTGATCTCAAATGCAACTTGGTAAACCTTTGGCACTTAAATATTATTAGTATATAGTTAGTGTCATAATGCTGTGGTTTACATTTTAGTATTTTTCTTCTGTTCATTTATCATGTCTACTTCTGTTTAAAAAAAAAAAAAACAAACCAAAAAAACATAAGAAATGAGTGAGATCATGTACTGACAAGCAAGTATTTAATATGTGGCAAAGCAATCAAATTTGTGTTAGTTCTAGAATATCTCATTACCCTGCAATAAACACCAATTTAATACATTTAAATACCAATGTGACTGGTTCAATTACCTTAAGTGGAGGAACAAATAAGAATATTTCCTTATTTGCCATATGTTGACAGAGGGTTGCATAAAGATGTTTTAAACAAGTTCAGTCAACTGCAGAAATACAAAGAAACTATTCAGAGATAACGCTGTCTTTGTTCATATAGGAATAATTAAAGACATGCAATTTTGTTACCTTGTTTTAATAATTGCTGAATGTTCTGCATAACACTTCTTTTGAGCAACCAAACAGAGTAGTCTTTCATGACTAACTCAGACTGGCAATTTAAATATCATATTTTCTGTCAGATCCTCAGATAATAAAATGCTGTATTGTTAAGAACTCTTAACATTTTACATTTGCAAGAAATCTATATTATGTTAGAAAACAAAATAAACTGAGTTATTGTTGTGAGTCACTGAAATATAAAGAAAAATGTGATTTGCTGTACAATTTTCAAATCAGAATAAGCAACAAGTGATTCTAATGCTTCTTTCATGATAAAAATATTTTAGTGTCTATAAAGGCCATTAACTTAACCTAAACATTTGCTGTGGTACAGAGCCAGATATTCCAATCTGTTGAAAATCAGTAAAGGTCTGCTGAGGTTATTCTTATCAGTCAAGGACCCAGTCCAATAAAACATTACATTTGTACTTCCCTGACTCCAGGCTAGTCGTCAGTAACTGCCCATGTACAGACTTGATGCTTTTTTGAAGGATGGGTGAATTTGTTTGGCAAACATAAAAGCTAGGGAAAAGTTTAGTTAACTTAAATTCTCTCTTTCATTTAGTGTGTTCACATGCCTTTGTGCTGCCTGGTTTGGGATAGAATCAAAAATGAACATGCTCTGAGTTTTACTCGTGGGATTTCTGACTTCAATAATACATGTGTATTATTGGAAACCTCATGAGAGTCCATTCTCACTAGTTTCCCAGAACATTTTCTTTCCCAAATTGGTATAAACGCGCTCTGGAAATGCTTGCAGAGACAATGTTCAGCTCAATGGGAGCTTAACACTCTTTAAAAGTCAGTCATTTATTTAACAACCTGTGTATGGATTTAGGGTCCAGACTTTTCACTTTTTGTTGGACAATCATGGATCATGTCCCTGTAATGTCTCAGAAGCTTGCTTAATTTACCCAGTGCTTCAGTGACACGGGCACATCTGTGTGAAGTGCCCTTCTGAGGGGGACAGAAAGAGCATATGGAGGCAAAATACACTCAGCTATGTTAGCTGCTGCTGTCCCCTTTGCAGTTACCACCCAGAAAAGGGGCTGTAGGTCATAGCCGAGAGGGAATGAACTTCTTTAATTACCATGATTTACTGCCAGTGGTTTGGCTGTTTGCTCATGATGCTTCCCGAGAGTAAAGATATCTTTCACCTCAGCAGCACTTTATGCAATTCGGTTCCTTCTTTCTGCTTTGCCAGATATGTTGCTTGTCATTTTTTCTACCTAATTTCACATCTTAATTTGCTCATTTTGATTATATTTTCCAGAGCATTGACATTTTGACCCTAACCTGAGAGGTGCTCAATAACCCATCTCTCAAAAAGTCAGTGATATCAGGTATCTACAATTTGAGGTCAGGCTGTACTATACTGCTGGCTATAATTCTTGGAAGTAGTTTTGCTTATGACTGTAGTAAGGTTATAGTCTTGCATATTTTTCAGACTACCAACTTAACCCATCCCAAGAGGTGAGTCTACTTCATTACACATTCTCTAAAAAAAGAATAATTTATTTAGACTGCTTATATGATGCAGGATTGCTTTGAACAGCCTTTTACTAGTATTGGTTGAATATCCTTGCTTTGGAGGAAAGAGGAATCCATAAGATGATTGTTGCCAAACTTAACAGGACTTTATTCTTCCTGGGATTCTTTGGTGTGTGTGAGCAAACTATATCCTTTACCCCATATTTAAGGCCTGACCCAAAAGCCATTCTAAACAGCTGGCACTTTGCCTACTGTCTTGACAGGATTTTGTGTCAGGCTGGTGGTATCTGTGCAGGGGACTGCCATCTTCACATGGATTTCTCTGAGTATTCATTTGAAACAGATTAAATCAGTCAGTCACTGTTCTCCAAGCTGCTGGCGATGAACTAGATGTTATAAAATACCATGTAGACACATATATATGCAGTGCTTGAGCTAATAACCCAGTCTTATTTAGCAGCTACATTGCTTCTAGTTTGAGCTGGCTTGCCATCAGCTGCCTTGGAGCATGTACAGAAGGAATGGAGGGCTGATCGCAAACATGAAGATCATTTCTGTACTTTGTGAAGGGGCTAACATTATCTGCTTATAAAACCTGAGGGAAGGTTTTGTAATGATGGTCTTACCATCATTCTGTGGTGGAATCTGAGCAGAGGTACAGGAATTATGGGGACCTCTCCCTCCTTCTTCACATGGTGCGGTACCTTGATATTTGAAAATTGACATCTGCCTAATTCTAGAGGCCAGTCTGAGCCCAGAGGCAAATTCTGGCTGTTGTCAGGTGGCTCTGAGTTTGTTAATAGTTTTATATTCTCTGGATCTTGATTGTACCCTTTCTGCTTCTAACATGCTCATTATTCCAGTATGGGAAATGCTCTGGCAGACAAAACCCACAGGTAGGACAACTGAGCTAGGAGAGTTTCTCCTGCAACAGGGGAATTCTTTGGTGGCAGAGATAGGTCTTTTGTGTTTCCTTTGTGGTGCCAAAGTGCCAGAGACTTTGCAGAGCATCAGGACAGAAAATAGGAGTTTGATCAAAATGAACTGTAGCTAAGGTAATTTCATGAGTTTTCACTGCAAAGTGAATGAGAAAAGGCTCCAATAAGTTGTGACATGAGATAGTCCCAACAATACTGTGGTGTGAATACTAGCTATATAGGCATCTTTGACCTCAGATAATTTTAAGCAACCAGCAACCATAGTTCCTAGGTCATCTGTTCTTATTCTTTATATTTCAAGGAAGTTCTTAATTTGCATTTTTATTTGGTTTAAGTTGAACTAAAAACTGTACTTTATATCTCTTTATGTGCTGTAACTCTTGTTAAGATGTGTTTGAATCAATGATTTGTGTTTTTTAGGAGCTGGACAGTTGGGAAATAACACAACAGAAGTCTTGGATCAATGTCCACTCAAGTCTGTGGAAAGCTTTATGCCGGTTTCAGCTGGCCTTTTGTCAAGTCTTTTAAAACTTTGCATGAATATTTGGAACTATTTAATGGGTGTGAAATGACATTTAACTCTTCCTTTTGAGAGATTTTTCATCTTGAGTACATGCACACTCATCTAATGGTATCAACTTAATTGATTTTGTTGGCCATTGGTTTAGCTGCTCTCAGTTAAGACACTGAGACACAAGTGTTTTTTTAACACCTAATGTTATGTATATGCACATAACACTGAATGAAGCATTCTGGATATAAGTAGTATTCCTTAGACAATGCATGCAAACTTCTTAGCACTTTATTTAGTTGAGATATTCCTGTCTTCATGAAAACTGTAATTTAACTTTGCATCAGTTGGTATTAAGTAGTTTGGTTTAGCAGAGACATTGCAGTTCATTTATTCATATGTTTTAATTCTCAGTTTCATTTCATTATGCTTCTTACCTCATTATTTGCATCTGGTTTATGAAAATCCTGTAACTTTAATATGCATATGGCCAAGCTATTGCCTTTAATTTAATTAGGATATAACGAAGATGCCTTGTATGCAAACAGAGAACCCACAGTCATCAGGCAAGGGTTTGTCTACTGTCTCAGAACTTTGCTTTGTTAAATTATAAGCAAGAAATACAAGTTCTGAAAATCCTTCAGTCACTGTCACTGCTGTGATTTTTATAGAGGGTCTGTTTTTTGAAGATGCTGAAACCGTGAAATGAATCAGGTTTACAGGCTGGTAAGCTGCCAAAGGCATCACTCAGAGTCTAAGAACATGGGGAGACAAATGGGAGCAGCCTCTGTGCTATTCCAGTAAGAGGTCAGTGAGACCTGTTAGAAACAGGTATGTTAGTGTGTGACTCTCAAAACTGTTTCATGTGGGTCTAAAATCAATGGAAGATTTACCTGGTTTTGTATAGCTAAGATAAGCTTTCAGTGGTTTAGAAAATTCTCCTTATTTTTCAGTTTATAATCTAACTTCAATTTAAAAAAAAAATCTCAAAGCAGGTATTTTATTATCATTTCCCTTGTCCAAATTTAATTTTGAGATTCTTCCTCCTTTTAAAACACACCGAGAAAACTGAACGAGTGCCTTACCTTGGTGATAACACCCTGATACTGAGGAATTTCACAAAGATGTATTGGATCTGAAAATTCCTTTAGCCCAGAGCTAAGCAAACATTTCATAACAAATAACAAGTGGGAGGAATGCTGCCTTCTCATCTCTTCTCAACTTTCCTTCAAACAAACTGCAAGTTCCTCTAATTTATTGATTCAGAATTATTTGCTAACCACACAGATCACCATGTCTTTATGTTTACTTTCCAATGGCACAGAATATCCCTTACAGAAGGATAGCAACTATGTGTTGTGAGGGAAGAACAAGAGAACAGTGAATTCCAACTGAGCAATCCCTTGGGGTTTCCTTCCCACCATGTTCTCACAATTACTGCTATTATTAGTGATAGCCACAGTGGGAGAGAGAGGGAATAGACAGGAGTCCCTGGTCTTTTTCATGCTGTGTTGTCTAGACTTAGTAAGAATGTTAGATTTTGTCATCCTGTTTCTTCTCATAATTGCAGAGAATCTGAAATAAAAATGAAGTTTTGACCTATCTGACCCTCTTGTTGTTGGGTCCCAAAATTAATGGAACGATATCACCAAGTTCTGATTCAAGGAAAATTGCATGTATACTTAAAGCTATACTGGCAATAGGAAACCTAATGCATAAATTTTAATGACAGTTTTGACAGTACTTGTTCATCTACTGAAGTATTTGTGCTGGATAAACATATTGTATCTAACTCACAATTAGAGAGCTGTTTCATGCATTTGTAGAAAAAATTCCCAGAAACGTTTTTTTTTTGGTGTTTTTTTTTTTTTCCAACACTTCCACTGTCCAGGAGTACAGACTAGCCAAAATCTGGCCTTCAAGAATCTGGAATTCCTTGGCAGTCTAAAGCTAGAAAAGATGATTCTGTGCTAGTATCCTGCCTTTGTGCTCTGGCATTTCTCAGCTGGCATATTTTCCATATGCCATAGGCCACTTTCCTTTACCTAAGGCTAAAATTCAAGAACCTACAAAAAAAGTATCTAACCCAATTGTCCCCTTTGCAGTGATTCAGAGGACTGCATCTGTCAGAAGCCAGGTCAGCATTCTCAGCATTACTTTGGAATTACCAAAGAGATTATTTTAATATGAATCCTTGAAACCATCCCATACCTGGAAGAAATGGAAAATGATCTGTGATTGAATGAGTGTCCAGACTGCTCTGTGGCATTCCCCCTTTCTTCTTGACAACTTCATAAAACTAGATGTTATCAAAAAGAAGATATCTTTCATTCACACAACATTTTTCAATTTGGAGGATGTGTCTGATGTAAAACCCAAAGGAAAGAAGCCTTACTGGAGATTTAGGGTCATTTCTAAAAAAAAAAAAAAAAAAAAAAAAAAAGATACATCTGTAAGGTACTCAGTCAGACTATGTAAAGGTGCAGCAATTTACATGCAGTACAGGGCCCAAAATTCAGTTTGCTCCCCTCCACCCCCGATTCTCAATCCACCCTTATAATGTTAAATATAGAAATTACATTTGGGGCTGAAACTTGGTGTACATCAGGGACAGTTTCTTACAGGAAAATGCAGAAAACCCTTTGTTCCATATGGTTTGAATCATTTACAAAATGAATCCTACAGGAATAATTTCAGATGTGGAAACCTTTAAAATGGGGAAATAAAAAACAGATTCACTACATTTCTGTTTTCCAGCTAAAAAAAAAATGAATCATTTAGCAGTGCCCAATTATCAGTGTGCTCTAGAAGATAAAGATTGCCTCTTAGAACCACTTTTAAATTGTGTGATGACACACATCATGAGGATTAAAATATTAGTCTTCCCTACAGGAAAGTACTTTGTCATGACCAAATATGATCTGACATTTGAAATATGCCAACTTATTGCAGTGAGCAGGCAAGTTAAATTCTTGTCAATTATTCAAAGCCTGTCTCTTATTGACAGAGGCAATTTTAACCTTCATTTAGAATGTTAAGTAGATATAGGCCGAGATATGTAATTATGACTTCATGTTGAAGAAAGGAGTGGGGGCAAATTGTTAATCAGAATATCATCTATGTTTGTTTTCATACTGTTTTTCAGGAGCCAATTAGACCCTCCGAGTTACTAATATGGAATCTCTTCTATTGTCAGAATTAGGTTCACAGTATGATTTTATGAGCACTATTATTAGGCCCCCATGAAAAATGCTTATACCAGGCAGTACTGCAAAGCTACCTTTGATTTGGAAAGACAGAGTGAATTTCCATGGAAAGGGCATAGGGTATGACTCCAGACTGTTGAGGACCTGTATATCTCTGATTTATCTTTTCATCTGGAACAGACTTAAAGTCAATTTTAGCGTTAGCTTAGTAAATAATTAAAGCTGTGAAGATTTCATATGTAACTTTATATTTTCAGTTGCTTTTAATTTTCTGTTGAGTTTTCCTCACAGGAAAACAGTTCTAAAAGTGCAGATAATCCTACAAATCCTTAAGAAATACAATGCTTACGTTAGGCATTCAAACTACTCTCCTGATACCCTTGGCATTCTGGTCCTAGGAGGTTAGGCTAAAGAAAAGCATCTATTTCAGAAGGGAATAGGTGATACATGTCTAATATCTGCATTTTCAAAGAATACTTTTTGAGGAAGGAGGTGGAATCATGATCTGGGAGGACTTAAGATGTCGGGCAAGATGGTTTGCAATTGACATTTGTTTGTCTGCACATATTTTTCTGAAGCATAAGAGATATGTAGTCCTTGTGGGATGTCAATTTTGGCAGGAGGGTGTTGGCACATGGTGGAACCTCACTGATCCAAAACAAAAATCTGTATCTAGTATTACGTATATAATGTAATAGAATTACCTGATGAAACTTCTTCTTGGTTTTTGACTTGGTAAAAAAGGAGTGTTTATTACAACATGTTTTACAAAACCAAGAAATGAAATAAAATCATAACTGATTAATGAGCTGCATGGAAATACTTCCTCAGTGCCACCCACATTTCCCTGGCCCTGATCCTGGAAACACTTCATCACATGTGCAGTTTTATGCACAGATACTATGTGAAAACTACAGTGTAGTTTTCCCATACTTACTTCTGTCTTTCAGGGATCCAAGAAGGAAAACAATCAGAACTTGCTTTCACTGATCAGTAGGAGGGCATAAATTTTAAATTGCTTTTGTGATGATTAAATTGCAGTGAGTTGATTACTGAATGATAGTACTAAAATGTTCAGATATTCAGATAATACTAAAACATTCATCACTTTGTGCTGCTGTACTATGATGTGCTTATGTTTCTACTTAGAGTAGCCTTAAGTCTGGGATTCCTGTCTGGTCATACCTTGTTCTGAAAAAAACCTGAATCTTAATTCAAATATTTTGTTTTACTGGTTTTGTTTTATGCATTTATTAGAAGTTACATTTTCCAAAAGCATTTTCTTTTTATGTGAGACTGTATATCCTGTACACAAACAAATCTGTACTATGAAGAATAGATTAATATTACATATGAAATTATTCATGGTACTGTGTGAAGATGCTATGCGGCCACTCCCACATTCGACATTCTTGTTTTGTGTGTTACCAAATGCGAAACCTGGTCACCTCCAAAGTGAAACAATCCATTCTTTAATTGGGAACACCATCTAGATTATGTCTCGAGTAAATCTAATTTAAAGGAGCATATTTCGATCTGTCTAGGCTTTGAAGGGAGATCACTTTAAGAGCTATGAACATTGACAGTCTTTTCTCTAATTTGTGGTGCTGTTTCTTTTTTTAGTCAGGTTTGATAAGGACACAGAAGATCGAGTTCCTTATATCTCCATTACCTCAGCAGCTAGCACAGGAGCACAACTACACATCACCTGCTGGACACCATCCTCACGTATTATATAAACGAACTGCAGAAGAGAAGGTGCACCGTTACACAGTAGAGTCCAATCCCAAATACTTTTCTTTTGGTCATCACAGAATGCACACTTCCCACAAGTATCATGCTCAAGCGAATGGTTACCATCATGGAAGGTTTCAAAAGCAACATTTTTGTGGACGTCGCAAGAAATGTATGTAAGGAAACTTTCTCTCCTTGTTTGAGGTAGTGGCTCTTAGAGACTCTGTGGTGATTCTGAGGTGTGATTCACAGTCACCTTTCTGATGGAGACATAATAATTTTAAATTATACATTTCTTAAGTGAAATAGATGTGAGAAACTTGATTATTATTTTAAATTGATGTCATAATCCATTTTATTAAGCCATCAGGATATTTAGTTTTCTTATTCTCTACCTAAGGTCCCTTGCCTGATTTTTTGACATTGACATGGTTTTCAGCAAGCAGTTCTGCACAATGATGTCCAAGTCCCTGAACTGCTCTTTGTTTGGGGATATATAACTAATTAGGCTTGTAGATGGAGAAGAAGTCTTCCAAATCGTTAATTTCTGAGAGGATAGAGAATAAGTCTTTCAGAACTCACCATCTAATAATGAAATTTTCAGCAACTGAGATCTTCAAAAAGAACCTCCCATGTAAATTGTTTAAATAATATTTTGGAGCCACCTCTTAAAAACATATGGGAATATATTATCTTGCCAAGGTCTATTCTGAGTCCTTCATTAGGCCCTCAAGTTGTAGAACATTTTAGAGCCCCCTTGGATCCTATATCTGTACTTAGAGCATTCAGTTGACTCTTTTTGAAAGCTGATCTGCTTCTGAGCTGAGTTTTTTAATGAGGGTCTCCAGGACTGCACACAGTATTGAAAACATTGTCTCAGTCCAGTTATATTCTTCCAACTTCCTACTTGAGTTCTGAGAAAATGAGCAGGTTTCTTTTCCAAAAGGCATCTAAGGAAGAAACAGAAAACAAATAGAAGGGAAGGAATGAGAAAGGGGGTAGTGGAAAAGGTGGCTGTCTGAGACTGTGGTCTATCTGAGGGTTGAAAACTGTTTATTAAAAATTGATTGCTTCTTCAGAAATCCTTCTCCTTAGATTTGAAAGCTAGACATCAAATGCCAAATGCACAAGCCTATGATTCAACCTGTAAACATTTGCAATCTGATGCAGTTCAAAGCTACCTCATTACATACTCCCTTTCCCTCCTGTCTGGTTTTTCTGCTGCCTGCTTCGGAGCAGAGGGTAATGGTGCTAAGTTAGCTCGTCTGCGCTACAGTCTTTTATTTTATTTGCATTGTCCACTGTGGTCTTGTGCCTTATTTATTGTACCCCCTGTGACTGCTTGACCAAATTCAGAATTATTCATGTCCTCTTGAGCTTTTATGTGGTGCTTATCCCTATAATAAATGAGTGTATTTTGAACACTGCATTTTCATAACCTCCTGGGATGTGAGAAGATATTATCATTATTCCTGTCTTATAAATGAGATGCAGAGACACAGGAGAGGTCAAAAATAACCATTGCTTCTGCATACCAAATTGATAAACTCAGTTTTTCTTTAAAATACTTATCAGAATATATGATCCTCTAATTATGTATGTGTATCTATATATTCAGTAATTTCAGTTACAGTTATGAGTTCTTAGCTGTGTATTCAAGCTGTGTTTATGCTAAATGAAGAACATGCAATTAGCATCCAACTGTGAATGAGTTTAGTAGAAATGATTTACCCATCAATGCTTAGGAACTCAGTGTTGGATGCACTGTTAGGATCCGATTAAGCAAGATTGCATTTAATTACCTTAACCATGAAACTCTCTTTTCATATCCTGCAGTCTTTCACCTCATGCAGTATATACCTGTAACCTTCTGAGAGAAAGGAAGGAGGAAGTCTAAAAAAAACAACCTATTTCCATATTCAGTCTTGGTTAATCTGTAGAACAAATTGATCTCATGTTCACTGACTGAATGCAGTCCTACAAATAAAATCACATATGATTGTTTAATTGAGTAGGGGCAAATATAGGATGTAGAAGAAAACATCACTCCAGTAAAAGCAACACCGCTTCTATGAGTATTTGAGACTTTTTTCCTTATTATTTTTTTTTCTTTTCTTTTTAATTTTTGGGTTTTATATTGTTTTTCTGGTCTTGTTCTGAGATCTGGAGTCATATCAGTTTTAAATTTTCAGCAAAATCCAGTCTAGTCACCTGGAATAGAAAATTTCAGCTTGAATGAACAAAGGCATTGAGAATGCAGTCTTACGGAAGGCAGTCCTCTGTGCTTAACACTGCCTGGTTAAGGTTAATTTATCCTAACCTAAGCAAGAATCCAAATTTGCTGAACAGTAAGAGAGAAGAGCACACTGCCACTTTAGTGTCATAGAAGTAGCTTGTCCCACTCACCATCTTTTAAAATTTCATATGCTGGCAATCTGTAAGCACTAGAGAAGCCCATTAATCATCTTTCAAACTCTTCTTCACAATCTAAATGTTTTTAGATCCTCAGAATTAATTGGACTGGAGTTGTTAAATCATGTTTGAAACATTGCTGCTGCTTAGGTTTTATTAGTAGCAGTGAAGTTAATTCAAGAGCAAAACTCCACTGCACATGGATTTATGAGTCAAATGCCTTGAAGTTGTATTGCCTTCAAAATACTACATGGAAACTGATGGGCCTTGAACCGAACACTTCACTCTTGGGTGAGGCATGTCTTCATGTGCTTCCAGAAGAGAAAAGTTCTCTGAGCTTGTAAAGGACAATTGTTTATAATGAGTGATATATTTAAAAAACTTACTAGCACAGTCACTTGCAATGTTAAATTTAGTTCAGAGTGACTTAGTTCATGAAAGCAACAACTGTTGTGCTTCCTATGGTATTCTTGATTTCCCAGCTTGGCATGGAAGAAAGTAGCGTCTGTTTTAGCTCAGTCGTTGCAATAACATTCTGATGAGGCAAAGGCAGGATTTTTTTAATTACCTGGGGCTCCCTCACTTGTGTCATGTTACATCCTGTGTCAAATCGTATTGTTATCCAAATAGTACATTAAAGTGGTCTTTGAGTTAACTCTTGATGCAAAGACAGTGTAGGTTTATGCAAAAGAAGCTATAAATAACAGGAGCATATATTTCATTTCCCATTTTCTATCTCTCCAAAGAAATGGAGTAGAGACCATCCTCTAACCATGCCATTGACCATGCTACACAAGCACAGAGGGAAAAAGTGCACCCTGGCAGTGGGGTGTGCGGGCTGGATGTGCACTTTTTCAAGTCAAGCCCTCCTTGCTGTTGCCTGACATTTCCCTATGCTAAATAAATATGTTCCCAGCAGGAATAATCTCAGTGGCAAATTCGCATAGAAGGCTAATGTCAATCACAATAGCAGGCTGGCAGGAATCTTACTTGTGGTGTGTGTCTGCTTTCTGTACTGATGGTGGACATCTGTTGTGGAAAGGACTTTTTTACCAACTGCTATGTAAGTAACACATGCCAAACACCTCAGGAAGTTATCAAAAGGACAGGAAAAATGTAGATATTCTGTTAAAAGTTCTGTGTATTTTTTGCCACAGATGCTACCATTTTGTTAGATTAATTCCTTATTTTAAACTGCTTATTGCATATGAATGTGGTTGTCCCATTTCCTTCTCTCCCTGTAGCCATCCTTCCCTCAGGAATGAATCAGGTCTTTTTTGATAAATATACAAGAACTTAGCCATAAGTATTAAATCACATGCTGTAAAAATAATCTAAGACTCTAAACCTATGATGCTTCATTTTGTGATGAAACTGTTCATGGGTGATCTGAACCCTTTCCAAAACTGAGTTTTATTTCCTTTTAGATGCACCTAAGCCACCCACAGAAGAGACATACATTCGCTCAGATGAATATGGGACTTCTGCAAGGTTCAAAAGATCATCTGCTAAAATTCAGAAAAATGGAAGTCTAAATGTTGAAACCCTTGTTGTGGCAGATAAAAAAATGTTAGAGAAACATGGCAAGGAAAATGTAACAACATACATTTTAACAGTTATGAATATGGTAAGATGTGGTGTAACTGAAGTATGTTTTGCCTGTGGAATATTGTTATGTCAGAGTAGGATCTTTCATTAGACAAACAGCAATATCAGAAAGAGCAGGGGCATCTTACACAAGCCTTTCTTCAAGCCTCATCTAATGTATTACTTATATCAAAAAGCTCTTTAAAGATGGATCCCTAGATTATCACAGCTCTGGCAACAGTACTGTAAGGTAGAAATAACTGAAATTGGAAAATATATAAAATGTTAAGTCTTAAAATACTTCTTGTGTAGTGCAAAAAGGACAGATACTCTGAAATTGAAACTCATTTAATTTACTACCATGAAGCTTAGTCTGTTTTGTCTGATGTATCTCCTTGGAAAGTTTATTTGAGAAAGCAAAAATTTGTTTTGAAAAAAATAATATAATTTAACTAGAAATATGTATTCCCTTGTGGCTTTGCTCTTTAGTTTTGTACTACAAAACTTGAACTTAAACTTTGAACTTGATTACAGTTGATCCAGGAGACCAAGGACAGAACAAAGCCCATTGAAATCAATAGAAGGTTTTCAATTTTTTTGAATAAGTGTAGTGATTTAGGGCATAAGTCTTCTGGATTAAACTCTTTTGGATTAATAGCACAAGGTATGTAACTCCATTAATTTATATTGAAAATTGAAGCCCAATGTAATAACTCAATACGTATGTTTAGTCTATCAATATAAAAAGTATTATACATGATTATACATAGATGATATTTTCTTTTAAATAATTATTGCAGGTCTCTAGTCTGTTTAAAGATGGAACAATTGGAAGTGATATAAACATTATTGTTGTGAGCCTTCTTCTTTTGGAACAAGAGCCTGTAAGTTGTGTCAGAATTTTTGTGTGGTATGCTTCATTTGATACTGTTCACAGGAAACACTGGGGGTTCCCATGTTATGTACATGAACTTTCATTAGAGGTTTCCTAAGACATAAAACATGAGAAAAAGCTTAAAATCACAGAAACCTCCAAAATCACTTTTTGCATTTCACTGCTTCTTGGGTTTTGATGGTAAGATATTAATTTCACATAAATGTTCTTTAGAATCATTGAAATGTTCCGGTAAGATAAAACTTAACGGTTTCTAGAATTTTCTTGAAGAGAAATGGCTGGAATGAGAAATCTACTCAAGAATTATTCAAATAAATAAATAAATAGATTTTGAACTGGACATTCCAGGATGTGGTGATCAGAAGGGGGAAGGAATCAAAAGTCCCAAACAGAAGATAGCATATAAGCAAAGGTGGGAGTGGAGCCAATTCTTTTGCCAAGGGTGCTGAGACAAAAGAAGATAAAATCTCTTTTGATTAAAGGAAATTTGTGATGGGTTGATCTACTTTTATAATACTTTTCCTCCACAGCAATCTCTAAACATTTTAATTGCAAGATTGAAAATAGTTAAGTGTTCAGCTTCATCAGGAATCAAACACATTTGTACACTGCAGTTCTAATCACTGATTTTGACAATATTCGTGTGTCTCTGGAAAGATCTAGTTTTATTTTACAGCTGTAATAGATCCATCAACTGAATCGGTCATCACAGGCAGTTAACATGGGTATAAATAAGTTTATGTAGAACAAATATGAAAAAGTAATTCCCCTTGCCCTAACTAACACTTATTCTTTCAATCACTTTTCTCAAATACTGATGGAAGCACCTTATTTCTGTGTCTATGAAATATCTGCAGGGTGGATTACTGATTAACCACCATGCGGACCAGTCACTGAACAGCTTTTGTCAATGGCAGTCTGCTCTGGTTGGGAAGAATGGAAAGCGCCATGACCATGCCATCTTGCTTACGGGTTTTGATATCTGCTCTTGGAAAAATGAGCCCTGTGATACTTTAGGTATGATATAAAAACACATGCTGATAAACTTATGCGTGTCAACAGCAGCATCTTGATTCATAGAGACTGAGATGTTTTAAAATAAAGAAGTCCATTTTTGAACATAACGTTAGCCTTCTTGAAGAGGAAAGAACAGCATTATTTTTATGTATTTGTCTTTGAGGTACCTAGAAGAAAAAGAGTATTACTAGTATCATTGCCACAGAAAAAGTGGCAAAATAAGCTGTCTGAAGACATCCTTTTGGATTGTTGCCTCTCCAAGGAATATTTTTGATTTTGAGAATATTTCTGAGCCACTCTTATTTTTTTTCTTTTTGTGACTACTTGCCCTTTTTGAATAGGATTCCTCCCTAATTTGGGAGCAGTAAAGACATAAGGTGGGAATGAATAATCATTACAAGTAAAGTAAATTTCGGGAGATTAGCTTTGATTTATACTTCTTATACCAGAGTCTCTTTATTGTCAAATAAAAATCTGCTGTAATTCCTCCATGATAAACCTGACGAAGTAGACAACCATCTTCAGGCACCACAGTAGACTGACTTGTTAGGACCAGTGCAGATGATACATGTATTTGGAATTCTGTAGAGGAACAAGCTATTCTACTGCTTCCTTCCTTCAGGATTTGCACCTATCAGTGGCATGTGCAGCAAATACCGTAGTTGCACCATTAATGAAGATACAGGCCTTGGACTGGCTTTTACAATTGCTCATGAATCTGGACACAAGTAAGTTTCATGAGTCTTACATGCTCCTTCTATAAATAAATATGTAAGTGAATGGAAACATAGCACCAGTCAATATAAATCAGTTAAACATGGATCACTTATAGAGAGCTATATAATGATTAAGAATATATAGACCACCCAGCTAATGCATTGGCCTTATTAAATATCATATCTTCAACAATCATAAAGATAACCACTGTGGGATTTTGACTGATTTTGCTGCCATAGGTGGAGGGACCTTATTCTGATACAGGTACCTCACAACTGTTTCTAATTTGATGGGAAACTATAGGCAATTTTAGGACAGAGTCAAGACTCTTCACTCGGAGGTGTGTCCTTTAGCATGAAATGGTGAATCAGCTGCCCAAGGTGCTTTCCTCTTTTTTTTTTTTTTTTAATAATCAGAACAAAAATTAAAAGCTGACAACAATAGTCGACAAGCTTTCCACACTGCTAACATGTTCTGGTAAACAAATTGCTTCTAGTATCAGTATGGTTGCTTCAAAAAGAGAAAGGACATTGCAGCTTACAGTATGGACATGTGATCTCTCAAGTCTCTTAAAGATCTCTCGCCCAGAAGACCCGGTGTTTCATAGGATCTGGGAGCCATTCATTCCATTCAACCTGTCCTTCTTTGTTCTCTCTACCTATTTAATGCATGATTTGGCTAAAAACAACCTTTGGGGTGGTTTCCGCCTTTCTGTATCTACATTCGTTTCATTCCCATTTGATTTCTATGGTAATAAGACTAATTTTCCAAAGTACCTGCTGTCTCTCAAACAAGATCAGTAATAATCTTACATGGAGCTTAAGCTAGTCTCTGAATTGTTGAATTAAATCTAAAGAAGATGATTAGGTTTTGCTCTCCTGTTTTTTCCCCAGATATTTTTAAATTACTTTTTCACAACTTTTTGCATGGTTTTGATTTTCAGTTTTAACATAGCTCAAGGTGGAGCCTGTCTAACCACTGGAAGTATAGAAGCTTAGTTTCTTTATGTCATACAAACCTGAAATCAAGGGTCAGATAAAACATGGGCCTAGGATCTTTATTTTGTGCAGTAACATTACTGCACAGAATATCTTTGAAAAGCAGTGGTACTGTATTCTGCTGTTTGGTCAAGGCATGAATCCGTCTGATTCTGCATGACTGAATCAGAACTATTTAGTTTTCATTGTACAAATATGCTCCACAGTATATACTATGACCTAATGTCTACATGAGTGACCCTTTCACAGGTTTCTGTACATCTGAAGGGCAACAAGGAATTAAAGAATAATCCAGCTAGTAGTGAAGCCCGTGGGAATTGTGCCAACGTTTTCAGGGGGACCAAATATGTAAAATATATAGTGTTTGATCCTTTTGTCACACTAATGCAATTGCACTGACATCAGTATATTTTTAATGCCCTTCGATCAGTATTAGGAGAGAATCAGGCCCATAACTTCTTTCTCAAGAATTATCCCCTTTAGTCTCTTAATTTCCTTCCTTCCTTCCTTCCTTCCTTCCTTCCTTCCTTCCTTCCTTCCTTCCTTCCTTCCTTCCTTCCT